>NW_004949099.1:6843619-6847456 GCF_000317375.1 Microtus ochrogaster | reverse complement strand
TCCTCTTCCGCCCAGCATTCTGCTCCGTTCACTCCTCCCCCTACGTTCTAACCTATCAGGGCAAGCAGCTTCTTTATTTAATTAACCAATGGCCTTCCTCCATCAGAAGTGTTTGCAGTGCAGGTGTGAGTACTTGGGTTCAAATCCCAAGAACCCAAATAGAAGCTGAGCATCAATGACTTGAGCATCTATAATTTCAGTGCCCCTACTGGGAGATGGAAAGTGAAGAAAAGATAATGCTTAGAAGTGTATGGGCAAGCTAGCCTGTGGTATGCAGAGGAAGGGCAAGCTAGAGACCCTGTCTCTAAACAAGATGGAAGATGAAAACCAACACTCAGGGTTGCCTTCTGACCAACATGCACCCCGTGGCATATGCATATCACATTCACACAGATAAATTTGCATGCACACCTACACATGCGTACACACACTAAAATAAAAATAAAAATGATATCTTAGTGTCAGAGAAATACGAAGTAGAGATGGGGACAGGGAGTTGACTGAGACAGTGGGCAGTACCCTGAGTATAGGAACCCTCAAATCCTGTCCCCACAGTGATTACTCTGTCAAGGTCATACCCACTCCAACAAAGCCACACCTTCTAATAGTGTCACGTGCTATGCTAATTACATAGCAATGGTGACCAGTGACCAGGCTCTCTTTTGGGGTGATGGTTGTGCACATACATCTACTCTCCCCAATTGGAGTTCTCAAAAGAGAATAAAAGTGGGCTCCTAATTGAAAAACAAGGCCTGACATTTTTATTTGAAAATGTTTCCTTCAAGCTGGGTATGGGTTGCCCATTTAAAAACCTTGGTCCCAGCAAAGCAAAGAATGTTCTGTGATATCGAATAGATCCCAAGCCTCTTTTTTCATTATAGGCTCCTGAGGGCAAGGCCTACATAGACAGCTTTAGTTAATAAACCAATACCAACCATAGCATGATTACCTAATCTTCAAACCTCATAGCATTTCAAAGCAATGGAAGATCTAAAACTTCAGAACCATTGCCGTTGCCCAAAAGAGCCCAGAGATTTAAAGTCAAAGCACGTTGATTCACAGGACAGGTGATAATGATGGTGGCTATCATACATGTTCACATGGGACTCTTCATATAGACCAGAAAGTTCACCCCGAATGACATGAGTATTTGCCTTTATATTTGCTGTGCTGAACTATGTCTTCACTCAAATTGGCCCCAAAATTCTTTTCTAACCATGTCCCCCCATCCTGTTCCCTACAATACTGATTTTCATCCTCTGAGGGGGCCTTTGTCAATGTTCGGAGACATGTCTGGTTATCACAGCTAGGACAGGGCGTACTTTTGGCATGTGGTAGGTGGAGGCCAGTGTCATTATATAGTGATGTACAGTGCGCTGGACACACCCACAACACACACTTACACATTTGAGGTCCAGAGTTCCGAGATCTTTTCTCCACCATGTCCCACACATCTCCCAACAGCATGAAGAGCCTTTAAACAGCGAAGGGAGAGCTGGGAAAGCCTGAGAACCTAAGTTCAGATCTCCAGCACTATGTAAAAAGCCAGGCATGCTCACACATACCTGCAGTTCCATGGCTTTGGGCAGCGACAGGAAGCTCTCCATGGATCCCACTGGCCACTCAGCCTAGCCAATCAGTGAGCTCAAGCTTCAGTGAGAAACCTCTCAAAACAATAGTGGAGAATGAGAGAAAAAAAAACATTCAGCCTTGAACTTTGACTGCTACGTGTGTACCCATGATTATACATACACACATGTGCATGCATGTATACACACACACAAAGGTAGAACATTAGGGTATACATTTACACAATTGTCAGCCAGGAACAGGTGAGTCCAGAAGCATGTACAGAAAATTCATTGACTAGCTTGGGGCAAAAGCTTCCAACCCTTTAGGGAAGGCTGGGAAGGGTCTCTGGATGCACCTCCTCTCCTTTCATCTCTTCTTCTTCTGTTCCTCAGCGGGCATGGCATCTAACTTCTGACCATTGCAAGAGTTCCAGCTCCCCTTGCTCTCAGCATGGGGAGATCTCTCCCTTGTGCCCCCTTCTGTCTCTCCACAGGTCTCTTCGTCTCTGCGCCGTTCCAGCCTTCTGCCTCCCAGCAGACTCCTCTTTTTGGCTCTCATTTCTCCGTATCTGGCTGTAGTTTCTGTGCCTCCCTCTCAGCCCAAACTGGCATCCACCTTTGGTCAGCCTCTTCTATAGGGCCTTATTACGTGGACAGACTTTTGTCTCTTTCTGAAAGCTACAATGCACCTTTAGCCTTACCACAACCTCAACCATCAGCAGATGAGAGAATGTCTTTGTGTGCACGTGTGTGCATGTTTATGTGTGCACATTGTTTAAGTGTGTGTAGTGGAGGCCAGAGGACAGCCTCAAGGGTTATTCCTCTGGCACTGTCCACCATTGTATTGTATTGTATGGTATTATATTTTTACATTTTGGACACCTAGTCTCTTACTATATCGGGTCATCAAGTAGGGTAGGCTGGCTGACCAGCAAACCCCTTAGGTCCACCCATCTCCCTCCTAGGGCTAGGATTCCATGTGCATGCCACCACTTCTGGCTTCTTCTGCATGGATTCTGGGAATCAAACTCAATCCTTTTAATTGCATAGCAAGCATTTGACTCACAGAGTTACCTCCCCAGCCCTAAAAGAACATCCTTTGGCATAGAGTTTTCCATGCTTCCACAGATTTTTTTTCAAGTATGTTATGGATTGAAAGCAAACCCACATATTTTTATAGCAAAGGGTTAAAAACAGATCTGAGCACAGAACACAAGGACCACTTCACTTGTGAGGAGACAGTCAGGGAGAGCTATTCCTTTACTCTGAGGCCTTGGCTGTGGGAGAGTTCTCTGTGTTGTTCTCAGCATTCACACCCCCTGAGTGTGCAAGGCCTAGAACAGACTTGTAAAGAGGGGCTGTAAGGGCAACATGCATCTCCGGCATGAGGCCTGAAATACAGCCCTGGTGAACATGGGGGTGTTGATGTTGCTTTGTTGTTTCATTCTCGTTAGAAAAGGAGAGTTTCCCTGTGCACACAAGGCCACAGCATTTGGAGTCTACTTACCACAGTGCTGCTACTCACGCACTTCCAACCCCTGGCCTAGAGGGTCTGGGGAAGCCCATCAATTGTTTCACAGTGCTGCCAGCAACTGGCCCATAGTATCTAGCCGTTCTGGATGCTTCTCAGGGATTTGGAAGCTTCTGACTACGTTTGTGGCCCAGGTTCATCAGCAAATGTGTGTCTCCTAAGATGCACAAATTGCCGGCAAGCTGCTTTTGCTTTTGATGTATAGGAGCTTGGCTCTCAGCATCCACCTTCTCCAGTATACAGTACAGACTGAGGCTATAAAGGCATGAGGTCATACTCTCTAGAACACCCACAGCTCAGCTAGGCAGAGCTTGTCAACATCTCTCTACGCTGAAACACTGGGATAGCCTGAAGTCTCCTGGCCAGGAGTCAGCTGGGTCCTCCCACATGTGAGCAGCAAGAGCCAAAGAAGGAAGAAATCTGGATGGCCCATTTCCAGGTCTCCAGCCAGCTGGGAGGGAGAGCTGGGGATGCTCAGCATGCCTCTGGCTGACTTTCTTCTCTCTTGCTGCTAGGATTTCCATCAAGGCCAGCCCAGAAAGGTTAAAGAGGAAGAAAATGGAGTAGCTTAAAGCAACAGGGCACGGGACATCAGGCAGACAGGGTGACTTTATTTTTTTTTGTTTGTTTGTTTTGTTTTGTTTTTTCGAGACAGGTTTTCTCTGTGGCTTTGGAGCCTGTCCTGGAACTAGCTCTGTAGACCAGGCTGGTCTCGAACTCACAGAGATCCGCCTG
>NW_004949099.1:6841981-6842644 GCF_000317375.1 Microtus ochrogaster | reverse complement strand
TCCTTTTCTCAATAAAAAAAGTAAAAAAATAAAAAAAAAACCTTGAAAGTCTCGTCCAAGCAGGTATTCATTCATTTATTCTCCCTTTCATTTTGTCATTCAGACAGACAAGTGCGGAAAGCACATCCCTGTGTCAGGGATAAAGCTGTCAGATACCTAGATAGAAACAGCCCATGACTAGGGATTTTGCCACTTTAACAGCTGGCTAGCTAAGTCATCAAATAGCTGCAAGAAAAAGAGTGTGAAGCTGTGTAAGGCTTCATCTCACCCCAGCCCATTTGTCTCTTGCAGTGCACCAAGACCTGCGGTGAAGGCTCCCGGTACCGACAGGTGGTGTGCATAGCGGAGGACCAAAGCGAGGTGCATAGTGCGCACTGTGACCCAGACCAGCGGCCTCCAGACCATGAGAGCTGCAGTCTGCAACCCTGCGAGTATGTGTGGATCACAGGAGAATGGTCTGAGGTATGGTCCTGGGGAATGAGGGACTTGGTCTAGGCGCTGATGCCTTCAAGTGCCAGCAGAAAGCTATGCATAGGGATGTATCTTGAGGCTGGGGAGAAAACTGTGTGAAGTGTGTAGTAATAGGAGCGGCGGGCTGCGTCCCGGCACCCGGCCGCCCACATGGCTAGCTCTACCCGAAATAATTACACGGACACTGTGTTC
>NW_004949099.1:6824309-6841881 GCF_000317375.1 Microtus ochrogaster | reverse complement strand
TGTGTGTGTATGTGTGTGTGTATGTGTGTGTATGTGTGTCTATATGTGTGTGTATGTGTGTATGGGGTGTGTGTGTATGTGTGTGTGTATGTGTGTGTATGTGTGTGTGTATGTGTGTGTATGTGTGTGTGTATGTGTGTGTGTATGTGTGTGTGTATGTGTGTGTGTATGTGTGTGTATGTGTGTGTGTATGTGTGTGTATGTGTGTGTATATGTGTATGTGTGTGCATGTGTGTGTATGTGTGTGTATGTGTGTGAGTATGTGTGTAGGTGTGTGTATGTGTGTATGTGTGTGTATGTTATGTGTGTGTATGTATATGTGTGTGTATGTGTATGTGTGTGTATGTGTGTGTGTGTATGTGTGTGTATGTGTATGTATGTATGTGTGTGTGTGCGTGCGTGCATGCATATGTGGTTGGAGTTGCATTAGAGTTGCTCACAGGAGCATAGGTGAGAAGTTATTTGTAGGAGTATATGGTGGGCTACCCCACTGGGAGGAAAATGCCTCTTTCCCAGAAACCATTGATTTCGTACAGATCCTCAGAAGGGGTGGGGCCCTGCTCTTCTCCTCCCCTCCATAGACAGATGTTGACTGGCTCAACTGTGTTACGGCTCCACTACGGGCCATCACAGCTCCTGTGCATTCAAGCCTGCCACGGATCTCATCATCTGGCTTTTATGTTCCTTCTGGTCTGCCCTCTCTTCTACAACCTTCCCTGAGCCACGGAAGGGGTATTAGGATGCCTCATTTATGGCCGAGCACCCAACAGTCTCTTGTTTTCTGCTCTCTGACCAGTTATGAGTCTCGGTAATAACTGCTGCTTACACAGAAAGAAGCCTCTCTCACCAGAGCTGATGGCAGCACTACACAATGGACATAAATATAATTATTTAAGAGCCAGCTGATGGGCACATCGTGTCCACCAGTGCCCAAGTGGCACGCTGGCAGTGCCTGAGTAAAGCTGTTGTTGACCGGTCTCCCTGCAGCAACCTGTAGATCACAGTCCATCACTGTGAAACTAGGGAGGGCGCTTCCAGCTGTTTCTCTAGGTCCTACTGTCAAAGTGTGTGGTATCTTTAGTCAGTAGGGTCTTACCATCTAGTTATGGTGGACAACCACTCTCAGCAGCAATTGCCTCTATCATTTGGGGGCTCGCTGGGAGGTAGGCTACCTCATCGGTGAGATTTTTCAGTTTTGTTATCTGTAGTTTATTGGGTCATTTTTCTTCACCTATTCTGGATAGACTTTGGAAAACATTTTATTCTTAGTTTCTCTTTTTAGTTAGATTGTCAGGTTTCCCTGCACCTTTTCCATATATCCTTGGTTTTCATTGCCCCCCCCCAGCGACCCTATTGCTCATCTCCCCGCTCTGATCGCCCTCTCCACTTAAACCATTCCAACCCCACCCAGTCTTTATCCTTCTGTCTTCATGCACTCTACTGCCCTCCCCTGGCCACTCCTAACCTCCACCATGGTCCCTTTCTAGTTTCCTGACTTCCATACTTACGCTCACAGAAACATCCATACGTACAAATCAGCAGCTAGGACCTGCTTATGAAAGACAACATGCAATATTTATCTAATTTGTCACTTAATATAAAGTTTTCCAACTCCATCCACTTTCCTGAAGATTTAAGATTTTCATGTTTATTAATGGCTGGATTAAATGCCATCATATATGGCCTTTAATTTCTTAAAGGCTTGATTTTTTTAAAAATATTTATTTATTTATATGTATACAATATTCTGTTTGTGTGTATGTCTGCAGGCCAGAAGAGGGCACCAGACCCCATTACAGATGGTTGTGAGCCACCATGTGGTTGCTGGGAATTGAACTCAGGACCTTTGGAAGAGCAGGCAATGCTCTTAACCTCTGAGCCATCTCTCCAGCCCCTAAAGGCTTGATTTTTAATTATGTATATATGTATGTGTCCATGGGAGGCTGTTCACCTGAGTGTAGTTCTCAAGGAGGCCAAAAGAGGGCGTCAGATTCCCCTGAAGCTGGAGTTCCAGATGGTTGTGAGTCACTGCATGTTGGTGCTGAGACCCAAATTCTGGAGCCAGTTTGCAAGAGCAGTGTGTGACTCTAACCAGGAAGCCGTCCCTCCAGCCCATGCACCACGTCTTCGTCATCCATCCTTCTGTTGATGCACATCTAAGCTGGTTCCATTCCTCCCTACTGTGACTAGAGTAGCCATAACCATGAGTGTGCAAGCGTCTGGGTGGAAGGATTCAGAGTCCTCTGGCTCTGTTTCCAGAGCAGCATATCTGGGTCGTGGGGTAGTATTATGGGAAACTTCTACACTGATTGCCATAGTAGCAGCATCAGCTCACCCACCCACAGTAAATAAGGTGTTTCCATTCTCTCTGCCCTCGCCGCCATTCGCTGTTAATTGTTTACATTACAGTAAGAATTTTGACAGGTAAAGGTAGGACCTCAAAAACTTTTAATATACCTATCTCTGGTGGAAAATGATATTGAACACTTCTTTAAATGTTTATTAGCTATTAAGAATTTTTATTCTGAGAAGTCTCTGTTCAGATCCAGAGTCTTTTTTTTTTTTTAACTTTTATTGATTCTTTGTGGATTTCACATTATGAATTCCAATCCTGCTGAGCTCCGGGTCCCTCCCCCGTATCTGCTCCCTGCTCTTGCAAACTCCCCCACAATTCAGAACCAAATTTAAAAGAAAAAGTAAAAACAAAACAAAGAAATCAAATAAAAACAAACAAGCCAAAAACGCCTGCCATGGAATCCGTCATCTGTTGTGGAAGCTGTCGCGTGGCATTGAGTCAGTTTCCCCTTTAGTCCATTCGTCTTTACGTGCAAGTGTTCATTGCCTGCAGCCATTGGTCTGAATAGAGGCCACTAGTTTTTGCTATAGTACCAATTATGGGCTTTTCCTGGAGCTCCTCTTGGATCTCCTTCTGCTGTCCCGTGTCACAGAGCTCCCGCTCCGTAGGTTCATCCCCTTCACATGCTCCAACGGTACATAGATTCGGTGGCCCTGGTTCTGGGCCTGGCTAGAGCCTGCCAGCTCTCCCTCATCATCACTACCCAGGCTAGCTCGCCCCGTGCATCCTACAGCAAGGAGTGAGGCCAGTCCTTCTGGTCTCAGTTCTGGGTCCCCCACACTCACAGCACCAGGCCCAGGCAAGGTGCAGGGCCCTCTCTCCTGATTGCTGTAGGGGCATAGGGAGGGAGCAGTGAGTGGTCAGCTCTCCTGCTCTCGGGCATCATTATCAAAGACCTAGTGGCTGTAGCTGTGCGGCTTATATGTAGTTCTCAACCTGTGGGTCGAGACCCCTTGGGGTCACATTATCTATATCCTGCATATCAGATATTTACATTGCAATTCATAACAGTAGCAAAATTACAGTTATGAGGAAGCAATGAAAATGATTTTATGATTGGGGATCACCACAACATGAGGAGCTGTATTAGCGGGTCACAGCATTAAGAAAGTTGAGAAGCACTGTTCTCTTCTATTTCATTGTCCTAGGTATATCTGTTTTTGTATGCCAGTACAATGTTGGTTCTATTACAGTAGCTCTGCAGCATAACTTGAAGTCAGGCATGATGATACCTCCAGCGTTATTCTTTTTACTAAGGGTTGCTTTGGCTCGTTGGTGCTTCCATATGAATTTTTATTTTTATTTCTTTGAGGAATGACATTGGAATTTGGGTGGGCACTGCCCTGAATCTGTAGATTGCTTTTAGTAGGATGACTGTTTTTTCAATATTAACCCAATCCATAAGAGGTTTCCGCATCTTCTCGGGCTGCCTTGGTTCTGTGGAGTTCTGTTGTGGAGAGCTGTTGCTGCCTTGTTTTGGCTTCTTTCCGAGTTGGTTGGATTTTTCGAGGCTGTTGTAGATGAGATTGTTTTCCTGATTTTTTTTTTCATGCTTGTCATTGGTATACAGGAAAGCTACAGCTTTTTATATGTTAATCTTGTTTCCTGCCATTTTGCTAGGTGTGTTTATCAGCTGCAAGAGTTTTCTGGCAGAGTCCGTAGAGATTTTATGTAGAATCATATTACCTGCAAATAGGGATGGTTTTTACTTCTTTTTTTCCTACTTATCTGTCTTTTATCTTGTCACTATCACTCAGACTTCAAGCATTCTACTGAGCGTAGAGACTGGACAACCTCTTGTTCCTGATCTTGGAGGAAATGCTTTGAGGTCCCCTGCTGAGTGTGCTTGGCTATAGGATTGCTCTGTACAGCTTTCATTGCGTTAGAGTGCCTTCCCTCAACTCACAGACTCTTTGTGGCTTTTATCATGAAAGAACATTGGATTGATGTCAATGGCTTTTTCTGCATCTACTGAGAAGGTCACATAGTTTCCGTCTTTGAGTGCGTTTAAATGATATATTGCATTTGTGGATTTACATATGTTAAACCATCTCTGCATCTCTGGGAAGGAGCTGACTTGATCACAATAAGTGATACTTTTGATATGTTCAGGAACTTAGCTTGCAGGTGTTTTATTAATCTTTGTGTTTGTTTTCATCTGGGCTATTGGTCTATCATTTTCATTTTGTCATTGCTGTGTCTTCTGCCATAAACCTACAATAAAAGAATCATGACGCCATGATTTAGAAAGAAAAGAAAGCAGGAAGGTGACTTGGTGTCCAAAACACATAGCGAAGGAGAGAAGAGAGAAGGAAACTGGGGAAAGGCAGATGTGCACAAGCAGAGCATCATGGGGATTAGGAGACTGGATGGGGGGTGGGTTCTAAGGTCTCCTGAAAACGGTCTACACTGCACTCTCAGAATGTGGCTCACAAGTCGGCTGCAAGCCCCCTTTCCTCTCTACATGCTGTTGAGTTTCTGGCACGGTCTTAGAAGCATAGAAAGGGTGAGTTTGATGGCATGTGGGTATCCATATCCTTCTCTGGGAGCCCCAGAGAAAGAAGGGTTTTGAGGTCCCTGCCTGGAGAAGCCTCAGTTTGGGGAGTGTCTGACAGAACCTGCTGTGGCCTGAGATGAAGGTTTCAACCGATAAATAAGAGAGAACATTCTGCAGCTCCCACGGGAGGGCAAACTTGATATGGAGGGTGGGGGCTTATTGGGGTTGCCACAGGAAAAGTCTGGAACATCCTCTCTTGATCCCCTCTCTTCTCAGTGCTCAGTGACCTGTGGAAAGGGCTACAGGCAAAGGCTGGTCTCCTGCAGTGAGATCTATACCGGCAAGGAAAATTATGAATACAGCTACCAAACCACGGTGAACTGCCCAGGCACACAGCCACCAAGTGTCCATCCCTGCTACCTGAGGGACTGTCCTGTCTCAGCCTCCTGGAGAGTTGGTAACTGGGGCAGTGTAAGTAGGGGGCTGGGTTGTGAACTCTGAAATCACAAGCTTTCTCTGAACCCCTCCTGCCTACCAGCAACTTGCTAAGGCTGATGGGTGGAGAACGGGCTTAGCTAACTCTAAGCAGCTGATGGGTCGGCTTGCTTCGTCCCAGGAAAATGCAAGTTGTCAAGTTTTGTGCCTCAGTTTCTTCATTTGGAAAATGGATACCTATGAAGCTGATTCAACCTATAAAAGGCATTTAGATTTTTGTGGTGGATTTTATGTTACCTTTTGCTGTTTTTCCTATATCTTAACTACACATTTTTTCCAACCAGCCTTTAGAATCTGGCCTCTCCTAAGAGTGACGCAGGGCGTGTTTTGACTGCTTCCATTGTGGAGGATTCAACACTCCAGTCTGCCCGTGCTGGGAGAGCTTTGTTTACTTGGGACACAAAACAGAATATTCTAACTAGAGTCTGTTTGGAAAAATCATTATCACAGTCTTCTGGCTTTGGGCTCCCAAGCTCTCAGGCGAAAGGTGTGTGACGTGATGGAAGTCATTAGGACTTGCATCTCAACTCCACTATGACCTTGAGCAAATTCCTTGACATCTGAATCCAGATCTTCCATCTGTAAAAACAAGTAATGTCCATGCTATCCCAGAAGGTTATTTATGCAGTTTAAATGGGGAGAGTGTGTGGATCACTACATACAGTGACACACATATATAAATGTTTTATATAGAAATGTGTTTTATTCATATATAGTATATATATATATTCATATACATGTATTCATATATAGTATATATATATAATCAAGTAAGTATATATGAAGCATAACAGCAGCTAAGCTAGTCATGGTAAGAAATCAATAAATGCCAGCTGTTTGTCACACAACCCCAAGGCTCCAAGCTTTGTGTCATGATGCTTACACCTCCCTGGTTCAAGAGCCACCCACTGACTCTGCTTTGCCTTCCAGTGCTCGGTGTCCTGTGGCGTAGGAGTCATGCATAGATCTGTGCAGTGTTTAACCAACGAGGATCAACCCAGCAACCTGTGTCCCTCCGACCTAAAGCCAGAAGAGCGAAAAGCCTGTCACAACATTTATAACTGTAAGTCGCTCGACTGAAGTCCTCTTTGTCCGGCACGGAGAGCGAAGCATCTCTGTTTGTCTGTCTTCTTTAGAAGTGTAGTAATTTTCTGTGCTTGTGCGGTGCGCTCATGGGGACTGCACTTTTGTGCTCACATTTTTGGGGGCCAGAGATCGATCTCAAGTGCTTTTCCTTAGTCGCCTCTACCTTTCTGTTGAGACAAAGTGGTCTCAGTCTAGAGTTCCTGTGGACCTTTGTCGTCCCTCTCTCTCCGCCTCCCCGGCTCTGAGACTCCACAGTGCCTAGTCACAGCCAGCCGTGTGTGAGTTCCAGGACATCAGCCTCAAGTCTTCATGTTTGCCTGGCAAGCTCTCTACTGACTGAACCATCTCCCTCTCCTAGTCTCTCTTCTCCCCACCAGCCTCCCTCTTTCTTTTTAATCTAACTCTTGGCTGGTTCGTGCAGACAGTGTGACGTGTTCTGTTGGTAGACTGTGAACATAGGAGATAATTGCACCATTTTTCGGATTTGTGTTTCCTAGGCGAGTTACCCCAGAACTGCAAGGAGGTGAAAAGACTCAACAGTGCCAGTGTAGATGGCGAATATTTCCTGATCGTCAGAGGGAAACCCCTAAAGGTGAGTGCCGAAAGCAGTCGTTGTTTGCAGACTGTTTTCACGGCCATCTCTGCTCTCGTCGCCCTTCCTGAGTGCCTCTGCTGGAGTCTTCCTCGTGTGTGTTGTAGGTATTCTGTGCAGGCATGCACTCCGACTATCCCAAGGAGTATGTGACCCTGGCCCACGGTGACTCAGAGAATTTCTCCGAAGTTTACGGGCACAGGTAGGAGACTCAGTCCCAGAAGAGCCTAGCTGCCCCAGGGGCCCTAGAGAAAACTTGCCCGTTCCTACTGCAATGCTATCTCTGTTGCTTAGGTTGCACAACCCAACAGAATGTCCCTATAATGGGAGCCGACGAGATGACTGCCATTGCCGCAGGGATTACACAGCTGCTGGCTTCTCCACTTTCCAGAAAATCCGAATCGACCTGACCAGCATGCAGATCATAAGTGAGTTCAGGGAAGCACCCGCCGGAAGTGCTCGGGTCCCGGGAGTGGGGAGATAGAGAAGGGAAGTCACAGTCTGGTGGTGACAACCCTGCCCTACGCTCCACAGGTCAAGGCTTTGCCCTTTGTGTTCTGTGCTGAGTTTCAGTGTCTGGAGTGTGACTGGCATAGGCCAGGTCTCT
This sequence comes from Microtus ochrogaster, assembly GCF_000317375.1. Taxonomy (NCBI): domain Eukaryota; kingdom Metazoa; phylum Chordata; class Mammalia; order Rodentia; family Cricetidae; genus Microtus; species Microtus ochrogaster. The sequence continues at coordinate 6,834,248 of NW_004949099.1, read as the reverse complement.
GGTTTCTATTAAATGAGGGAAGAAAAGAGGTAAATATTTGCCATGGAAGTCTCACCGATGCACACTGGGCCTCAGTGCAACATCACAGTGGGCGTGGCCTTGGGACAGGACCTTAAGGATGTGACGGGGTTAGACACTGGGTGTCTACACAGGGAAAACAGTAGAGCAGAAAGAAGCTTCTAGAGAAGAAACAGCAGCTAGGAAACAGTAGCAAAGTCATGTGTAAGACACATCCCCCACCAGATGGCTCTCCCCAGCACAGAACACATACACACATAGGCAGAAAACTCATTTTGTCTGATTGTTGATTTATAGAAGAAAAATGGCTCCAGAATTACCTTTCCTAACAAGTCTGCCCATAGCCTGATTTCATACGCTGGCCGGGACTCTGGTTCTACCAGGCACATTAATCATTAGAGCTGCTAAAGACAGCTAAAATACCTAAACACGCTCTCTTGACTATAGGAATAACAGAAATAATGAAGAATTAAATTTTTTCTTATTAACATTGTACACATAACATTGCATACCCTGGCTTCTTCTTGAGCTCGACTGGGCATGATTTGTCCTGAGAGTTTTTATTTGCCATCAGCTGTACAGAGTAGGGATAGATGCAGGGGCTCTATGGTTTCTTAGTTGAGAAAAAAAATGCCCCAACTTGAGATCATCAAGGCGGGGTGGGGTTCACAGCCTTAACCCCTGAGAAACCATTGCCTTTAAATCCTACTCCACTCAGGAACTAAAGGCAGTTAAGTTGTTAGGGAAGGGAGACATGATTTCTTTAGAGGTGTAGCCATGGAAGTAACCCCTCACCCATATTCCTGTAAGTGATGAAACGTAACGGGTCATACACACAAAAGAAGCACCAAAGGTACAAAAGTAGGTAAAGTACTTGGGAAGAGGAAGGAGTTGAGTGGGCCTGGGAGGGGGACAAGAGGAGGCATTGGGTGAATATGGTCAGAAGATAGGTAGATGATAGATAGATAGATAGATAGATAGATAGATAGGTGATAGATAGATAGATAGATAGCTAGATAGATAGCTAGATAGATAGATAGATAGATAGACGGAGAGGTAGATAGATAGATAGATAGATAGATAGATAGATAGATAGATAGGTGATAGATAGATAGATAGATAGATAGACGGAGAGATAGATAGATAGATAGATAGATAGATAGATAGATAGATAGGTGATAGATAGATAGATAGATAGATAGATAGGTGATAGATAGATAGATAGATAGATAGGTGATAGATAGATAGATAGATAGATAGATAGATAGATAGATAGATAGACGGAGAGATAGACAGATAAGGTGTGTGCATACATGTATGGGTTAGGAGGTGCCCTAACCCACTATTACTGTAATTAATATATGCTAATGAAAACTTTAAGAAGAAAAGACCCCAGTGAGGAGCTATTGAAGTGACCAAGGATGACTTTCCTTCAAAATGGGAGTCTCAGATTTCCTTCCCGCAACAGCAGAGTTTGCTGTTGAAAGTGCCGGGCCTGCAGCAGTTCCTGGAAGGGCAGAGAGATTCAACCACAAACCAACAAGACCCACTGCCACCCTCTGCGGCCCCTCTGTGGCTTGTCGTGTAGCCTCCCGTGCGATTGCAGAGCTTAGAGGAGCGGCGGCAGGGTTAAGAAACAACTGCGGCTCAAGAGTTTCTGGTGGCTTTCCCCCACTTTTAAACTAGATGCTATCCCCGGACTCAAGAAATTGCCCTGAGTCATCACAAGCTGTGTGTTCTAATTGTCCTCCGTTCTGGAAATAATAGGGCCTAGGCCACTGGAGGACAGAGGAAACTTGGGGACGGCCCCTAAGGGGCTGAGAATACCTTCCTGGCTGCTTGCCCTGTCCTTAAGCCCGGGATGCAGGGTAACAGGAGGTTCGCCCGGGCTCAATTACTGCACATAAGTGATTCCTACTTATGCAGGAATCAATTCTAAGGTCACGTTAAACCTCTTTTTGGCTCCTATGCTCTGTGGAGACAGACAGTCAGTGCTGATGAATCCCAGGGAAAGGAACTCTCAGAACCACAAGTGTGATGGGGAAAACACCAGCACACATCTGGATCCATTGGCTCACTAATGATTTGAGTTTTTTCTTCTCTCCCATCCCTTCCTCCCCTTCTTCCTCCTCCTCCTCTTCCTTCTTTCTCTGTCTCCCATATCCTTATTGCTGTCCTGTCCCCTCATTATTTCTCTCCCCTGCCTTTCTTTCACTTTCTTTAACCCTTCCCCCAACCCCCACAGCCACTGACTTAGAGTTTGCAAGGACAAGCGAAGGGCATCCTGTCCCTTTTGCCACTGCTGGGGACTGCTACAGTGCTGCCAAATGCCCACAGGTATGTCCGCAAGCCTTCCCCCTTCCCGGGAACTGTCTGCTCGCCCTGCATCAGAGGCCGTTCTGTCCATGCGTTCCTATAGCCAGAACCTGTGTAGCTGATCATGGGGCGGTCAGGCCGCAGTGCGCCAAGGGCCTCCCAAATGTGTTTGGAGTCTAACCCAGGACTTTGATTTTTAAGAAATGGTCACAGCTACAGGCATGACTTCTGCATCCAGCAAGATGCATCGGGTATCATGGTCAAGACTTATGAGCAAATCAGACGTAGGGTGGCAAAGACTTGGCCCGATAAATTATGGCTCAATAAATGAATACTGCAGTCAGTAGAATGCTGGTTAATGCTCACTGATAGACTTTCCATAAAATTCATGCTTTGTAGCAGTTTCCAGTTTCTATGGTATAAATATTCTCCCCATGACTGATTTAAGCACTCACCAGCAGTCTGTCACTAAATGGGAAAAAACACACAGAATTGACTCAAAAAAAAAAATCAATATAGAGCCAAGCCTGGTGGTGCAGGCCTGAGGTCTCAGATCTTTGGGAGGATAAGGCAGGAGGTGTGGAAGTTGAAAGTCTACATGGGCCACAAAATGGGTCACAAGTAAGCTTGGCAACCAGCATTCATACACAAGACCACAGATCCAATCCCAGCACCTACCTAAACAAACCAAGACAAGAGGAGGAGGAAAAGACCATAAATGAGTCTTAGCATACCCGTTTGTCTTTATAAATTCTGAGTATTACAACTCTAGAAAAACACACATGGAGTTACTGAAGAGAGACCAATGTCAAAATTATAGCATGTACCATGACCCCATCTGTGTGTTTTGGGTTGTTTTTCAGGGTGTATATGTGCATTATGTGTGTATTGTGTATGTGTGTGGTTTAGGTGTGTGCCATGTATGTGGTACGTGTGTGTGTGGTGTGTGTATGTATGTGTATGTGTGGTGTGTGTGTGTATGTGGGATATGTTTGTGGGGTAGTATTGTGTGTGTTGTATGTATGTTGTGTGCTTGGTATTGTGTGTTATGTGTGTGGTATGTGTGATATGTATGTATGTGGTTGTGTATTATATGTGCGTGGTGTGTATAGGTGTATGTGTGTGATGTGTGGGCATGTGTGGTGTGTACATATGTGTTGTGGAATGGTGGTGTATATGTATGTATGTGAGATGTGTGTGATGTATGTGTGTGCTGTGTGTGTATATATGTATGGTATATATGTGTGGTGTGTATATATGTATGTGGGGTATGTTGTGTGTGGTGTGTGTGTGGTGTGTATGTATGTAGGTTATGTTTGTTGTGTGGTGTGTATGTATATATGGTATATGTGTATGTATGTGGGGTGTGTTTGTGGCATGTGTGTTGTGTGTGTGGTATGTGTGTATGTGGGTATGCTTGTGGTGTGTGTGGCGTGTGTGTATATGTATGTGGGGTATATTTGTGGTGTGGGAGAATGTGTATGTGTGTGGTGTGTATGTGTGGTGTGTGTATGTATGTGTGGTGTGTTTGTGGTGTGTGTGTGGTGTGTGTATGTATGTGTGGTGTGTTTGTGGTGTGTGTGTGGTGTGTGTATGTATGTGGGGTGTGTTTGTGGTGTGTGTATATGTATGTGCAGTATATTTGTAGGGTGTGTGGAGTGTATATGTGTGGTATGTGTGTGTATATATGTGGGGTACATTTGTGGTGTGGGGGTGTATGATGTGTGGTGTGTGTATGTGTGTGTTGTATGTTTGTGGTGTGTGTAGTAGTGTGTGTTGTAGTACTTGGAATTAAACCCAAGGCCTCTTGCATGCTAAACGCCTGCTGCACAGCTGAACGACACCACCAGCCCGTTTTCTCTTAAATTAATATTTTGAGTATTTCATGAGTACTGTGTTTACATCATTCCCTCTCCCCTGCACTTTTAAAAATGTGTATTGGTAGAGAAACGGTCTAGAAGGGGATTTCTTTTTCAAGTATCGTGGGGTGTTTTATGATTTTAAATAAATAAATATTGGATCGGAGGTCTTGGGATTCGTGAGGCACACACAGGCATCCTCTGGCCCCGACAATGCCAGGCCTCTAGAGCAGCAACTGAGCCGCCACTGCTTCTACATTTGCTCTGAGCCAGGCCACATCTTTGTTATCGGAAACTCACAATCAACCATGATATATTCTAAAAGTCCCCTTCGCCTGAGGCTTGGGGCTCTGGAGGCCCTGATTCCATCTGTTAGCTCCACTTCAGATGGATGGAATTTGTAGAGTTCGTACCAGAAATGCAAGCTAAGCGTCTTCACCTCTTCCTACCCATTCTACAGTCATAGCCTTTGGGGGAAATGCTTCATTTTCAAGTGTTAATCAGCCTGGACTAAGTTTCAAAATGGCCAGTAGCTTTTGCAAGAAGCTTCAGCACTTGGGGTGTAGGACAAACATGAAGACCTGTCTTCCGGACAGGAGCACAAAGCTCACTGTTTCCTGTGAGGTCTTTGCAAAGCTGCCCTTAGACTGCACTGGGAACTGCCCACTTGTGAGCGCTCAGAAGTCTGGGCACTGGGATTGAAAGATGCACTCCGAGTCCCAGATCTTACCTCTGAGGGTGGGTACATTTGTCCCCAACCACAGATTCATCCCAACTCACCTGAACTTTCTTCTAAGGAAACAGTGTCCTCAAAGTGTTTTATGAGTCCCAAGCTCTAGGACAGCATCAGGAGGCATTTTAGAGGCACCGCAGGGGCACCTGTAGCAGAGAGAAAAGCAGCAAAGGACCCAACGGTTAAAGGGGACTTTCCTCCATCACCAAGGAGTTCTAAACGTTTGCAGTGCAGTTTCTTTAGAGAGTGGATGACTCCAGGCATCCCGTCAGCGTGGCTTGCATCTCAGTAGCTAAGAGGCTGACCCTGCCCTGCCCTTTTCAACTGCCTCAGGATTTTCTCCTTTCTAAGTGCATATCCTTTGAGAAGTTAACTCTTCAGTAAATGAAGGGCAATTTGTTTTTTATTTATTTTAATAACTCAGAGCCATGAGCTCATTGATTGAACTCTAGTAAGAAGCAGGAAGCTATTGTTAAGTAAGAAAACTCTCTGCCAGGGAGAGGATTGCTGTTTTGCATCAGCCAGTTCTACTGGGTCCCTTCAGGGCTCCTTAAAAGTTCTTTGAGCACTGGCTGTACTTTAGTGAAAACCTGAGTTTTTCTGGTTGTTTTTTTTTTTTCAATTTGATATTCCATGGAAAGGTTTATAGGCAGCCTGACTAGGTGCAGTCTGCAACCTCATGTTTGCACTGAAATCAAAGCAGGATACTGAAGGATGCTGAAGGATACTGAAGGATACTCCGTTTGAGCCTCTCTTCCTTCCTCTTCACCTTTTGTCTTTGCTTTAAAACCTGTTTTTCAGTACAAGTCAATTTCCTAACCATCACCTCAACAGATGGCTAGGATATGATTTTCTTTTGTCCTGATCAAGATAAACTCAGTATTGTTTCCTCTGACACTGAAATCAATCACTCACCTTTATGGAGCATTTTCTGTATTTCAGGCATTGTGCTGAACATTCTTGAGACATTAGCACGGAGTCTCAGCCTTCCATCCCCTTGGGATGAAATTCTAACATTGCCACAGCACACACACAGATGTCTCCGGACAGGCTGGATTTGATTTCAAGTCATCTGAATTCCTCTCTTTCTCACCCTGTTTCCAGGCCGAGTCCAGCCACATCTACTCCTGCAGGACAAGGATAGGGTCCCTCTTGGTCTGAGTACTTCTTCTGCAGACCTCTAGAGATCAGCTAGCCTCTGTACAACTCTTTGTTTCTCTCCCTCCTAAATCAAGAGTCAGTAGTTACAAGTCTTAGGCTTTTTAGCGTAAGATGCCAGAGACAGGACCTACATCCTACAACAGAGAAGGAGAGACCATGAGATCTCTTCTTCTCCAGGGTACTTAATTTTTAGAGTGCCAGTCAGCTAGAACGTTTATGGGAAAATGCAAGCCATTCAACCAGAAAATTCCAGAGAATGAGGAAAACAACCTGCTGTTGCCTTCAAATGTGTCCCCCTGCTGAGAGTATGGACCTAAAAAGATGACAGGGAGCATGCTCAGTCACAGAAAGCCCAGAATGTTAGGGGCACTGTGAGAACAGGAGCTAGGCTGGCTTCATCTACCTCTGAGAAGGGCAGTGCCCAAGCAGGCCAGGTATTGAATTTTTTAGGCATGCAGCAAGACAGAGGGAATGGGGGTGGGGGAGGGTAGGTGGGAGGGGGAAGACAGCAGCCCGGGGTAACTGTGTGATGTGATACACGATGTCTGGTGGGTTCTGCCCCTCTGAGTAGCTACGACCATGGGGTAGTGACCAGGGGGATCTGGGCATGGCAGTCTACACACCAGCACTCCTCGACACTCTGGAGGCCAAAGCAGGATGGCACTAGGTTCCAGGCAGCCTGGGCCACACAAGGAGACTTTCTCTCCAAAGTGTTCTGTTTTTTTTTTCCTTTGTTGCTGCTGTTTAATTTTTTAAGATTAGGAATGAAAACAAAACAAACAGACCAGAAACAGAAAGCTGTGTGTGGGAGCTGGTGTGAAAGGCATATTCACAAACACCTAGGCTGAGGCCACTCAGTGAAGGACTTCTAACACCTACAGAGTGTAGTTGTTAAAAATATCTAGTAGCATCTTCTACTATCTGCCAGGGAAGGAGCTAGGTGCAATGTGGGGAGCACGGGTTCATCTCATAACCCCTTTGATGGGTGGGCCGGGGCAGTTAGTCCCTTGCTTACAGTCTACTGGAGCAGATGCAGGAGGGGGTGCTGTGGAACGATTCCATCTTTACCCCCCAAGTTTTCTCACTCTCAGCACATTGGATCTTGTGGACCAGGCCTGGGCAGCGCTCTGTGGGAGACCAGGGCTGTCCTGTTACAGGCAATCCTGTGGAGTCTTTGATGTCCACCTGCCACACATCCTCCTCCCCTGCCACCATCTGGGATGCCCCAGACTGTCTATAGATGTTGCCACATTTCCTCTGAAGACGTTTCACCCCCACTGTGACCACTGGCCAGTCACCCCATGGACAGAAACCCTCTTTCCCATGTCATGTGCCTACACCTCAGCTCCAGCAGGGTTTGCACGTCTTAGTTGTACCTATTTAAGGAGCTAGTGGGAAGAAAAACCCAGAGCCACACCTCGTCCAGGAGTTTTCAGTCACACACTTAGGATGTGCTGTCTGCTGGGAAATCGATCAAGTGTCAGTCAGATCCCTGCCGGTCACTGGTATAAACAGACAAGTAATACTGAACCCCTCCCCTAAATAACAGTCATTATTCATTGAAAACAACAATCTATGATGAAACAATTAGAAAATGTAGAAATCAAAATCAAATTTTGATTATAGATACCAGTATTTCTGCTAAATATCAACCGCATAGGATTTTATTATTTATTTGTTTGTTTATTTACTTAGCCTAGAGTTTCATTTTTGCTTTCAGGCAGATGATGGCCTAGATCTGACTGCCATCCCCCTGTCTTGGTCTCCTGAGCATTGGGATCGCAGGCAGGGGCCACCATGCCCAGTTTATGTGTGGCTGATTAATGTATTCCTCACTACAGCGAATGAGGAAGGTGTGAGCCTTACCTGAACCAGCAGAGGTCTTGAGAGGCTAGGCTATCTCCCTTGGATCTAAAAACTGCTGAAGGAATTAACTCTTTTATACCAGGGTTTGGTTGTGAGTGGCCCCTCCCATCCTCTCTTTGATTTAACTTTTGACAAAGCTGTGGGTTCTCAGTTTGGGGGAGAAAGTAATTCTGAGAGCGTGTACATGTTCAAATAGAACATTCTCAGCTCGGAAATCACCAGTGGTGGAGATGGTTTTAAAAGAAAGAAAAGACCGAGACTTGCACAGGCTCCTTAGAGATAAATATCAAAACGCCCAGACCACACACCCTGGGGGCCTTTGGGAAATCTGTCCCCGGAGCAAGGCTGGAGGGGCGGGGAGGGCTAGCGAGGGTGGGGATGGAAGCTTCTTCAGCAGGCCAAGCGCGCCCTCTTCTGGCTGCTATGGGGAACGCGCCTCTGCTTTGAACTCACATCCAGCGGTGTTTGGTACACAGTGTGCTTGCTCTTCGCCCCAGGGAACTGGAAGCCCAGGAAACTTTGGCAGCTAGATCTTGTTAGAAAAATTACACTGTGGCATTTTGGTCGTGAAGGAATCTGATAATTGTGAGCAACATCAGGGAGGGTTGCTGTGCTACAGAGGCCGAGTGGAGGACGCTGTGAGGGAGGATTTAGAAGTCAGTAAGAGATGATGACCTGGGCGCTTACTGTGTACTGGAAGGAATTAATCACCTGCAGCCCTGGGTTTCACGATCTGCAAACAGAATCTCTACCTAGAAATCATGAATGTAAAGTGTGTGGCTCAGATAACGGAACAAGATACCTCCAACAATGAGTGGCCATCAAAATTAGTTAACACCCTTCTCCTTACCGAAGTGCCTTGAAATGTGTCATCTTTAAAGCTCTGTTTCCTTTGGTACCTCTCCTGGGCTGAAAGTCTTCTGTGCTGGCCATGTGTTCCAGGGACGCTTCAGCATCAACCTTTATGGGACCGGCCTGTCTTTAACCGAGTCTGCCAGATGGACGTCCCAAGGGAATTATGCCGTTTCGGACATCAAGAAGTCTCCGGTAAGGCGGCTACATATTGCTTGGGGGCTGGGGGATGGCCCTCGCTTTCATTTTACGATATGGTGGCTGTGTGTTGTAGGAACCAGTGTCTTTTCCCACTCTTCAAACCTTTTCTTCCCCCCAGAGAGAAAATTTAGAATGTAAATAGGGACCCAGGGGAGTCTCATTGCGCCTGGTTGGAACTTTTCCCACCTAGTAAATGCAAAGCTGGCCAGGCACCTGGGAGGACTACCTAATCAAACAAGAGGCAGGGGGCTCTAGAATACACACCGCTCAAACATCTTTACTACTCCAAGGCGTGATCCCTCACCTGTGTGAACCTAGGAAAATGATGTTTTGCTTTGTTCCACTCAAAAGCAATTGTGCTCCCAACAGGAAGAGGTTATGGGGTGATCGTGTCTGGGGATACACCTGGCTTCTATGATAATCCACTTTGGGGCCACCCTTCACCCAGTGCACGTGGCCTGTCAGCATCACAGAGCATGTTGGAATGCAGGCCCTGGGACTCTGGTCTGCTGGGCCCAGTTCTGTAGCTGAATGAGCCCCAAGTGATTGACAAGCACAGCACAGCCAGGAAATCCCCCATCCTGTGTGCAGTGGAGCCATCGGGGAAGTTTAAAGGTACCGTCTGGTCCCTCTGACTGGGTTAAGGAATCTGAACCTCTGGGTCTCTGTCTCCATGGTGATTCTAAGAGATAGAAGGGCAGAAACTCCCCCATCCCTTACAGCCCTTCCACCAAGCGAGAGTCCCCTGGAGACAGAGGACGGTTCCCCACTCCTGCTCAGTTGCCTGAGTTGAGTGGATAAGAAAAGGAAGCAGGTGAAGAAAACAAACCTGAGTCCAGAATAATGCGGCCAGGTGAGGCGCAGAGCCTGGTTAGAGCTGCAGTTAGAGCCTGGTTAGAGCTGCAGTTAGAGCCTGGTTAGAGCCTGGTTAGA
>NW_004949099.1:6786904-6823939 GCF_000317375.1 Microtus ochrogaster | reverse complement strand
GTTAGAGCTGCAGTTAGAGCTGCAGTTAGAGCCTGGTCAGAGCTGCAGTTAGAGCTGCACTTAGAGCTGCAGTTAGAGCTACAAGGCAGCTGTGAAAATGTGAAATGGTTTTTTGTTTGTGTTTTTTTTTTTTTTACTATTTCTTGAACAGGATAGGATATGCATATTTTAAAAATGATCTGTCTCCAACTATGGGGGTACACACCTGTAGCTTCAGCAATGGGGAGGCAGAGCTAGGGGTGTCTTCAGTTTAAGGCCCGCTTGGGCTACTGTATAGCTCGACCCTGTCTCCAAACCCCCACTACTACAGCTGCTCTTAAGGTAAGGTAACATGTTGCTTATATAAATCCATACTTGACTGGTGGTGTCTGTGTTTTCTTTTGTAAATTTGGCGGCCCTTTCAAGTGTACTACCTCGGAGTTAGAAGCAAGGGATAAAGTAAGAGTTCGGCCTGTTGTGCCCCAAAGCCCCAGGATGGGGAAGGCCCCATTCCAGCTTTCTCGGGAAAATGCGTTTCCTGACCCCTTTTAAATCTTCTGGAGTTCTATCTGCATCTCAAGTCCCGATTTTGCCACCAATCTAGTAAAGGATCACAAATCAGACTCAGTGGCCGCATTGATAGCTCGTGATTTAATCACAAGTACTGCCCTCCCCTCCCAGTTGAAATGGCACAGTGACCTTTGACTGCACCCCGAGATTACAATATTCTCTCCCTACCATTCCTCCATGACTCCAGATTTATAGATTTATTTTTACAAGAAATTAGTATATTTTTTTGTGTTGGTTTTTTGATTGTGCAATGTCTCAATGACCAAAATTGAAAATTTTAACTGTTTTAAATGTGGCTAAGTGAAATCATGTTTATAATACGTGTTATATTATATATGTAATATATAGTATACATAATTACAATTCTGGTAGACTATTTCAATACTGAAAGTTCAGCCAGAAACTAAAAATATCTAAAGGCTGTGGTGCCATCTTATGGACATGATGAGTACTGCAAGGTTGTTTCCCACCCTCTGAGAACTTAGTGTGAGTTCCTGGAGCTCAGGCAAATTGAAGGTCAGCAGGCTTTTCTGTCAGCCTACCTCTCTGTCTCTCTCCTCTCTCCCTTACCTCCTGGCAGTCTAGAGCAGAGCTGCTGGTTTAGCTTCAGAGCAGCACCCCCTAGGGGTGATCCGTGGAAACGGACTTTCCAGAGCTGTGGTTGGGAAAAGGTACAGCTCTTCCTGAAGAGCATCTCCTGCCTGCAAGACTCAGGGACCATCACAGAGGAGCAAGTGGAAGCACTGTAAGAGCCACAAGGTGTGGACTTCTGCAGCAGCTGTGTCTGAGTTGCTCTCCGCGAACTCACAGTGGCTGTGGGCACATGCGCAGGACATGCACAGAATCACAACAGCCCAAAGTCCAGCATGGAGGGAGGAGGGGCTCATGAAGACCCACCCCAGCCTGAGATTGCTACTGGCAGTTGATGGTTGTTGGAGAAGAGTCGGTTTCCTGCAGGGAGGCAGCCCCGAGAGGGTACCTATGTCCCAGCAGACGGTCCCATAGCCATACACATACAGGCAGCTGCCAACGGACTCAGTGGGTTTTAGGAAACAGGGGAAGACAACATAAAGTTGGGAGGGTAATGTGGTAGAAAGATCAGGAAGAGATTGAAAGGGAATAAATGGGGTAGGTTTGATCAGAACGTAGTATAGGTATGTATGAATATTAAATAGTACCTTTTTTGTTTTTTTGGTTTTTCAAGACAGGGTTTCTCTGTATAACAGCCCTAACTGTCCTGGAACTAGCTCTGTCGACGAGGCTGGCCTTCACCTCACAGAGATCTGCCTCCCAATTGCTGGGGTTAAAGGCATGCAACACCACCACCTGACTAAATAGAATATTTTTAAATTAAAACAAAATTGTGAAAGTCATAGGAACGTTAGCTTTATAGTGAAAATGGTAAAATATTGACATGAAACCCCTGTGACCTTATTTGAACCCCTGTGACCTTATTTGAACCCCTGTGACCTTACTTGAACTCCTGTGACCTTACTTGAACCCCTGTGACCTTACTTGAACCCCTGTGACCTTACTTGAACCCCTGTGACCTTATTTGAACCCCTGTGACCTTATTTGAAGCTGAGTCCTACAGAAGAAGCAGGTGCTGCAGTGTTACCCACAGGGCTTGATAAACCACAGCCAACTTTTTTTTTATTCTTCCCCACCCCATTTTTCTTTTTCTTTTTTTCTCCCATTCTTGGTACTGGGATCAGATGTAGGTTCCAGCACATGCTCTATAACTGAGCTGCATGCTGAGCCCGCAAATGCCCCTAATCTATCTAGAAGAAACCAGAAACATCTATATCTAATGGTTTCCCGGGAGATGCCATATTCCCGGTCAATAACTATGGTTTGAAAACTCCTGCCCTTTGTTAAGTCAACCTGCTTGTCGCATTCAGACCTTCAATAGGTCTGCATAAGCGGTTCTGCGTGGGGCACTCTGGGAACTGTGTAATATTTCCACTCCTAGTCAATGCCCCACCCCCACCCCCACAATGAAAGCCTCGCTTCCCCAAGCCTGCTTGGGAATAAAACATTCTCCCTGAGCAAAACTAAAAGGAAATCCCAGTGGTGCAGGTTAAACATGGATCTGTAATGCCGCAGAAAGCCAGAGATGCCACCTCACCCCGTGGGGACAAAGTTTCTGTGCACTTCCTTGTTCACAGCGGAAAGAACCTTGATGCCTGTCTTTACCTAAGACAGATCATCCTTATCATTCTGATGCTGTGGTCCCCTCTTGTGCTTAGATGGCTCTCAGTAGATTCCTGAGACCTCAGGACGTACCAAACTCTAACTTGACTGGTTTTTCTCTGTCTGCTCATGCCTATGATGGCTTAATTTGCAAACAGGGCCCAGTAAGAGATTAACAACAACTTCTAATAAAATAAAAGCAATTGTAGCGGTGTGTTCTAAGCAGAGAGGTGTGAATATTTGCTGTGAAACACCCTGTGCTCACCTCATCATGTGACAGTATTACATGGGATCCCTCTGAGAGGATCTGAATGTACAGGAGCTGGACGGAGTGTCGGGCTATGTCGGAGTTCCTTGACCACAAACTGTGATAGCAGAACAATTGACGGGCTACCGGGATGCTCTGAGTCTCTGAGGAGCAGGTGTATGTATGCCATGGATACGCTGGACCAAGTGGGGTAGAGCGTGATAGTGAGAAGCTTTACCATATTATAATATATCTCATATAGTGAGAGTGGCATGGATTTCTTTTTGAAAATGTTAGCATTTAACTGGCCTCCCTAAGTGGAGAACACAGGCACCTCCAACACCCTTGATCTTCTCTTCAGTGCTTCTGCTGAAAAATTTGGCTTTCACAATGTCAGGCTGCTTAGGGAGCTTTCCCTTCCCCAGAATTTCCACTGGGTCTTCAGGACCAGGCAGCTGAAAGGGCGCCCTCTTCTGGTTGGTTGAGGTTGATGCTCAGGGTGTCCCTGCCTTGCTTATGTGCTTGGGGGATATTTAAGGTAGGGGGAGCCTGTTCTCTGGGACTGCCATCTATCAGGGATTCCTTGTGCTATAGGAAGGATTGTAAATACAACAATCGCTTTATAAAATAAGGAAAGTTATATTGTGTGGAGCAAACAGGCTTTTTCTACCTCCGAATTCCTTTATAATAACAGAGTTAAGAAATGAACATAGCGCGTGTGTGTTCATGGTATAGTGGAATCCAGTGTATGTGTGTGGACTGCCCTCCACTTTGTGGGAACCCACAATTTACCAAGTCTCCAAGGAATTCCACAGACCTACAAGGTCGAGTTCTGTAGATTCATATTTTCTATGCATGCACGTTTCCGTGGAAACCGTACAGTGTTTATGCGTCTATTTGTACGTACATAGTTGTCTGAGGATCATGTTTGGGAGAAAATACATGTGCTGTGTTTTGTAGGAAGTTTCAGAAAAAGTTCATTTTGCGTGTCATCTTAACCCTAACATTTCATTTGAAGTCCTAAAATTATGTCTTTAATTATTAATATCACTATGGATTTTCTTAACAAACCTGAGCCTCCTTCCCTGTCCACTAAAGACAGGCAAGTGAACGTACTTCTATCAAAGATAGACCCCCTCACTAAATCACAGACACCAGATTTCCAAACTCCTATCCCCTGAGAAAAATGAAAGACTTAGTGAGAACTGAGAAGAAGACAGGCTCTGCTGATGAGGCCGTGAGTCATTTTCTCCCTTTATATGCAGCAGCTGGAGCGATTATTAACAAAACATTTATTTAAAAGAGAATTAGACTGGAATAAAGAAATAAAAACCAGAGTTTCATTACATGTCAGAGAGGGCTTCTAGCACCTTTTTTTTTTTCTATGAAAGAAGCTGTCTCCATGGCAGCCATGTTTTCTTACTGCTCAATTTTGTTTTGCTTTGTTTTCAGTCTGGCAACTGCCGGGATGCTGACATCTTCAGCCTCCTCTGAGAGCAGTACCATCATACATAGTTCAGCTTATCTCAATTGTTTTGCCTCAATTAGCAGAGTCTCATTGGAGGAGACAGTGTGACTACCGTAAAGCCAATAGCAACTTTATTTTCTTTTCAATGTATTACTGCTCAGGTCTTTTCTGTCCGTGAAGACAGGCTAGGATGGAGGTTCTCACAAAATTAATTTGTAAGGACAGAGAGATATAGTCAACAAAGCACTATGCTCAATCCCAGGAACCCACATAAAGTAGCCGGCTCGGTGTGGCGGCACACACTTACAATCCCAGCACTGAGATGGGCAGATCCCTGGGCCTCACTGGCCAGCCGTAGCCTATTTGGTAAGTGCCAGGTTGGTAAGAGACCCTATTTCAGGAAGTGTGGAACAATACCCAAGGGTGGCCCCAGGTTCCACACATACATACAAACCTCATGTGCACAGATACACACACAAGTGCCTCCATGATAGGACACAGATACACTCACAAGTATCTCCGTGATAGCAATTCGTTAAGCACACAGGTTAGAATGAACCCTGTGCCAATGGCTGATGTATGTTATTTCACTACAGAAACGTATGAGGAGAGACCAGTTTGCCCATTTAACAGATGCTCCAGGAACCCGCGGCTGCCAGGGCTTCTTTAAAGAGGCCGATCCCAAGCCCTACAACCAAAACAAATTGGCAATGCATCAGTAATCCCAAACCCTGCAACCAAACCAAAGCAACCAATGCATCAGTAACAAGGCCATGTCAGCCACAGACCTGAGTTCCAGAGCCTCTCCCATGATGGACTGGGAGAGTCTGGGCTCAGCTTAGATTTGAGGATACTAAAGATGGCCCTGGATGTCCTGATGGTCACCAGCCCTCTGTTACAACCAGTGTTCTGCTTACAGCTCGTGACTGGAGAGCCAGAGGCTGCAGGGACTACTTCCAGACCTAGCAGTCAGGAGCCAGCACCAGAGGAGTGACGGGAATCTCTTCCTGTATCAGACACACCCAAAGTCAAATGTATGAAAAATCTTAAGAGAGAGAAAGCATTTTGTTCTCTCATTTTGTTCTCGCAGTGTTTTCTTTCTTGATCTCTCTTCCAGGATTCCCCCTTTCCTCCCCCCCAAAAAAAAGACAAGAAAAAGAAACAAACAGAACTGAGATGACCCAGTTTTTGCAAGAGACATCACAACTGTGCTATAGGAAGCTGGTCTTTATGACCCTTGCCCCAGTTCTGGGGATGGAGCCCACAGACATGAGGGAAAGTGTGTGCAGGTCATTCTCCCGTCATGGAGGAGGCATGGTTTCCAAGGCTCACGTGGTATGGGCAACACAGAGTCGGGTACAGCACTGGCACTACACCGGAGCAGGGCGTGTTTTCAACATGTGGGAAAGCCTTAGCGAAACTAATTAACAAGACTTTTACAGCTCAAAGAGAATCCGGCTTTGTTTTTTTCATCATTCATCTCATCATTTAATAAATGTGTGATTGGCATCACTGTTAGCCTTACACAGCCCTTGCTCTTAGATACTTCCAGTTTTAGCAAGATGCCACTTTTACATCATGGAGCTTACATTCTAGTGTGGAAAAAAAAAAGTTGTACAAAAAGGTGCAGTTGCAGAGAACTGGCCATGGACAACTGAGCCAAGAACACGTCCCAGAGGAAGCTGCCTTTGAACTGAGCTCTGATGAGTTTAGCAGGGTCGGTGAGATGTATAGGAAGCACAAAAGAGCATCTCAGCCGGCAGAGAATGACACGTGCAAAGGCCCTGTGGAGCAAGGTCGTGTACTGTCAGAAATGGACGTGTGGAAGAGCCGCACGAGATGAATGTGCCTGGGTTTCAGCACTGACTACGAGGGACTTAGACCAGGGATCAGCAACCCTTTTCAGTGAAGGGCTACATAGAAAAGATTGAGGGTTTTTCAGCCAAATGGCAGGATTAGTTATATTATATATGTATAATATATGTATGTTGTCTGAGGTTTCTGTCCTGCCCAGTTCCCACAGTCATTAAGTCCCAAAGAAATCACACAGAGGTCTACATTAATTATAAACTGATTGTCCCATTAGCTAACTTGTACAACTTATATTAGCCCATTATTCTTGTCTATGTTAGCCACGAGGCTCAGTACCTTATTCAGTGAGGCAGTCACATCTTCCTTCTGTGGCTGGGTCACAACTGCAGTCTGTTCTTCCCTCTTCCCAGCATTCTCGTTGCCCCGCCTCTACTTCCTGCCTGGTCGCCCTGCCTATACTTCCTGCCTGGCTACTGGCCAATCAGCGTTTTATTAAAAGTAATGCAAGTGACAGGATAAAAGACCATAGTCCCACAGCATATGTATATATGTCAAGAGAATACAGACATGCTCAAAAATTATATTAGTGAGGCTGAAGAGATGGCTCAGTGCTTAAAGCGCTTATTGCTCTTGCAGAGGACCCAGGTTTCATTCCTAGAACACATGGGGGCTTGTCACCACCTCTGACTCCAGTCCTAGGGCACCTGCTGCCCTCTTCTGGGCTCTTCAGATGCATGTGCTTGCGCGCACGCATTCACAAATTTTTTAAAAAATGTTACTGGTTGAATTCTAAATATACTAATAACTGAGTAGTATTTTTAACACAAATCTACTAAGGGAGGAATTTCTCCAATATTGGAGAAATAAACATTTGATCTCACTAGTGTTTTCTATTATCAAGATTTATGGTAAACATTTGCTCGCTGGTGGTGATGGAAATGAAGTTTTGTTTCATGTTGCTAAATGCCTTTTTACGTAAACAGATATTGGCAAACACAATTACCTGTTACCTGTTCACACCTATACAATTTTAATTAAGCATGCTCATGTTTGGCTGGCCTTGATACAATTTTCCCAGAGTTGTCTTTTGATGTTGGCTAGTTTAAAAAAATGTGTTGATTTGTTTATATGTGTGCTCCTGCCTGCCTGAGCTGTCCTCACTAGATGCGTGCAGGTACCCAAGGAGGCTCGAAGGTATCAGGTTCCTTGGAGCTGAAGTTAGGGGCAGTGTGAGCTGCCTGGTGTGGGTGCTGGGAACCAAGTCCAGGTTCTCTTCAGGAGCAGTGAGCATTCTTAACTGCCAAATCATCTCTCTAGCACCGTGATACCTGCTTTTCAATGGATCATTTGCAGCTGAAAATTACATGGAAGCTTCTTGTTAAATAACCTAGTTAAATGGATTTTGAAATATGAATGTTCTTTTCTCCTCACATTAAAGTCCAGACCACACTAAAGGGTCTGCAGTTTGTGCACAGGAAATAAAATCACTGTGTGTGCGGGATAGAGATGCATGTGGCTCCTTATTATAACTGGTGATGGCCCAGGAAGAATGCTTAACATTTATTATGTAAGCAATATTATTTTAACATAGTATAAGGTTTCCCTGTACGGGTCATTTTCTGCTGTTACAGGGTAAGTTTCTTAAGGACTATTATAGACTTCATAGCAAAGCTAACGTTCAAAGTCACTTGAGGTTCACTTGTAGTGACAGGGAACAGTTTTTATTCTCATCTCTGACCTCACAAAACTTACTCAAAATATTGACGGATGCTTACACTCCTGCACAACAGATGAGTCAAGTGTTCAGGCTCTAGGTCTCACCAAAACCAATCCTAGAACTGGGTGGTGACATCACAAGGGCTGGGCTCCCCTATCAGCGCTGTTTCTCAGCCTCCTGCCAATGGATACAGTGTTGTGACCAGCTGCTCACCCTCCAACTGCCCCTGCCTTCCCCCACATGACTCTCAAACTGCGGCCTCAAATAAACCCATTCTCCTCCCTTAAGCTGCTTTTGTGAGGAATTTTGTCGGTGAGAAAAGTAACTGATAGAACATCCCAGAGAGTGGTTCATCCCTCTGCTCTGGTTGTTTCTCAGCCTCTTGGAGTCTGTCTATTTAACAGAGGTAGTGCACAGGCATCCGTTCTAGTTCCTGCAGAATGAGTGTTGTCTCCTCAAATAAACAGCAACATCTGTTGACTCATTGGGAGCCAGAGAAAAACTGGACAAAGTGATCTGTCTGCCTTTCTCTTAACTGACTGATGCCCTGCCTCCCATTCCCAGGGACTCGCAAGAAGCCCTTCTTCTTGCCAAGGGGCCGATATTCTCAGGCCTGCTCATTTCCTCTCTAACCGCTTCTTCGGTTCTTGGTGTTAAACCAAACATAATTAACTCAATGGGTAAATTATTTTTTGTTATTTTGCTAATAGTTGAACCACATGGAATGCACTTATTCTTACTTTCCGTGGTTGTGTACCAAGTATACTGTGTTGATAGCCTATCTTAAATTTTCCACATTCCGACCACTGCTTCCTCCTACATTGGAAACATTGTAACAAGTGCTTAGTGTGGTGACGTCAGTGTATGTTTTCTTCCTCAAGCACCTGTGTGCTGCCACGGTGTGATAAACGCAGTCATCTGTCGCCTGAAGTTGGTCCCAGATCACTCGCATGCCCCTGTGTATTAAAGCAGGTCATTTAAAACCCACTGTTCTCATCTTTTTCTTGATTATCACGGTGCAGCAGGCTGGTGGCATGTTAGCCACTTGTCCCATTGCTGTGACAAAACATACAACAGAAGCGACCGGAAGGAGGAAGGGTTTCCTCCTACTTGGTCTCAGGGTGCAGGCCATCGTGGTGAGAAAGCGTGGTGGCAGGACCGAGACAGCGACCACAAGGCATCCACGGTCAGACAGCAAAAAGATGGAGGGGGAACACATCCCGCTTTCTGATTCTTCCGGGCTTTGGTTCAGTCTAAGCTCTGAGCCTGTATTGAGAGTGCGAGCTTCCCTCCTCTGGAACACGTCCAGAATTGTCTTTCTAGGTAATTCTAAAACCCAGACAAGCTGACAATGAAGGCTTGCCCTCGCAACTGTAGTACGAAAATGTTATGATTTTTCGATACACCTCACCCTCGCAAGAGCTGAGTTGCGTGGCTGGGATTCACGGTATATTGGGCAGCGGCACAGAGTTAGAAACTATTCTTTTCTCTTATGACAGCGTGAAAGCAGCTATAGGCTGCAGGCACATAAATGATGCTGACCGTGCCAGAATTTGAATTTTCAGGTGTCAAGATATACTAGTCTAGGTTTGATTTTTCTCGACTGCATAGTAAAGTCAAAACTAACTAGGCATGGAGATATATACCTTTAATCTCAGACTCTGGGAGGCTGAGGTAAGCCTGGGACACATAGCAAAACCCTTGCTTTGTTTCAGACAAACCAACAAGGTAAAAACCACTCTAGCTTTTAGGTCAACCGGAGCCAGACGGTAGTGTCTGGATTGAATCCGTGAACCTCGTCTGCCGGCCTATGCAATTAGACTGGTTTGGGTGTGTCGAGTTTCATTTCAACACTTACTATGGGTACAGGGATTCATTTCCCTGAAAACCAGTTTTAAGCCCCCGAAATCCCCAACCTCACAAGTCATCTAAGGCGATGCGTGTTTTTGCAGGATGGTACCCGGGTTGTGGGGAAATGTGGCGGTTACTGTGGGAAGTGCACGCCATCCTCGGGCACTGGCCTGGAGGTGCGAGTTTCATAACTAAGGTAAGTGCCCTCCCCGCCCCTTTCATCTTACTCTGTAGCCTACTGACGAGCAGATCTGAGTGAGTGTCCTTTCCTCCAGACAGGGCTCCTGTCGAGCATCATGAAGCTGACCCAATAATGACATTCTTGCTTATCTGACTTTCTGTGCCTGAGACATCTGTCTCTCACTCTTGACCCCAAGTCTCAGGTCTTAGACATTAGTTCCTCTGTATTGCCTGTTGAAAACCTGCCTGCTGGGCTTCACCTCCAGGAACCTCACTTCCTAAGGTCTCTGATAGATCCAGAGATCTATGTTTTGAATATTAAAAATTGTGATGCAGGGGGTTGAGATAAGCCCTGCAAGAAGATAATAAGCACAGTCGCGCCAGTGCTTTCTGGGCTCCGCTGTGCTGAGCAGCTTACCAGGCATGGTTTCATTGAATCCTCACAAGGACATCGTGAGGTAGAGCTCCTGTCCTTATTTTGCAGTAGAAGAAGCTGAAGCCCACAACCTTAAGGTCACAGTGACCTTCCCTTGCAGCCCCAGTGAGAGCTTACATCAACAGCAATGCTCTCAATCTCTGCAGATTTGCCACTCTCAGTGGGACCAACAGCTCGGTGTCATCTAGATCTTGTTGTAAATGCGGGTCTTAATGTCTCCCTTTCCCTCCCCTGCACACACACACACACACCTTATTCAAGAAATCAGAATCTATCATAATCCGCAGAAGACTCATATGCCAACAAGTGCTCCCTCTGCTGGGCAAAAAACTACACTGCCCACTTTTCATTATCCTGATGCCTTCAGCTACAAGGCACAGGTCAACAAAACTCAGTTTATATATGCTAGAGACCCCATTTTCATATGTGTTTTATATCTGCTTTTCTTGTATATGTTATCTGTCATGAAATATGAGTACATATGTACAAAATGTAAAAAGACTGGAAGGAAATGTCATAACATTTGAATATTATCACAGATGAGATTTCTAGGCACTGAACTTTTTTTCTCTGTCATTCTTTTGTAATTATTCTTTTTTCCTTTTTTTAAAAAATTACATTTATTTATGTGTGTATATGTTGGGGCATGCACATTTGTCACATGCCTATGGACCGAAGACCAACTCACAAGGCTCAGCTCTCATCTTCCAGCAAGTGCCTCTCCTCAATACACCACTTGCCTGTTCTCTGTTGCACAAATTCTAGTTGGCCATATAATAAAAACCCAGAGTCAGATATTAGGGTAAAGCTGAAAGATCAGAGAAACAGAGCAGTCAGCCACTAATGTTCTTTTTACCTCGACCAAATCCTCAGACCAAAGGGTCCAAGATCCTGTCTCTGAGGATTTTCAGACTGAATGCCACTAGCTCCGGTCTCCTCCTGCCTTATATTCCTCTCTCTCTCCACCCAGCCATGCCCCTTCCTGTCTCCATCTTGCTAATGCTGGGATTAAAGGTGTGTGATTCCCAATACTGGGATTAAAGGTGGTGAACCACCACTGCCTGGTTCTGTTTCTCTTTTAGACTAAATCACTTTTATGTAGCCTAGGGTGGCTTTGAATTTACAGAGATCCTTGGGCCAGTCACCCGAGTGCTGGGATTAAAAGTGTGTGCCACCATTTCCGGGCCACTCTAGCTGACTAGAGTCTTAGCTCTGCACACTGATCTTCAGGCAAGCTTTATTTCTTAGATCACAAACAAAATATCACCACAGCTCTCCTTTTGTGGTTCTGGAGGTCAAACCCAGGACCTCACACGACTAGGCAGACACCCCACTATGGAGCTACCTCTCCAGCCCACTTCTGTGTTGCTTATGGAAAAGAAATAAGTAAAGAGATGACCAAATAAATAGGAATTTACTTTCTAACCTGGAGAAGATCCTAAGCGTTGCTTTATAATTCTGCATGTGGAGGTAGCTGATTCGCCTTTTCTTGACCTCCAGTCTTTGGTGTAGAAAGTTTGTAACTCCTGACTTGTTTTTTTTTTTTTCAGGGACTCTGAAGAGGAAGCCATTATGGAATGGATGAAGGATAGTAATTCAATACCTCCACCTTAAATTTGGGTGCATCTGTGTGCGTGCGTACAGACCTGTCTGCTTGTGTGTGTGAATGTGTGTGTATATGTGTGTACATATGCATATATATAAATATATATATAAATATATATATATACAGGTTGAGCATCCCTTATCCAAAAATTTAAAGTCTGAATTCTGAAACCTTTTGAGTACCAGCATGAGACCTCAAATGGAAAATTTCATGCTATGAAACTTTGTTTCATACACAAAATTTGTTGAAGTGCCATGCAAAATTACGTTTCTGTCATATATGTAAAGGTGCATTGGCCCATATCCCACATTCTTGGGCATGTGTTGCTCTCTTCCTGAGTATCCTACTGCTTAAAATCTATACTAAAAAAAAATCTCCTAGTGAACCCCAACTCCATTTAAAAGAAGGAAGCATGAGTGAATACCATATTCAGATTTTGAGTCCCATCCCCAAGATATCTCGCTTTGTATATGAAAACATCCCCAAGTCTTCGAAGTGTCTGAAGTATACACTGACGGTCTCAAGCATTTCAATGAGGGATACTCAACCCGTGGAATACCCTGATGATGTAAAGTTTAATATTTATGTTTGAAATTATTTATTGTGATGTAATATTTTTGTACGTAAAATGATTTTTATTGCGACTGCCTGTGCATGACGTCCTCCCTTGCAGTCATACCACTGCATTTTACGTACGCTACATTATATGTAGTATATGACAAGGTGACCCTTCATTATCACGGTACACTGTTGTTTACTTCTTACCTGAAAATGTGTTTGACTGTTACCTTTTGAGAATTGTAATTATTTTTTTTTTAACAATCTAACTGTCATCGAGGTGCTATGTGAGTTGAATAAGGGTATTTTTGGCAATTGTGGGAACATTTCATTAGCCAATGAGCGAGTTAGCAACATCACAGATTATACCAACTGCTAACTATAGTATCTATTCCGTTTCATGAGATCTCGGGGAAAAATATGCTGCCTTGGTGCTAATATTATATGTTTTTAAAGTAATCTTCAGAGTAAAAAAAAATAAACACTTACTGAAAGGGAGTAACAGAAAGACAATTCCCAAGGGATAAAATTACTTGGCTCGGGTAAGATCCACTATTTATACTTATTTTTAGAAAACTGCAGTTTTTGGATAGTAGCCGAACTCGTTTCTTCCTGCTGCTGTTGGGAATATGCTTTACTCCGGTCCATGGTGCCCTGGACTCCTCGCCATCACTGGGAGGGTCCACCAATAGCTTCATTACAGAGTGACACTGGGAAAGGGGGCATCTCCTGCTGTTTTGTCAAGATATCCTCAAAGACACCCAAGTTTACCAGCATCGAGACAAAAGTTAAACAGCGGGATCGTAGCCTTCCCACCCCTCGGCCTTACTGATGGCCTTTAGCACCCCTGAGCACACTCAGAGAGCTACAGGAGCAGATTCTGAGCCGTGGAGATCGACCACCTTTTACATGAAAACTTTGGCCAATGAGATGACTTCCCCGCAGGCTGGGAGCCCAATACCCTGCCGGGTTTCCTGTGGTCTTCAGCGTCGGTGTGAGAAATGAACTGGCATATAAAATGCCCAAGTCTTTCTGCGCTTCTGCCAATCCGCCTTTTGTTACTTCTTTCAGAAATGGAAGTGCTGAAGCAGTGGTCACAAGACACTTTGCTTGAGAAAGCCTGCCCAAGCATTCCGAGACCAAAGAGACTAGGAAAACCCTGACAGTATTCTCCAACTCCACAGAAATACCAGAGCACGGTATACTCGGTATATGAACAAGTGTCCTCCTCTATTGTTAATATATGTGAAACATATTATAAATAAATATTGTGACCACATCCAAACCATGTATGGTTCTCTTGGCTTCTAGACTCTTGATTAACGTTCAATTACAAATGTCTCTAGGTTTTTATTCCTATATTTTTGAGATTATAATATAATTTCATCATTTCTCCCATCCCTTTCCTCTCTCCATACCCTTTATCTTAGGGTTTCTATTACTGTGAAGAGACACCATCACCATGGCAACTCTTCTAAAGCAAGAACATTTCATTGTGGTGGCTTCCACTTCAGAGGTGTAGTCCACTGTCATCATGGTGTGACGTGGTGTGCAGGCAGACATGGTGCAGGAGCTAAGAGTCCTATATCTGTCTCACTGGGTGTGGCTTGAGCATATATAACCCTTAAAGCCCACCTCCACAGTGTCACACTTCCTCCAACAAAACTACACTTCCTCCAACAAGGTCACGCCTCCCATTAACGCCACTCCTTTTGGGTGCCATTGTTTTTATCTGAGTTGTTCTATTAACCAATAAAGATTCAGGAGTCAGATATTGGGATGAAAACCTGAAGAAGCAACCATCTGACCTTCGTTTTGGTCAGAGATCCAGCAAGAGAGCATCTCCCCACCCATCCCAAACCAAAAAAAAAAAAAAAAATCTACTCTTTCCTCTGAGTCTCTCTATTGGTATTCCTGGCTTCTCCATCTTTTCTATGGCTAATTCCTGTCAACTAGTAACTGGCCCCGCTCCCAATCCAAGGTTAATTTTATTAACACAGTCTCTAAGTTTCACAGCACCATCAAATATCCCACAACAGGGCCATTTTCTTTCAAACCACCACACCTCCCATACACTCCTCCTTGCTCTCTTTCAAGTTCATGGCCTCTTTTGTCATTAATTGTGGATACATGTATAAATATAACTTTCTCAGTCTGTTACTTGTCTGTCTGTTTTCAGGGCTCACCTTTTGGTATTGCATAACCAGCTAAGGTTGAGGTTTTGTGGCCTTGCCCCATCCACTCTGACATGTCTGGTGGTGTTATCTTGTTCAGTTCGTGCCTAGGTAGTCATGTTAATGAGATTTTATGGATGTAGCTTTTGACATTCCTTGGAGACACAGTCTCACAGACAACTCTCTGGTCCTCTGGCTCTTATTGTCTTTCCATCCCTCTTGTACAATGTTCCCTGAGCCTTAGGTGAGGTAATGTTTTGTAGATGTAATCATTGGAACTGGGCTCTACAACACTGCATTTTGGTTGCTTGGGATTTTCTATAATGGCATCAATCTGTTGCAAAGAGGTTCCTTGATGAGTGAGGGCTTTACTTCTCTTTGGGTATAAGGACAAGTATTTAGAATGTAGTGAGGGATTGTGTTGAATCAGTAAAGTGGTGGTTGTAGGTTCTCCTCCGAGAGACATGACTTCACCATCCGTGGATGCTAGCCAAGACTCTGCCTTGTTAAGCAGGTGTCAAGTCCAATTAGAGAGCTCTTGCTTTCCACCAAGGCCTGCATACCACTACTGTACCCTTGGGTTATTGTGCTGTGCTGGTCATTGTCACGGCTCATATGCACCATAGCTGGGAATGACTATTGGTTGGTCCCTCCTTTGGAAGCTTGTGTGGTGCCTTCTGGTGCCATGAGCAAGTGCTTGGGAGAAGGCATTCAGGTCAGTTCCAGCTCAGGGGCCTCTGGTCCCTGTGTCTGAAGTGCATGGTGTCTTCAGCAATAGGGAATTACCTTCCACCTCTGTGGGGCAACCAAGGGAAATATCAATAGTTTGTAAGTTTTTTGGAGTCCCTTAGACAACCCTTACCAATAGTTCAAAGAGGCTTCTCATGTATGTAGAAGGAGCAGCAAGCCTTCTTTTTGTCCTGCTCGGCTCCCGGCTGCCTGGCTAGCTTATGCCCTGAAATAACAACACACAAACTGTATTCATTTAAACACTGCCTGGCCCATTATATCTAGCCTCTTCTTGGCTAACTCTCATATCTTGCTTAACCCATATTTAGTAATCTGTGTAGCACCACGAGGTGGTGTCTTACCAGAAAGATTCTAGTGTATGTCCATCTTGGGCTGGAGCTTCATCGCGGCTGCCCCAGAGAGGAGAGGCATCTCACTTCCCTCTTCCTCCCAGCATTCTGTTCTGTCTACTCCACCCACCTAAAGGCTGGCCTATCAAATGGGCCAAGGCAGTTTCTTTATTAACCAAATGACCTTCCTCCATCATTTTCCCTTCTTCTGTTTAAACAAAAAAAGGAAGGCTTTAACTTTAACATAGCAAAATTACATATAACAAAACAGTTATCAAGTAAGAATTACAGTTACAATATTTACATCTACTTTATCTTTTATCATAACTAAGGAAAACTATAACTATATATTCTTTAACTCCATCAAAGACTCCAGAAAGATATAATATTACCTAAGCAAACAAGAAATAAACAACTTCCAAACTCTAGAAATGACAGAGACATCTCACTGCCTGGGCAGTCACCCAAAGTTCCTCTGTACTGTTGGGGCATCCATCTTCAGCCTACAGGCCCATAGTATCCAGTTAGAGATTTCCATGAAGCAAGAAATTTCAAAGGCAGTTCAGTCACTATCTGCTGTGTCCTGCAGAATGTCTCACAGACTCTTTCATGAATCAGGAACCCTGAAAGACCATCTCACCTTTAGGCAAGTTCAGCAGTCCTTTTTCTGTGGGTTTTTTGTGTTCAGTTTATGCAACAGTTCAGACAAGAACAGTTTCTTGCCCAAATGGCTATCAACCTCTCCTGTATATGTAATCAACTTTTTGTATCATAGTGGTTATTTAGATAGATGGTTAATCATGTGATTCCTTGTAGCCTTTTCAGACATCATTATTTTACCCTCCTCTCTCCTTCTTCTGTATTTCCTCCCTCCCTCCCCCCCTTCCTCCCTAGTTAGATCCCCTCTTTTTTTCCCATTTCCCTGATCAGATAGTTGAACCCTACTGTTCTCCCCTTTCTGTTGCTCCTCCATCCCCCCCCCTACTCTGGAAACAGCCCCCTTTCTATTTTCCTGGTCTCTCTCTCTGCAGTTGCTCTAGGATATATACTCACATCTGAAATTTTGGAGCTAGTAGGCTCTGCTGAGAGAGAACATGTGATGTTTGTCTTCCTGGGTCAGGATTACCTCATTCAACAAGATATTTTCTAGTTAAATCCTCTTGCCCTCAAAGGCCATGATTTTGTTTCTCTTTACCGCTGTAGAGTGTTCACTAGTATATGGACCACATTTTCATCATCTGTTTGGTGGCTGAGAACATTGAGGTGGTTTCCATTTCTTTGATGGGAACAGCAATGAGCATGGCCAAGCAAATATCTGTAGAGCAGGGTGTTGATTCCTTTGGGCATATGCCAAGGAGTGGTAGATCCAGGTCGTATTGTAGATTTACATCTTGGTTTTTGAGCATTCTCCATGCTGATTTTCATAGTGGTTATACCAGTCTGCAATCCCCAGATATATGACTGAGGGCTGGTTCCTCTCTCCCCACATCCACATCAGGGTTGGTTGTTAGCTGTTTGGTTGATCTTTGCCATTCTAATGGGGATAAGATAAAACCTCAAAGTTGCTTTAATTTTCATTTCCCTAATTGCTAGGGACAAAGAACATTTTCTTCTTCTTTTGAGAACTCTCTGTTCAGGTTCTAAGCCCATTTTTTGAAATGGGTCATTGTTGGGATTTATGGGTTTTTTGGTTTGTATTTTTGTTGTTGTTGTTTTTATTCTCTGTGTTTTGAGTTCTTTATATATTCTGAATATTAATCCTTTCTCAGATGAGTAGCTGGCAAAGATTCTCTCCCAGTCTGTGTGCTTCCTCTTCACCCAGTTGACTGTTTCCTCCATGCCCTGTGGCCAATAAATATGGTGTCTTCAGCAACAGGGTCTTACCATCAGGTTCTGATGGGTAACCAGAAACTGTAAAGTGTCCTGTGTTGTTTGGTAGATCTCTGGGACACCTCTGATAAACAACTAAAGTAGTGGTAGTCCACACATGGCCCCAGGCTTTTTATTTAGCAACCTATAGCTTCTAGGTTGAAACAATCCCTTGTGTAGGGTAACTCCAATTAAACTCTTGTATACGAATCTATGTGTGTGAAACATAAAATATTGGACTTCCATATGGCATTTCAAATACCCTTAAAGTTGGCTATACCTCTTCCAGCACACTCCTTGGCTATGCCCTCCCATCTGTTTTTCAAGTAAGCCTCCCTTCTCGTTATTCCCTCTTCCCCTCCAGTCACCTGTGTTCTACTCTCTCAGCTCCCTGGGATCTTTCCTCTATCTCCCCTCTAATCGTCCCTTTCTAGCTCCCTTGATTCTATGAGTACTTCAAACTAAACACAAGAGTCAGAAGATTCGCTGCTAAGATCTGCATATGAATGCTAATATGTGACATTTGTCTTCTAGGGTTACCTCACTCACGATAATGTTGTCTAGCTCCATCTATAATGAAACTTCATCATTTAATTTTTTTAGAGCTAAATAAATTGACTGTTGTCTACATTTTCATTATCTATTCTTCATCTGCCGTAGCTATTGTGAATAGAGCAGCTATGAAGATGGATGATCAGGTGTCTTCGTGGTAAGCAGTCCTTTGGGTAGATGCCCAGGAGAGGTAGAATTGTGTCATATGAAAGATGTATTTCTAGTTTTCTGGGGAATGACCATACTGATTCCCACCTGTTTACACCCCTATCAACATTGTTCAAGTGTTCCCCACACCCCATAGCCCTGTAACCTCTTTAGTACCTACTGTTGGTTGCCTTTTGTTCTCTTAACTTAGCCACTCTGACTGGGGATAAGATGAAATCTCAAGGTAGTTTTACTTTGCATCTCCCTAGTGGCTAAAGATGGTGAATGCTTTTAAAAATATTTCTTCCTTCTTCTGAGAACTTTCTGTTCATTTATGTACTCCACTTGTTTTTTTAAGATTCGTTTATTATGTACCCCTGGCATGCCAGGAACTCAATTTGTAGACCAGGCTGGCTTCAAACTCATAGAGATACCCCATCTCTGTCTCCTGAGTGCTGAGATCAAGGCATATGCTACCACACCTAGCCCCATAGCCCACTGTTTGATTGGGTTGTTTGTTTTCTTAAAAGTTTAGCTTTTTCACTTCCTTGTATTTTATATACACTAACCCTCAGTCTGATGTATATGTGCAGACTTTCGCTACCCTGAAGGCTGTCTCTTTGGTTGATTAAAAGTTTTCCTTTGCAGCACAGACACTTTTTGAATTTTATGAAGTTCTGCTTGATGACTTTTGTCTTACTTCCTGGGTACTAGAGTCCTATTCACGTAGTCTATATTCTGAAGTGTACTCTTTCTTCTAGACATTTCCGAGTTCCAAGTCTAACACTGAAGTTGATCCTCTTGGAAGTGACTTATGTGCAGAGAGAGAAGAATCGGGTTTCATTTTCTACACATAGATATGCAGTTTTATCAACACCATTTATTGAAGATGCTGCCTTTTCTCTAATGTATGTTTTTTTAGTCTTTGTCAAAAACAGGTAACTGTAGTTGCATTAACTTATATCTGGGTCCTTGGACCTTTCTTTTCTGGTCCATGTGTCTGTTTTTGTGTCAGTATCATGATGTTTTTACTGCTATGGTTCTGTAATAGAACCTGAAATAAGGCACAGTGATATTTTCAGCAGTGTTTTTATTCTTCAGTATTCTTTTTTTTTTTTGACACATAAAGTTGTTTAATTAGGTTGTCAGCAATTTAGAAAACCAGTTTGTGAGGATACGTCCCGTTTGTCAGACAGAACTGAGAGCGCAGGTAGCCCTGCAGCTGAGGAACAGCTTTGATCTTTGGCAGAATCTGCGAGTCCACCACTTTCTGATCAGCCTTGCGCTGCTCTGTCATCTCATATTTCTCCTTCTCTGTGTCAAAGATCTCGCCCTCCTGATGCCTGGGCTTGCGCAGCTGCTTTTTCTTGAAGTAAGCATCTGTCAGGTGTTTGGGGATTTTAACTGTGCTGATATCAACTTTTGTAGAGGTGGCGATGACAAACTTCTGATGTGTTCTTCTCAAAGGAACTCTGTTGAGGGCAAGAGGTCCTGTCACAAGCAGTAAACCACTGCCCAGTTGCTTCAGAAAAACCACTCTCTTGCCCCTGTGGCACCCGGTAAGGATGATGAGGACAGTCCCAGGAGTGATGCTGGCACGCAGGAGTTTCACATGCTGACTGAAGGGCTTTTTGCCATGGCTCAGCAGCTTCCGAGGCACATCTTCAGTAGGATAATACCTGGGCATTTCTCAAAGCTTAACCACCCGGGTACCACCATTCTTGTCACCACCAACTGGTTTTGTGACAGTAGCAAGGACCTTTTCCTTTTTCTTCTTCTTGGTTTTCACAGCTGTGTATTTCCTTTTGTACATGGCCCTTCTGGAATACATAGCAGATCGGGAGTACCTGCCAATTCCTCTACCAAGGACTGGATTTCGGCTGCAATGGGGCTTCCCCTTCTTGAGCTTTTTAGCCTTAGGGTCACCCTTTTTGGCTGCACCAGCGGC
Organism: Microtus ochrogaster; assembly: GCF_000317375.1. Taxonomy (NCBI): domain Eukaryota; kingdom Metazoa; phylum Chordata; class Mammalia; order Rodentia; family Cricetidae; genus Microtus; species Microtus ochrogaster. The sequence goes on along the minus strand of NW_004949099.1, from coordinate 6,803,553 downwards.
AGGGGCATCACCGCCAGCCTTCTTGGCTGCAGGTTTCTTCTCTTTTGTATCAGGTTTCTCGCCTTTTTCACCCGCCATCTTGCAAGATGGGAAAGAGAACTAAGGTCTATTCTTCAGTATTCTTCTTGCTATCTTGGGTCTTCTGTGCTTCCACATGAATCTTAATATTGTTTTTGAAATTTCCGTGAAGGATTGCATTGAAATTTTGATGAGGATTATATTGAATCTGTAGGCTGCTTTGGTAAAACATTGGCGTTTCAAAATATTGGTCCTACCAATCCATGAGCATGGGAGATCTGTTCATCCTCTGGTACTTCACCTTCTTTTTTTCAGTGTCTTGAAGTTTTATAAGACAAATCTTTCACTTCCTTGGTTAGATTGGTTTTCTAGGATTATTTTTTGAGGCTATTATGATGGATTGTATTCCTGATTTCTTTCTCTGATCTTGGCATATAGAAAGGCTACTGATTTGTACATATTCATTATATACCCTGCTACTTTGATGAGTGTTTTCATCAGCAATAGGAGTTTTCTGGTGGAGTCATTGGGATCTTTTATGTATATAAGCATATCACCTGCAAATAAAGATACTTTGGCTTCTTCCTTTCCTATATGTATCCCTTTGTTGTTGTGGAATATTTAACTATGTAAAGATGTGTTTATGATGAGGAATATTACTTAACTGTGTAAAGGTGTGTTACATTGGTTTCTGCTGCCTTTGTTAATGATGTAAAATGTGTTACTAGCTGACCACAATAGAATACAGTGGGATATCAGCAACACTGCTAACTATAGACTCAGACTCATGAAAACTAAACATGACACTACTGGAAGATAATTGAGTCATGGGAAAAAATCAAGAAAGAAAAAATTTAAACTCCTTAAACTGGATGCAAAAGAAAATACAGCATACTTAGCCTGTTGGGACACAATGGAGGCAGTTCCGTGAGGAAAAATTATATTACTAAGTGCCTACATAAAAAAATATGAAAGATATCAAATTAAAACTTAATGATATGTCTGAAGATCCTGGAAAAACTAGAAAATAATACCCCAAAACAGTAGATAGGAAGAGATAATCAAATCAGGAGTGAAATTAGGAAGAAACAAATTAAAAATAATGCAAAGATTCAATGAAAAGGAGACTTGGTTCTTGGAAAAGATTAACAAGATTGACAAACCTTTAGCTGAATTAACCAAAAGAAAGAGACCCAAATTATCCAAATTAATAAAATTTGTGTTGAAAAGGGAGCTATGATGACAGATACTAAGGAAACTTAGTAAAGATGTACTTTAACATCTATATTCCATTAAGTCAGAAAACTTTAAAAAAATCGATGAATTTCCAGATGAATATGGCCTATTAATGTTAAAACAAGATGAAGTAAATAATTTAAACAGACACATAATAACCAATGAGATAGAAGCAGGAATTAGAAATCTCCAGGTGAAGTAAGCCCAAGGTCATATGGACTCAGCACAGAATTCTAGACAGAGAACTAGCACTAGTACTACTCAGATTATTCCACAAGATAGAAAGGAGGAGGCGCCTCTCAAGACTTCTTCTGAAGCCAGTATGACCTGAGACCATTAATACTGAGTTATAGATCAATGTACATTAATTCCAGGATTTTGATGTTGTTGTTATTTTGTGGTGTTTCCTTAGCCTTTTTAAAAAATTAACTGTCCTAGAATTGTTTGTTTATTCCCTGTGATCTCTTTGTTGTGTTTATCCTTGTTAACAAACTGAAGTATTCCTCCTGGAATCCTACATAGAGCTGGCTAAGGGTTCATAAATTCTTTCATCTGCCCTTTTCATGGAAAGTGTTGACAGAGGTTTCTGTCCTGCCCGGTCCTGCAGCCATTCAGTCACAAATAAAAACAGAGGTCTATATTAATCATAAACTGGTTGGCCTAGTAGCTCAGGCTTCTTATTAATTATTTCTTACATCTTACATTAACCCATTATTCTTGTCTGTGTTAGTCACGTGGCTTGGTACCCTTTTTGGTGAGGCAGTTACATCTTGCTTAGTCTGTGTCTGGCTTCCTCTGTGTCTGAGTTACGACTGCAGGCTGAAACTTCCTTCTTCTTAGAATCTTCATTGCCCTGCCTCTACTTCCTGCCTGACTACTGGCCAATCAGTGTTTATTTGAAATACAAGTGACAGGGTACAGACCATTGTCCCACAGCACTCCCCCACCTTTTTTTAAAACAAGAACTCTGAATCAAATCTCCTTTGTTTAGCTTTTTTTCTGACTATTATCCATAACAACTTGTAACCAACATTCTAAACAAAGGAAAATATCCATAGTCCATTTTTTGGCAATATGGGCATAGTTTTCCAGGATACTTCTTACTGATTGGGCATACTGACAATCTTATGGGGACCTAAAGTAAATTTAGAATTATGGTCAATTCCTGGCTGCAATATTCTGTGAGGCTTGATTATATCAGCCAACAGTCTTGAAACTGTTCTGGATGTAGAACTCAGACATCTAGGCCATCGGCTCCTATTGGAAATTTCTCAGGGGGTCTTCCTTGATCAAATATGATTTTTCTTAACCTGGAATGAATCCACAGCCTCTCATTTCCGGTGGAAACAAAAGCAAAACCTCTTCTCCAAAGTAACATACATTTTGACTTCAATTTTGAATTGAAGGCATTTTCAAAATATATATGTTGAATTAATCCAGCAGCATTTATAATAAAATATCTTTTGGCAGCTTTTTCTCCTTCCTCAACCATCAAACAATTTAAAGACAACACAATAACATACAGTATCCAGACTCTCTGTGCATTTTTCATCTTTATGTGGCTTTATTTTTATATCTATTTCTTTTATTTTTTGCTTTTTGAAATAGGGTTTCTCTGTGTATCTTTTTCTGTTCTGGAATTCACTCTGTAGACCAGGCTGTCCTTGACTCACAGAGTTCTGTCTGCCTCTTCCTCCCAAGTGTTGGGATTAAAGGTATGTACACCACACCCAATTACTCTCTTTTTTTTTTTCTTTTAAGGACTTTATCCTTTTTTTCCCCTTTCAAGTCTACATATATTTTTAAATGCACAATAAACCATTTAGAGGTTTTCTTTGTCTTTGAATCTATCTTTACTATATATCTCTCTTTTTCTGATTACATGAGTCTTTAATTTGCTAAGCAATTTGACTAGGATTGAAGTCATAGCTTTGACAGCTAGATACAGCCCATTTCTTAGCTTTTTTTCTGAGAGTCTAGCCTTATGGCAGAGGTACTGCCTGGAATCATGTTTATTGCCACAACCAAGGTCCCTGCCACCACCAAAAAGAATGCAGTCAGCTTTTCATCAACACCATTTAAATGTTTTGTGGTAGGACCTCTTAAAGAAGTTGCAAGGTTTTGCAGCTAAAGCTGAGTCAGCAAGCCTCTCTCTTAAATGAGAGTGCTTACCTCTAGCAAGGAGAGCCCACTTGAGAAAATGCTGCTCTCAAGAAGCTGTGCTTAACTCTATTCTTTTATGTCTAGAATTACTTCCCAAGCTCTCTCAGGCTCTATGTGGACACAGTTGTCCACATGGGCACCATTTTGTTGTTTCTGGCCTGCCTGGTCCTGCAGCCATTTGGTCCCAAATAAACACACAGAGGTCTATATTAATCATAAACTGGTTGCCCTAGTATCTCAGGCTCCTTATCAACTCATAACTTATATTAGGCCATAATTCTTGTCTGTGTTAGCCATGTAGCTTGGTACCTTTTTTTGGCAAGGCAGTCACTTCTTGCTTCCTCTGTGTCTGGGTGACAATTGGAGACTGAAACTTCCCTCTTCCCAGAATTCTCATTGTCCTGCCTATACTTCCTGCCTGGCTACAGGCCAATCAGCATTTATTTAAAATACAAGTGACAGGGTACAGACCATTGTTCCATAGCAGGAAAGTTTCTGTTTTTCTTTCTATTTTAATAAATAGTTTTGCTGGGCATATTATTTTGGGTTGATAGTTATCTTTCAGAATTTGGAATGCATCTTTCTAGGCTTTTCTGCCTTTAAAAGCTTTTGTTAAATAACCAGGTTTTATTCAAATGTGCCAGCCTTTATAAACGACTTTCCATTTCCCTCTTGCAACTTTTAATTCCCTCTGCGCTGCCTGCACATTTCTAATGTTTTTGTTCCAATATGCCATGTTTTCTGGTCCTGTCTATTAAGAAATCCATGTGCCTTTTTTAATTGATGGGCATGGTTCTCTCTAAGTTTAGGATTTTTTTCTGTGATTTTTATTGGAAATACTCTCTGTGCCTTTATTCTGCCACCCTTCTTCCACAATCCAAAGATTGTATCTTTTGATAATGTTCCATATTTATTGTTCAATTTGGTCTTTACTGAGTACTCCAGTTCCATTGTCATCTGCTGTCTTTGAGTTTCTGTTTTTGTATTCCATTAGCAAGGCTTTCCACTGAGGTTTTTATTTGGCATGTTAAGTTTTTTTTTTATTTCCAGAGTCATATAGGTTTGAATTTTCTTCAGCAATCCTATCTCTATTTCCATGTCCTGGACCAACTTCCTCATTTTAGTCACGATCTTCTAGAGAATAGTTATATCTCCTTTGCATTGCTTGAATAAACTTTTAATCATCCTTTTGAAATCTTTGGTAGTTCCTCAAAGTCATTTTTATTAGCTGATGTTACAGGGTTAGTGACACATCTTGGTATTTTTTAATGTTATTTTTATTTCTTCACCAGGAAGGAACATATTTGGAGTTAGTACATTGGTTAAGTTTTTCTTTATTTGTATTTTTTGTTTTTAAGATTGTAGTTACTTTCTCTCACTCTCTCTCTCCTCTCTCTCTCTTTTCCCCCTTCTCTCTCAATGGTAGTATTTTCAGTTTTCAGTGGAGAACTAAGTCCTTTCCCTCCGTGATATTTAGAGCTTTATCTTCAGTCTTCTCTGAGGTTGAGGTACTATCCTATGTCCGCCAAAGCCTCCTACCTGGGTCTACAGCTTTCCTTTTGAGTTGTGATACTATCCACACACATTAGAGCCTTCCCAGTGTCAGATCTGATCCCCTTCCTGGTTTGGAAGCCACTGCAAAATGTAGAACTCCCCAAGCACCAATAGACCTTACCTAGGTTCAGATTGCTTTGCCTCCTGGCCCTTGGCAACCACCGTGCTGGATCTGCTGGGAGATGTGGAACTTCATGAGTGCTTCCCATCTTGTTTTTTGAGATAAGATCTCCTGCCTGGAACTGTCCAATTAGGCTGACTAGTGGTTGCATCCCAAGGATCACCTCCACAGCACAGAGATTACAAGCATATATCACCATACCAACTTTTATATTTAGGTTCTGAGGCTCAGGATCAGGTCTTCGTGTTTGTATAGCAGTAAGCTATTTGCTTACTGACTGAGCTATTTTTCTGGGTACAGAGATACTTTCATTACACAACTATACAACTGAAAAAGAACCTGCTACATGCTCATTATGAATGGAAAACACCTGTCACCAACAGACGGTACGTGGGGGCCTATTTAATTCACTTTTATGTCAAGGCCAGGCCCTGGCACTGTTGAGATGTTACTTGCTTTTGTCTTCTGCCCAGAGTGATGACAATCCTTGGAGACCCTAAGCCCCCAACAAGCAGGCTGCTTCTGTGGGATATGTCTCTCAGAAATAAAAATACCTTTAACTCATAATCCTAGTATTTTTCATGAAAAGTTTATTTCTGGTTTGGGTTTCTTGGGGGTTTTGTTATTGTTGTTTTCTGTTTTTACCAATTATGAATTTCCTCTAAAAACCTCAAAGCCATCCTTGCTGTGACCCTGGGCACATATTTATTTTATCTTCCTGGTGGGTGATCCAGTTAGTTTTACATCATTCATCATAAAGACTTCTCATGGGAACAAAAAGGACCTATCATTCAAAGATCAAATGAGAGAACTATCCCCATTACAATGTCAAATAAAGAAAATGTAACTCAAATAGAAATGTCCACCTTTATATGTAACTTATATGGGTGACTTTGCTAAGACCTAGTATCAAATGCCCTTCAGACTGTTGACATGGTATCAGGATGCTTGAACAAGGGGCTCATGTCTAAGAAATCTATTTAATAATTTATTTGTTACTTTTTAAGTCAAGGGCCTAATTTCTCTTTAAGCCCTTGAGTTCAGCTTGCTAATCTTATTATTTTACTGACTGATTAGCTTAGTTGTTAGAATTTACTATAAAATGAACTCAATGAGAAAGAGAAAGAAGGAATGGGGTAAATGGGTGGGGGTGGGGAGGATCTGGGAGGAGAAAAGGGATGTGAAACTATAACCAGAATATACTATATGAAAAAAATGATTAGAAAATTTTTGGATGATATTTATTTCATCATAATTTAGTTCAATATACTTAAAGCAATATTTATATGTTCCATGGATTTTATTTCTATCTAGTTCATTAATAATGTGACATAGCAAGCAAACTTTCTGAACTTAAGTGATTCTTTTAAATAAAAAATATAATTGGTATAATTAATTAGCTGTTTTGAAACACCCCAAAATGGGAATTTAACCTAACTTAGAATAATGAGATTTTTCTTGTTTGCTTTTGTTGTTCTTTATTTTGAAACAGAGTCTTGGTATGTAACCCTGGCTTGTACTGATTGACTGTACAGTGATCCTCCTGCCTCTGCTTCCTGAGTGCTGAGATTGTAAGGATGCACTACCACATCCACTCACTTAGTAGAAATTTTATGTAAAATCACACGCCTAACTCAGTTCTCCACGGTATACTTTAAGAAAGCTGTCTCTGAGTTTAAATGTTGTAAATCATGACATTTATGTAAAGTATTAAATGTTCAAGGTTTTAATACAAAAGTCTTAATACAGTGTTTCTTAACTCTTTAAGCATTTTTTTTTTACCTTAAATGTATCTCCTCGTGAAAACAAAATAAGCTTTGCAGTAACTGCTTTAGACCCAGAGATGTCTCCTGGGCTAAGATCTGGAGTGTCAGGATACCAGTGCTTCTGTTTGCTTCTACTGGAGAAACTCTTAGGTGACCCCATGTGAAGTTGACAGAAGCCGTTCAATGTCTTTCTTATTGCTACGGCAAATCCAGTGGCCATAAAACAGTTTCATTGTCTTGGTGTTCTTGATGTCAGAGATTCTCTTGTCTTTCCCTGTTTCTTGTAGTCTTTTGTTTGAGGCTTTCTTCAGCTTTGAAATCAGAAGTGTCTTACCTTCAAATATGTTTCTTCTCATACCTGCTTCTGATGTTGACCTGGTGCGGGAGAATTGTCTGTATTCTATCAATCATGTTTTAAATAAACGCTGATTGGCCAGACAGGAAGTAAAGGTGGGACAACCAGACAGGAAGTAAAGGCGAGGCAATGAGAACAGGAGAATGCTGGGAAGGAGGAAGCCCATTCTTCTCACAGTCCTGCCCAGACCACGGAAGAAGCAACAAGATGTGACCAACCCTGCTAAAAGGTACTGAGCCATGTGGCTAACATATACTAGAATAATGGGCTAATATAAGTTATAAGAGTTAACAAGAAGCCTGAGCTAATGGGCCAATCAGTTTTATCATTAATATAGACTTCTGTGTATATTCTTTGGGGCACAACGACCGTGGAAATCGGGCAGAACAGAAACTCCAATGAGCAGGCCCTTGTGTTACATTGACCTGTTTGCTTCCTTCCTGTATGGACCCTTGTGATCACACTGAGCCTACCAGATGAGCAGGAAAATCTCTTCATCTCACAATGCTTCATTAGGCATGTCTGCAAACTCCCCATTTCCTTTTGCAGTAGAAAATAACACAAAAGCTTCAAAGACTGAGACACAAGTATCTTTAAGGGTCATTATTTTGTTCAACATCCCTTCGCCAAACAAGGGAGATAGTAACCGTACCATAAGAATAATTGGAACCATAACTATGGAGCGTGTCTCAGCCCATCTGAAAGGTCATAACAAAACAAATACCATAGACTGGGTGTATGTATATATTACAGAAATATGTTCCTTAGTTCTAGAGATTGGGAAGTTGGGGATCAAGACACTGAGAGATTCTTCTCATTCAAACTCCATACAACAGAAAGATGGGGGGTCTCTCTTGCTTTTATAAGGTCATTAATACTATTCATCAGGGCTTTGCCCCCAAGGCCTAATTACTTTCCAGGAATCCTAACTCCTAACAGGGCCTCTTTGGAGGTGAAGGTCTCTATACACAAATTTGGCAGCAGCAGCTGCAGGAGCAGTGACAGCGGTAGCTGCAGCAGTAGCAGCAGCAACGGCACAAAGATTCCAACTGCAGCTGCCCTTGTTAACCTTAACTGTTACTTAGCACAGCCCTTAAAGTTATCTGAGAGGAGAAACCTCATTTAGTGACTACCAAGATCAGGTGGGTGTGTGGGCATGTCTGCGATGAGTTTATCTTGATTATTAATTAGCATAGGAGGACCCACCCTATGTGGGTGGCACCATTCCTCAGGTGGTCCTGGGCTGCATAAAAGAAATCTAGCAAAGAGCCAAGGAGGAAGCCAGCAAGCGGTGTTCCTTCACGGTCTCTGACCTAGGTTCCTGCCGTGAGTTCTTGCCCTGATGCCCCTCAGTAATGGACGGTGACCCAAAGTGTAGGATGCACTGAAACCTTTCCTCCTTGAGTTGTTTTTGATTGTGGTTGTTTGTCATAGGAGCAGAAAGAAAAGAGAGCTGCAGCCATCCTCATTTGTCTCCTGTTACAGTGGGCAAAACCAACTTGGGGAGGAGAGGACTGATTTGGCTTATAGATTACACTCTGCCGTGGAGGGATGCCAAGGTGGAAAGTTGAGGCAGGGACTCAAATGGAGAGCATGAAAGTATGTTATGTACTGGCTTCCTCAGTTCTCCTGTTCTTATACTGACCAGAAGTTTTGGACCCTCCCACATCAATCATTGATCAAAAAAGCACCCCACAGACATGTACAACATGCTTTTGTGATGGAGGCAATTTCCCAAAGTAAGAGTCTTTCTTCCTAGTGACTCCAATCTTGTCATGCTGACAGAACAGTACAACAGTAGACTGACTTTTTTTTTCCTGAGACAGGGTTTCTCTGTGTAGCCTTGGCTGTCCTGGAACTAACTCGGTGAACTAGGCTGGCCTTGAACTCGGAAATCTGCCTGCCTCTGTCTCCTGAATTCTAGGATTAAAGTCGTGTGCCACCACTGCCCAGCTTGTAGTGGGTTAATTTTGTGTTAATTTTGAATAGACTTAAAGATATGGTTTGTGGTCAAACAACAGTCTCAATGTTGCTAGGAAGGTATTTTTTTAAAAGATTTATTTATTATGTATACAGTTTTCTGCCTGCACACCAGAAGAGGGCATCATTACAGATGGTTGTGAGCCACCATGTGGTTGTTGGGAATTGAACTTAGCACCTCTGGAAAAAGCAGCCAGTGCCATCTTAGCACTCTGAGCTATCTCCCCAGCCCCATGAAGGTTGTTTTTAAAATATGTATAATAACATTTAAATCCAAACTCTTGGAGTAAAGCAGATTAACCTCTATTAGGTTTTATTTAATCAGCTGAAGACATTTAGAGAAAAAGACCATAGTTCACCATAAAATTAGGAATTCTGCCTCCAGACTCAGGAGGCAACATCACCTCCATACTGTTGCTTCAGCTGACCATCCCTCCTGCCATGCAGACTTGCAATTGCCAGACCTGACTGTCTGTGAGTAATTCTCCTTTCTCCTCATTGCTACAGACAATTGTCATAGAGCAACTCAGATACATATGTGTAGCATATATCAGCACAAACATACAACTCTCACCTTAAGAGAGATAAGAGAGTTTATTCTGGAGTCAATTAGAGTGGCATGACCTAGGACATGTTACAAGATAGAAGCTATTTCATGAAGCTTTTATAGTAACAAAGAAAGTCACTAATCATTGTGCTTCTCAAATACACTGGAGGATGTCGTAAATGGGCAATTACAACAAACTGGCGAAATCTCAGCTGTAGGCTGAAGCTATCTGATGACGTTTGGTTTAGAGTAGCCATGACTTCATTAAGACAGTCCATGTGTTTTCATCTGTTAGTTATAGGATATCAGGTCCAACACATAGGTGAACAAGGGCCTAAAAATAGCCCAAAGGTAAATTGTAAGCTCTAGACCTTGAACATTCTTGCTTCAACATCTCTGAAACTATAAAGAGTAATTCAACATTTGCAGACACAGCTTCTTTCCAAGAGAGAGATACAGCTCTAAGTATGGATGACATCGTTTGTGTATCTCAATATTGTTGGTTCTCTCTCTATGGAGATCCTGACAATGACCCATACAGTATATGACAGACCCGGGTTTATTCTGATTCCAAGAGATGCCATGTGCCCCAATCCCAAAATTCTACAGGCTTTACTAAACTCTTATGAAATTCTCATGATACCTTTCAGCAATATCTGCTCTTTTTATTCCCATTTTAAAGATGAGGGGATTGAGCTGACTCATACTCACTATCTGACTCAGTCAGTGTAAGTGAGCTCCAAAGTCACTGTGTCTAAAACATAAAGCTGAGGAGCAGCACAACGCTGGAGCCAGAGCCGGAGTCCTGACATAATGGCCTTCACCCTAACAGCCTCCTCACAGGAAGCAAAGCAAACAGGACCTTATGCTTCATGGGAGCTCACAGAACAAGAGAGAATTGGTCCTCGTAGACTAGTTCTTGTTCCTCTAGACTATTCTGCCACAAAAAACTAACCGTTAGAAGTCCCAGGCTGCTCGGGACTAAAGATAAAGTCATTTTCCAGTTAGTTAGCTAGGACAGCCTCCTCTTCACTTGCTCTTTTTGAGTCAAGTTTGGAAGCTGTTAGAAATGCCTTGGCTGTGTCCTTCCAGGCTGCTCTTTGGTACAGAAAGATCCAGCAAAAGTACAAGCTCATTTGCACCCCTCAGCGAGAAGAAGGAAGTAAACGCTCCTTGTCCAAGGAAAGAGCCAGGCTTTTCACTCAGCAGGCCTCTGAGGTGCAGAACCCCGTGGCTTTTAAGTAGCCCTGTGTGTTGTCTTTCTGAGGTGAGAGTTGTTTTCTGACTCCCCCATGAGTATTATTCAATATAGGAAGTACAGTGTTAAAGCAATTGCTAGGCTGGTTTAGGCTCACCCAGGGGTTAGCAAATCCATGCTTCTTGTACAATTTACCAAATATTTTCTTTGTAGTTGTCCTTGAAGCCCAAGTGGGACTAATGGCTTTAACTACCACCCAACATGTTTCAAAGTGATTTCCACACCAGGAAGCCATTGTTGGCTTCCCCAAACACTTAATTGGTACAGGATGTGAGCCATTCTAAAAGACACACTTCTGGGCTTGCCTCAATCATGGCTCCAAGAGGGGCTGGCTCCCAGTAAGCATTTCTATTTCTGCCTCTTTATGTACCCTTAATCATTTTGTGGTTCCATTTTTCTGTGGACTCAACAGTTTCCTTGGTAATGAAAACACATTATAATCATCCTTGGTACCCAAGAAATGGATTTGGCTTTGTTGTCACAAGACTAAGTTGCCATAAAATCATAGAGGAACTGTTGTCAAGCATAGACTTGTCAGTTTGGGGGGGTATGTGGGAGAGAAAGTGGGTGGGTGTGGATGGGTGTGTGGCTAGGTGTGTGGGTGGGATATGAGTGGGGATGGGGGTGTGGGAAGGCGTGTGAGAGGGAGGGTGTGGGTGTAGTTATGGGCGGGGGTGTGTAGGAGTGTGGGTGTGTATAGACAGGAAGGGGAGTGGGTGGGTTTGTGGGAAGGGTTGTGGGTAGGTATGGGAGTGTGGAAAGGGGTGGGGGTGGGAGGGGTGTGTGTATGTGGGGAGTGTGGTTTGGGTGTGGATAGACAAGGGGGGCATAAAAGAGTGTAGCTTGAGTAGCTGAACAAGTTCCTTCCTTTCAGGCCTCAGTTTCCTCATCTGTGGAGCAGTTCAATGTGGACAAGAGTGACTCAAGGATTAATTGAGTAACATACACTTCATTAGAACAGAGACCGGCACACAGGACAGGAACTACATAATTTCAATTTCCCTTTTCTCTTTCTCCCATCATTGCCATCATCTTCATTATCATCTTTGAGGAAGGACCTCTTTTCAGAAATGATGGAAACCCAATCAGGTTAGCACACAGGAAATTTAAAAACCACATATGAAAGAAAGAAAACAACCTGAACTGAGTCTAAAGATAAATTACAAGGTGGGAGGAAAGTGTTTTCCACGCACCTGCCAGATGTAAGGTGTTACTGCTACTGACAAAGAAGAGCTACCTGTTTCCCCCCTAGGCTATTTTTTACCTTTTCAAAGAAAATCCTGACATTATAGAACTAAACTGAAATGTATGAACATTCTACTCTTATATTTCCAAGATAAAAATTCATGAGCCAAAAAAAAGGGAAAAGGGGGAAGAAGCTTATAAAATATGGGTATCTCACCATAACTGTTTAACCAAGAAAGGAATGAAAATGCTTTAAATAAAAAAAATCATGAGTGGATGATAAAGTATGTAGAAACTGAAAATTGACAAACTATTTAAAACCTGGAATCACAAACTGTTCAGAACTACCTAGATGGATCATGGGTGATGGTGAACAGCAGAAAGGGATTATGGATCTTCTTTTCCTAATTTAGGGTTGGACAGTTTAAAGAAAGAGAGGGAATCTGATAAGCTCACAGCTTGGAGTAAAAATGTCTGTCCAGGGTCAGCCTTGAACATACTAGGTGAGTCTGCCATCAGGGGCCCTGCTGGGAAGGGAAGGAGTTGTTGGGCTAGTGTCAGGTCAAGGGGATGTGAGAGAGGTCAGAAATTCACCATCTTTATTATCTGTCTGAGGCCCCTTCCCCATCTCTCTGCCTACTCCTATCCTTCAGACAGAAAAAGAAATCATAAGGAAAGGGATAGACTCAATAAGAAAGGACTGCACCTGAAGAATGGCACTCAATGGTCACCTCACATCCAGATGCATACAAACATACACATACATGCACCACATATACATATATGCATACATATGTATGTATATATGTACTCTCATTCACACAAACACACACAAAGAATGCTCACTGAAGGAAGAGAACAGAATAGTCAAAATACAGGGTAAAGATAGAAAAAGAATGAGGAGGGAAAGAAAAGGAAGAAAACTGATGAAAAGACAGAAATCTGCAGTTCTCAGAACATTTCAAATAAAGACAAGCAAATGAGAAATGCCCAGTTTATTATCCTAATGAATAATAAAGTATCAATGAAAACATTTCATTAGTAGAAGAGGAAAAGTTGTTGAAAGCAGAGGCTGCTTATTTGTTTACTGGCCACTCAGCCCCGAAATAACCACACAGAAACTATATTAATTAAAACACTACTTGGCCAATCACTTAAGCATATTGCTAGCTAGCTCTTATATCTTAAATTAACCCATTTCTGTTCATCTGTGTATTGTCACAAGGTTGTGGCCTACCAGTAAGGTTCCATCTGGCGTCTGTCCCTTGTGACAGCTACATGGCTTCTCTTTGACTTGGCCTACTCTGTCCTCCACGATCTTCTTGGAATTCCTACCTTGCCCTATTCTGTGCTGCAATAGGCCCAAAGAAGATTCTTTACTAACCAATGATATTCACAGCATATAGAGGGGAATCCCACATGGAGTTGTTACTGCTCAATAATTGATAAAGTGTTCTCTGCAATGTATTTATTTTTATTTAAACTACTTTTCATAGCTTACTTCTTTACACTACTTTAAGGAAAGCAACATTGACAGAGGTATAAATTGGAAAATTATCTGGAGGTTAGTTTGGGAATTCTCACAACCCTGAAGCCTTAAGAACACTTTAAGAATGCTGTCTTAAAATGGGATTAGGAAGTCTGTTGCATCATTACTCATTGGAACAATAGCTATGTGAATAGATGTAAACTACACAGCGATGTATCAGTTGCTTATTGCTGCATAACAAACCAGGCTAAGGCTTAACAGCTTCAAACACATGTATAATTACTACCAGTTAAAGAAATCACAAGAAACCCAAACAGCACGCATTTATTTTCTCATAGTATCTATGGCAACCAGGCGTGGCTCCGCTGAGTCTAAGATAGATGGTGATGAGATTTGTAGTGAGTTCTGGAAAGAGCCAGAAAAAGAATGGTGGGGTGAGACAGTCTCTCTCTCTCTCTCTCTCTCTCTCTCTCTCTCTCTCTCTCTCTCTCTCTCTCCCTCTCCTCTCTCTCTCTCTCTGTGCATGGGTGGTCAAATAAACTAATCTCAGAGGTGACATCCTAGCCTCCTTGCTGTATTCTATTCATTAGAAACAGTTCATTAGAAATTTTCAGCATTATGAGTTTTCAATACCAAATTATTCAGTGTTCATCTCTGAGTCACAAGAACCTTGGCCTCATCAATCACAATGCAATCATGGCCTCTAGTGTAATTAAAATAATTTCTTATTGTCACCTTAGACCCTGTTTTCATTTTAAAGAATTTTCAGTTGTCCCCCAAATCTCTTAGAGACGTTTTGTTATATCCATGATCCAACTAAAATCCACATATTGAATAAAGTTGATTGCTGTGTCTTTTAACTCTCTTTTAACCCAAACAACCACTGCCTTTATATACACATACCATTGACTTATTGGAAAGAGAAGAGTGTAGTCCCAACATCTTCTGGATTTGTCTGAGTACTTCCATGGACATTCTTGAACTTATTCCTTTAACTTCTGTATTTATTATATAGATACTGGATTTTAGCATTCAGAGAAGCTATTTCTTAAGTGCTATCATTTTCCTCCTGTTGCAGGAGTTACATATGTCTGTTTGCATTACTACTTGAAACTTTAAAATTGACCAGAATGGTTTTTAAAATGCTCAAGTCCCAGGCTAGAGAGGTAGCTCAGTTAGTAAAGAGCTTGCCCTGGAAGCATGAAGACCTACGCTTGATCCCATAGAAGCCACGTAATTCCCATAAATCCCCCAATCCCTGCTGTGCTTATCATTTCAGCCTGAGGAGGTTGATCCCTGGGGCTTTCTGGCCAGCTAAGCAGCCTACCTGGTGAGCTCCAGGCCTGTGAGAAACCCTGCATCACAAAACAAGGTGGATAACCCTCCAGCCTCCACACACACAGGCACCTGTACCCACACACAAGTGCACCCCAAGGCACACATGTACCTCTAACATATACATGCTCACCCCAACACATATATGTGCACCCCTAACATACACATGTTCACTAACACACACATGCACACACTCGCACGCATTCTCACACACATAAAAACCCCTCACCATAATTCAACCACTGTCTAATTCTTTAGCCATTTGTCCTTTGAACCTGTCAGGTTCTTTTTCTGGTTAGCACCTTTGCACTGACAGCCTATTGTACTATGAAAACAAGGCACCCAGTCGGTAATAAAGTCAAGAGTCTTGTGGAATCAAAGCAGTCCTCCACATACCAATCTGTAGAAAGGGACTGTTGTGATACAGCATGAGAGAGACCTTGGCAGGTTGTAGCCAAGGGGTCCCACAGCAGGTGGGAGACAGACACGCCATGCAGAGAGTCCTCATATGGAGGGGCTTTTACTGGGAGGGAGGGAATGGAAAATGTGAGGGGCAAGACCAGCCTCTGGGGATAGGAGCTGCAGAAGAGGAGAGGCAGAGAGAGAGGTGCAAGGGCTGCCTGCCTCTTCAGAGGAATGTGGCGGGAAAGAGAGAGGGAATGGGCAGAGATTGTCTCTTAGAGGGGGCCTTTTGCGCATACGTACAGAGGCTTAGGCAGCCACGCATCAGCACAAGTACGTAGATTATATAGTGATATACAGCCGTAGGACCCTTGGCTGACTAAGTGTTTGCCTGAGTACTGACAAGGGCATCCTGCCAAGTGATGGGGGTGGGCCAGCATAATATCTGAATGCTAACATTCCAACTTTTGTTTATTATAAAAAGTGAGTTAGAGATGACAACTGGGAGCGGAAAATGAGGGCACTGAGTTCTCAGACTGCCTCCTGCTGATTTATGGGTGTTGAAATCTTGGGGACCTAAGAAAGCTGGGGTTCTGGCCACAATGTCCTGGGGTAGCTGATTGTTTCACAGGCTCTGTGGAACCACTTGGCATGGCTTGGACCTGAAGAGGTGCTAGCAGATCAGAGGACAAGGTTAAGTTTAGGGGAAAGAGGAGGGGAGTGTCAAGACCAGGGAAAGGTAGGGTGGCTTAGGCTGTTGATTGACAGTACTTAATTGAGGGGTACATCTGGTGTGTTCAAAGTGTATCCTAGTTGATTTCCTTGAACTTACAAGAATTCTTTGAGTTCGTGAAAAGATAAGTTTTAGACACTCTAACATTCCCACTGTTTATAATCTGTACTGAAATCCACATTGGAGAAACAGCACTGTACTCGTGCCAGAAATGATTCCGGTTGAAAGCATCAACACTCTTTTTTGATCAAGAAAATTGGGACAGATGTTTTTAGCACAATGAAAGGTACCTTTTAAATTTATAGTTAGAAAACAACCAAAGGGAATTTAAAATTCTGATCTTGTAGCTATGACTGTCTAATGTATAGTATGGTGTTTAGTACTCTGCCAGAGCTAAGTTAATAGTTTATCAGAATTCCATCGATTAATATTAAGACTATGAACTTTTGAAGTCCTCACATAACAGTGGCATAATGAGAGAGAGAGAGAGAGAGAGAGAGAGAGAGA
>NW_004949099.1:6746878-6786804 GCF_000317375.1 Microtus ochrogaster | reverse complement strand
AGAGAGAGAGAGAGAGAAAGAGAGAGAGAGAGAGAGAGAGAGAGAGAGAGAGAGAGAGAGAGAATCGTGTTTCATCCTTTTAAACATCTCAAATCACTTTCTCTTTATTAGCAATTAAGCCTTTTTACCATCAGACCTCCATAGGTTGTTGCATCTGCACACCTTAAGTGACGTTTTTAGGCCCTGAAACATTCGTAGAGCCTCACGTAAACTTTACACCTTAAAACACCTTTTATCTAAATCACAGGAGATACAGGTGGCTGACCACTGAGAGCGGTCACCGTAAAGTAAGTTCCTTTAAACAAAGGGATGGTAAGAAGTTATACTGAAAGCTACGTTGTGAGCTTATCTCTTTTTGAATCTGGCAATGAAGTAACTTGTGTCTAGACTTCCTATTAGCTCTGGAGAGTGAGGCCTGTGACCTGAATTTTACACAGAGAATTGAGAAGGAAGCTGAAATATTAGTTGCTGCTGTTAAATTGACAAAGCTACCTCTAGCCTAGTCATCAAACAGTGTCAGAGTTCTGAGAAGAATAAGTTTTACCTGAGTTAGCAGTTGAAAATGGCAGAGACTTACTGGCTAGCTACCCAGACAGCTAACTTCCCAGAGTTCTCTATGATCGTTGGAAGGGAGGGGGTCCCTCAGGGCAACATCAATCGTCAGCTGGAAGGCATAGGCCAGTCAGGCCTCAGAAGACCCTGTGGATTAGGAGTTTGTAGGAAGACCAGCTACCTTTGCCTAGGCAACTCAAGGCAGTCGATTCCCCGGTGTCCTGTTTTGTCCACGGCCATAAAAGGGTCTTAGCAGCAGCTGAGGTGAAGGGTAGGTTTTGTTCAGTGGCTAGCACTGCCACTTTTGAAGCAAGTTCCGGGTGGAGGCTCTGTTTCCACCCATCTTCTTTAGAGGAATCAGGGGTGCTGCCTGTTTCTCTATTATGAAAATCTTTTTAATTAAACATTTTAAATGCCACATGTTGCAGATCTCTGAGCACTTGAGGACTGTCTGTCTATTAGTTATATCTGAGTAGATAAACTTTGTTTCTGGTTACTTGTTTTAAGCTTAACTCTGAAAGCATATAGAGGACCGGGCATTTTATTATAAACATGTCCCCATAGTTGAGGTCAGAAAGGAACCTGGCATCATATAACTGCTTCGGCGGCAGAGGCTAGGCTAGGCTGTGGGTGCCTTTCAGGGTGGAAACACGTGAGAGGCTCACCCTGGGAGTTCTCAGGTGCTTCCTCCTCAGCCTCTGGAGCCAGTTTAGGGCTTGGATTAGAGGCTCTTCTTACCCTGATAGCAAGTACCCTGTCCCAGTCGCCCCCCCCCCCCGGAGGCTGAGCCGCACAGGGGTGGCATTGAAGCAGCCATGGATTGGGGGACCTGCCATTGAAAATAGAAGCATAGTAAGCCACGGTGGGAGGCATCATAAGATCAGTGCTGCAGTGGGCAGCCGCAGTGGGAGGGAGAGAGAATACCAGCGTAGCCAGTTCACACGCCAGGAACAAGAGGCAGACAGACAGGCAAAGAGAACAGGGAGAAATAACAAAGAAAGCTTGGGGCAATAGGTTACCCCCCTCCAACTACTGAATGTTGTAAAGGCCACGTAAAATACCGGAATATGGGGTGCCAGTAAGCTGCCAAATGGATTGATATCTGAGGGGTACCGTGGCAAAGGCGGGTAAGTTTAGGCACATTTTCCATGAGTGAGGTAGAGAAATAAGGTCCAAAGGCTGAACTCTAGTGCCCCAGAAATTCAGCGAGGACCCACAAGGCAGCACAGGTTGGCCTTGGGTCACCACCACAAGGTCCAAGGGCTACGAAGAGTAGGCACACACTGTACCCTACATCATCAGAAAGGAACAGGGGCTGAGAGGGGCTCTGAGCCCGAGAGACACATGGTTGCCTGGGTACCCAGGCTTGCTGGCAGAGCCAAAAGGTGAGAAACCACAGTTGAGAGAGAAATCCTCACTCTTGGGAACTAGCTGGAGGTGGAGAAAATCCTAACTCATGGGAACTAGCCAAAGGTGGAGAAGGAGGGGCTTGCCAATCATGTCAGTGTTGGATGAAGGAGAGCCTCGCCAATCATATTAGTGTTGGATGGCGAAGGAGGGGCT
This sequence comes from Microtus ochrogaster, assembly GCF_000317375.1. Taxonomy (NCBI): domain Eukaryota; kingdom Metazoa; phylum Chordata; class Mammalia; order Rodentia; family Cricetidae; genus Microtus; species Microtus ochrogaster. Next base: position 6,784,689 of record NW_004949099.1, on the reverse strand, counting down.
TGGCAATCATGTCGGTGTTGGATCGAGGGGTCCAGCGATCTTTTAGTTGGAAGAGTGACTCAGTTGAAGGTTTCAGGGTCCTGGTGCACCTCAAGGTGAGCACCAGGAGGGGCCTGTCATTGAGTCTCAGCACAAATGTTATGATATGGTGTGAGAAGGACCTTGGTGGATTGTAGCCAACGGGCATCCATGGTGGGTAAGAGACAGGCCATGCAGATAGCACTTGCGTGAAGGGGTTTTTATTGGGAGAGAGTGAATGGAAAATGGGGGGGGGGGAGTCTGGTCTCTGGGGATAAGGGCTGTGCAAGAGAAGAGAGAGGGACAGAGACAGACAGAGAGACAGAGAGAGACAGACAGGGGGGGCTAAAAAGACACAAAGAGACTGACAGAGAGAAAGAAGTGCAAAGGCCTGCCTGCCTCTTCAGAGGAGCAGCAGGAAAGACAGAGGGAATGGGAGGAGCTTATCTCTTAAAGGGGGCCTTTTATATGTGCATACAGAGCCTTATGCAGCCACGCAGCACATGTACTTGGATTATGCAGTGATTTCCGGCAATAGGACCAGGGGCTGACTAAGTATTTACCTGAATACTGACAAGTGCATCCTGCCAGATGACGGGATGAGGGGGCCAGTATAATGCCTGAATGCTAACAGAGACCCCAGCGTAGAGAAAAGGCTGGCATGTGGATTTGGTGCAAGACAGTGGTTTTTACAGTCCTTGATTGTGATAAATCCCTACCTTCTTTTTCCCACATGCTGGTACTCCAGAGAGATACAATCTTCCAACATAGATGCCTTCCCAAATTCCCCATCCTTTTGACTCACAATACAAACGCTTTCTAATGAATGCCCTGTTGCTTTTCTGATGGGGTTCAGTCATGTGGCAGACAGCCTGCAACTTTCCACCTCTCAGAGTTCTGAGATTAGCAGACAGCAGCTGCCATCTGGGGGAGATTAGTGGGTGTGTGGGAGGGGGGGCTCAAACGGGATTCTTTGATGAACTCTGAGTGTGCCTCGTGTTGAAAACAGACCTAGAACTTTGTATGGCTGATTGTTTTTCACCTCTTCCCAAGAAGTCACCCTTTAACCCATGACCTTGTTTGATGCACATGTGCGCATGTGTGTGTCTGTATATAAAAGTATATTCTATGTCTCCCACATGAGATGTAAACTACTCTAAAAAAAGGGGGGGGCCTTATCATGGTTGCCCATTTTTATACCCCAAACCTTGCAACAAAACTTGTCCCTTATTAGAGCCTTGATTAATATTTGCTGAGCATGTAAATGAGCGTAACCAGAATTATTTTCTTAGGCAGCTTGCGTTGAGAGTATTGATGCCAAGACACAACTCTCACCTCAAAGGGAATAAAAGGTAGTTTATTCTGAAGCCAGATACCCATGACTGGAACATAATTTAAGTTGACTCAAATGCCATGTTCTAGTGTGGTAACAATTTTTCTCTAAACAAAACCAAAAATTGGCGGAAACATCAGATAGGTGGGTCAAAGCAAGGTGAAATGTCATAGGCCACCATCACCCCGCAGTTAATCCCCTTTTAGAATCTTTAACATAAATGTCGTTTTTTGTTTGTTGTTTTGTTTTGTTTCTTTGTGGATATTTCAGTTCACAAGCCGAAGATCCTAGAACACCTACTAGAGAATGAAATGAAAACACTGCCCAGGCTTTCTCCTTCTGGGGAACCCTTTGCTTGCTCTTCTCCTTCTCTTTTGTAGGCTACGTAATGCTTTCGTGGCAGAGAGGGTGGCTTCTCCAAGTGTCCATCCAGGCACTTGTTAGACACACAGAAGCTCCTGATGAGACTTACCAAACAGGAGCTTCATTTAAAAGCCCTCACGGGGTTCATATTCATTTTATTTGCATTACAGCTTATTATGCTATTTTTATGTATTTACTTTTACCCTTGTTTTTAAATTAGTATAAAAAGTAATAAATTTCTCCGTGCACACTCATTAGTTTTGGATGATTCCTCTCCCACTTCATCGCCCTGATGTCTATACTCCCACCTCTCTCCCACTCCACCCACCCCTACCCCACCCTACTCCCACTCCCACTGGATCCTTCATCCCCATTAAGGCCCCTTTTAATTTCATGTCTCACATGTTCTCTTGCCCAACTCATCCTCCTCCCTTTAACCCCCTTTTCTCCAACTCCTAGGCCTCTTTCTAGTTTCCTGGCCTCACCTGCCTTTGGCTGGCCCTGTAAAAACCTACATTAAATTAAAAGCTAAGGGCTACAAGTGGGAGAGAACACGCATTATTTATTTGTCTTTCTGAGTTGAGGCTTCCTCAGGTTTTTCTTTGTTTTGTTTTTGTTCTTTCTAGTTATATCCATTTTCCTAAAAATTTAGCAGTTTTGTTTTTACAACTGAATAAAATTCCACTGTGTGTGTGCCACGTTCACATGCTCCACTTCTCTGCTGATGGACGTCTAGCACGATTCCGTTTCCTCTACATGCATTTTAAAATTGGAGAAGAGCTCATCTGAACCTTTCTCTCCTTCTCCCTCCACCCTTTCCTCTCCACCCTTCCCCCTCCACCATCCACCCTCCACCCTTCCCCCTCCCCTCTCCACCCACCAGTCTGAACCAGGCCAACATCATTGTTAAACTTCAGGGCCCATCCCAGGAAGCAGCTTTGGTGGCTCTTGGAATATTTATCTACTCAGTTCCTTCCCTGCAATTTTGAGCTGTTTATAAACATTAAAATTGACTTGTAAACTAGGCTGGCACACATCTGCAGAGGCCCCATGTTTCCTGGAAAGTCCATCCGTCCCCTTCCACTTCAGCTCTCTGGGGACAGCTTTGCCCCCACTTAAAGAATGCTGGCTTTTCCCTTCGTCTTGACTGACAAGCAGTTGATACTGGTGTTTACTTTCAAAGCATGAAGGATTTGCTGCGGTCCTCAGCCGTGGGTTTAAGACACAGATCACCATGACTGGTGCTTTTGGGGAGCAGAAGGTCCTAAGACTGTCCCCAAAGCCTCCTTTATGTAAGACTCAGGATCCTTCCCTCTTTTTCCTTGGCTTCAGTCTGCTTCGGAATCTACACACACACACACACACACACACACACACACACACACACACACACAACACACACACACACACACACACACACACACACACACACACACACACACTGAGGACCAGGGAGGGTCAAGGGCAAAGCTACTTTTACCTCCACTCAGCAGAATTTTCCTGAGCATCTATTATGTTGCGTTGATGGGAGCCATTCTCATGGAGCATAAAGTCCAGTGTAAATGGGACCAAGAAGCATGTGAGATTCTCAGTGCATTTAGCTACAGAAAAGACATCACTGAAGTATGTAGACAACACTAGAGTATATATTATTTTGTTGTTGTTTGACTGGGCTTTTGGTTCTTCTTGTTGTTGTTGTTTGGTTTTTCAAGGCAGGATTTCTCTGTGTAACCCTGTCTGTCCTGGAACTCGTTCTGTAGACCAGACTAGCCTTGAACTCACAGAGATCCACCTGCCTTTGCCTCCTGAGTGCTGAGTGCTCATGATTAAAGGCATGCAGATTTATTAATGTCTTCTGTTTAAGAAACAGCAAGGTTAAGACAGGAAGTGTGGCAGTACAAGCCTTCAACCAGAGACTGAGGACATGGATATCTGAGTTTGAGGCCAGCCTGGTCTACAGAGTGAATTCCAGGACAACCAGGGCTACACAGAGAAACCCTGTCAGACAGTGCCTGCCTTTCATGGGGGGGGAGGTGTTCAGTGAAAAGTTTTTACAGCCCAATAAACCTCTCCACCGAGGCAATAATCCAAATCAGACCAAATCAAACCAAATTAGAAAAAGCCCAGGTTTAATGAATACTAGCATCTCCTCAGAGAAGAGATGGGGAAAGGAAGACTGGAAAACCACGTTTGTTCTGGAAGCAGTTTAAACACCCTGTAGGAGTGGTCTGGAACATCTCTGGGGAGGGGTCATTGCTTGATGAGCTTTCTCAGAGGTGGAGTCTGGACTGAGGCAACTCCCAAGGGAGGGAGAGGGCTTGGGATGGGACTTTCACCCAAATATTCCAGGCTTTTTGGATATATAGATGCCAAGGGCTGAGGTGAAGCCTCAACCCAAACATTCCATACTTTTTGGGTATATGGTTGCCAGGGGCTGGGGTGAAGCCTTAGTCCAAACATTCCAGACTCTTTTGGTATAGGGGTGTCAGGGGCTGGGGTAGCCTTAACCCAAACATTCCAGAGTCTTTGGGTGTATGAATGTCAGCAGCTGGGGTGACACTTTCAAGCAAATATTCAGGGCAGAGGGTTCCTGGTAAGAATCGGAGCACTCCACCTGCCACTTGCTTACAAGGTGATGGGGCAGAGGGAGCTAACATGGCAGTGAACAGCAAGTGAAAGAACACAGGACTCACCAGAGCATCTCTCGGGGCAGTCCCCATTGGAGAGTCACAAGGAGGGCAGGGGTGGGGCAGTTATCATCGGAGAGTCCCGAGGGGTGTGGAGGTGGGGCAGGACCTAGGCTTTATAATGGCCAGATATTATGTGGAGGTCAGTGTGGCAGGAATCTGGGCTTTAATGTTGGAATGCTAATGATTGTGCTTTGGGGGAAATTTGTCACCGATTAGCAAAACTGGAAGAACCAACAGAGATTTTAAAGCCTCATTCTAAAATTCTCTGTTCAGTTTCATTTTTAGTAGCTCATTTGTGTTATTGATAAACCTTCCTAGGTGTTTAATCTTTATAAATCTACTAAATTAATCTAATTGGTATAGTGATCCTTAAAGTATCTTACATACTCTAACTTAATTATATTTCAAATTAAAATTCTGAATCAAGATTAGTTATTACTCAATCACACATCTTAAGTGGATTCTACTGGGCTCGCCCATTCATTTTCATAGAATTATTAAATATAAACATATAAAATGTATTTTCACATAAGCCATTTAACATGTGTTGCTATGAATTTGATCACATTGGCATTTGCATTTATATTTTTTAAAAAAAAATAAAGGCTACTCATAAATTTCCACAGTGTTGGAATGATGGTGATGGTCCCTTCAGATCTGAGAGGCCTCCTTTCAGGCTTGTATAACTTGATGGCTTTTGTGGCTCTAACTCTTCAACTCTCCAAAGATACCTAAAGAAAGGTTTGGGGGTGGATCAATCCTTCTGCTCCACAAAAGCATCAGATTTGGGGATCAGGAGACTCATGATATGGTGGTCCATGTCTTAGATCCATGTTTGGGAAACAGAACATAACACCCTTTGTGCTTTGAAACTAAATGCCAGTAATCATGTCTTCCTGCTCAGGTACCAAACATTGGCTGTTCCTTCTTTTTCTGTGCACAATTAGGTCCATTCATTCCTATTTGCCTAAAAGGTACATGAATTTAACCAGAATCTGGCTTTTTAAAAAAATAAGTTGACAGCCATAGGACAATTGCAGATGTGTGGCTGAATTGTGACTTTCTTTCTAGAAGATGTGAAATTTTAAAGTCTAATGTCTAAGACCATCCTCCCAAGATGTTTGAACTGAAGATAAATCAGAGCAAGGAGATCGTGGCTGATGTGAAGACTGCTGTTTTATAGGTGATCAGGGTTAGCCGTGGGATCGCTGGCTGAGAATGGAGTGGACAGGGCCGTGAAGACTGCCTTGCATGAGAGAGTAGTGTTCAAGGTAGAGGACTTGCTTGGCATTTTTGAAGGAACAAGCAGGAACACAAGTGAGGGGGATATGTTGAGGCGGGGGGGGCGGTGAAAGTAGAGCAGAGGGTGTTTATGCATTGCTGTAGGAATCAGGTCTTTTTCAAGTAAGTTAGAAGACATTTATTAAACTTCAGCTGTAAGGGGCACCCTCTCTCTATTAGAGACAGAAGTCCAGGGACGAAATAGAGGTAGAGAAAAGGTAGGAAGAACTTCCTGAAATAAGCCAGGCCAGAAAACATGTGGTCTGTGGTTGCCATGGAAACGGTGCAGTGTCTAGCTCTTAGACCTGTCTTCATAGCCACACTGTGATTAGCAAGCAGAGGGAACTGGGAGAACCACACACCTGTGTAGTAATTGGAGTGGTGGGGCTGCGTCCCCAGCACCCCGCTGCCCGCAAGGCTAGCTTTACCTGAAATAATTACACGGACACTATATTCATTTAATCACTGCTTGGCCATTTCTATCTAGCCTCTTCTAGGCTAACTCTCGCACCTGGACTAGCCCATCTCTAATAATCTGCTGTAGCTCACAAGGTAGCTTACCAGGGAGATTCTAGCCTACGTCCATCCTGGGTCAGAGCTTCATCACGTGTGCCTCAGAGAGCAGAGCTCTCACCTCTGCCCGCAAGAGTGGAGCATCGTGTTTCTCTGAGGTGTCTGCCCCTGAGAGGAGAGCTGTCGAGTCTGAGCTCACTTTCTCTTCCTCCCAGCGTTCTGTTTTGTTTACTCCTCCCACCTATCTTCTAACCAATGAGGGCCAAGCAGTTTCTTTTTATTTAACCAATGACCTTCCTCCATCACACCTGGAAGCATGAAGTGCATCATTTGGAAACCTGAGACTGGTCAGCAGGGAGGCACACCGGGGAGATACAGAGGAATACGGGGAGACACCGAGGAACACACAGGCATGTGGAACTAGAACTGGGGTAGAGGCAGAATCCAAGGCTGGCATCCGTTCTCATCCAGCTCCAGGCTGGTGCCCAGCTGCACTTTGGTGCCTCCACCGCGTGTCTAAAGGGCTTCTAGGGCTGAAGCAGGAAGCAGTGACTCTCCGTGCACTGTCTGCCGTGGGTGTTTGGTGGGAAAGAGCCTAGGGGAAGGACCTGGTCTTTTTGACTAAGATAAGTAAATGGTGCCCTCTGGATGGGTTTCTAGAATTCCTAGTTACTTTTGTAGTGGGATTTTTTAAGGCTAACCTGTGCCAGCTGTCCAGTCAGGCTGAGCCAATTGGATACCATGCCTTGAGTATGTATGTGGCAGGCTAAGGACTCGGCACGAAATCCTAATGCGAACCCATTCACCCACCAACTTCTGACATTATGGGGGTGCTTCTCACGTGATGGGGCATTTTGCAGGGATGCTTAAGAAATGTCAACACTTTCTCCCCTAGACACAGAGGCCACAGGCCAGAAACAAGATGTAAGCAGAGCTGTTCTCCCTGGGAGATTCAAAGAGAGACCCTTTGGCCACTCGGGATGGTGGTAACGGTTGGCATTCCTGCGCCTTCAGCATTTCAGTCTTGGCCTCCAAATTCAAAGTCATCTTCTCTTCCTGTCTCCAACTCTCATGAGGATCTTCTCATTGGATTTAGGTCCCACCCGAGTGACACAGGATGATTGCATCCCGGATCTATAAATTAATTGTATCTCCATAGACCCCTTTTCCAAGTGAAGTCATCTTCACAAGTCTGGGGAGCCAGAATGTTGAATTCATCATATCCAGAAGGTGCTCAAACCAAGAGAAGGGTTCTACCATTTCCATATTCCTCTTCCAGTGAAGTCTTCAAAGCACTATTCTTTGGGCATACGCTTTATTAGTGAATCCATATTGACTCCTGCAGATGCTGAGTCAATGATCGCTGGTGAAAGCCTACCAGGCTTCCCAGCTTTAGGGAGCAGCAGAAAAACACTGGTCCCTCCCAACTGCTCATGGCTTTTTCTTGTCTGTAATTCTGTTCAGTCCTCTCAGGGAGTTAGTACCACAAATAGGGAGGTACCTATCCAGGCTTGCATCCACCACTGTCAAGCAACTTGCACAGAGTGGCACTCACTAATATGGTCAGGTTTGGTACTCAGGTTGTCTCTGTCTCAGCACAGCTCACTCTGGCTCCATCAGCTTTGCTGTCCCCCAGAACACTCTCTGCTCTTGTCAGGCCTGACTGACCTCTGTGGCCCAAAGCTCAAGATGAGAGGAAGCAGTGGATGTCTATGTAGCTGGGCAGAGTAAAATATCCCTGGAGTCTTCAGGTCAATTCTTCAGGCAAAATGCTCTTGCTGATTTTATATTCTGAAAATCTACAGGTCTTGGCTTAGCCTACACTGAGAAGCTTCAAAGGCCTCCGTCCTAGTAAATAATCCAAGAATGATTTAGGTATCTTTGCCTCAGCAGCGAAAGATTTGGGTTGTGTCTGAAATTGATATCCTCAAAATCGATTACATCCCCAAACTGATACTCCTTATATTGATTATACTGAGAGCCAATCCAGAGGCCCCACCTGGAGAAGCATGCCTGTACGCAGAGCAGGTTTCGGAAAGATGACCTTTGTTTAGCTTTACTATCTAGAAAGAAGTAAGAGAGTAGGGAAGCCATTTTTTAAATTTTTTTATTTCCCACAGTGTAGCTTCCAAAGCTCTGGCCTGGTCCCAAGAGCCCTACAGTCCTCTCAGTGATGCAATTCTTGGCCCCTGAGGGATGGAGGTTGCTGCTTCCAACCTGAGCCTCAAATTTGTGTTTCCACAGTCCCCAGCTCCCTCTGACTCTGAAATGTTACAACCACTTAGTGCTAATTCCATTAGCTAGGATATGTTCTTATGGTTAGGCACGGTTCACATTTTTTAATAAAACAGATGGATGAGGTTAATAAGAATAGTTAATTTTAAAAGATATTGAATTCTGAGTAGACATTCTGCTATGAATTAAATTATGGGGAGGGATAATTATGTCGCTCTAGGACTTGAAATTTGTCCACTTGCTGCACTCACCAAGCGAGGGGCAGTTTCTTCACAGTCAGCTCTACCACACTGCCTGGGCACAAGGAGAGCACACTTCCTAAGTATATGAAGGAGACAAATTCAGGGGCACTGTCGGGTGGCATCATGGGTCTCTTAGTTAATTTAGCACACCCGCAATGAGTAAGAAATGTCCATTATAAAAATGTCCCCCTACTCTTATCCCCCAGTGTGTGCTCTAACTACACAGTTGCCCTTAGACTGTACAGACTCTTCCTTACAAACTGGCACACTCTACCCATTTAGGAAATGTTGCAATGAGGAAGGCCCACTTGTTTGTCCCGGCCACCCAGCTAGCTTAGCCCCGATATAGCCACACAGAAACTGTATTAATTAAAACACTGCTTGGCCCATTAGCTCTAACTTCTTATTGGCTAATTCTTACATCTAATTTAACCCATTTTTATTAACCTGTGTATCTCCACGTGGCAGTGGCTTACCAGGTAAAATTCCTAGCGTCTATCTCCAGGGTATCCATGGCATCTCTCTTACTCTGCTTTCTTCCCAGAATTCAGTTCTGTTTTCTCCGGCTACCTAAGTTCTTCCCTATCAGGCCAAGGCAGTTTCTTTATTCATTAACCAATACAAACAACACACAAAGGGGACCCCCACATCAAGGAAACGCCACTCTGCAAACAATTCAACCCACAGAGGCTCTGAACTAGGGTGTGGCCGGACAGTAGAACTGGGATTAGTTATGGTGCATTCTTGTCCCCTTGGCAATGAACATTCTGTCCCACCAGACAGAGCAATCCTGTCTGTCTCAACCACTTAAATCCCCACTCTGTCCAGGATTATCTTTTCTTTGAAACACCCCTGAAATAGCTTTGTCGGAGGTTGCACACAGAGGATCTTGGGGGTGAGAGAGAGAATGACATCTTGGAGGAATGGAGAAAGAGCCTATGGCTGAAACTACCCAACATGAGTGAGGTATCCGGGCTTTAAACAGGTCTGGCAGATCTCTGGAAGATATGAAGGAAACCTTATTCAGAGGCAAAACAAAACAACTGAGACTTGGACAAAGATGATGCTGATTGAAAAGGGGGGAGAGTGCATGGAGAATAAGTTTTGAAGCTAAATTTCCTCCTAGTGCTAATGGATTATTTGGAGGAAGACAGGGAGGTAACCACAGCTAACATAACACTGTGATGAACACTAAACATGTATTTGTTCATTTCCTCCATGTAGTGACTTGACCATGGCTTTCTCCACTTTGCTGGGGGAACTGTAGGCCCAGAGAAATTGACAAACTTGGACAATGGCTGAATAGAGGAGGTAAGACAGGAACCACAGAATCAGGGTGTGTGTAAATCTTTGCTCTGTAACAGGGATCCTCAGCTGCAGAGGGATTTGCTCCTGGGGACAGCTGACAATGTTTGGAGACATTTGTGGCTGGGGCTCTGTGGGTACATCATGGGTGGAGGCCAGGGACACTGGTAAACATCCTCCAAGTCACGGGACAGGCCTACAGCCGAGATCTGCCAAAAGGGAAGGGCTGCAGATTGTCGGAGACTTCCGTGGCTCCAGCTCAGACATGAGTGGCCATTTTAGGAGTGATTCTCTATTCTGGCAAGTGGACCATAGTATGTCATCCTGGATTCATTAGGCTGTGTATCTATCCCACCCTCTTCTAGATAGGCTGCAAAGCTGCTAACAAAGGAAATAAACACCAGGTGTGTGTCAGTTATCCAGTACTGTGCTTAACACCAAGCTCAAGAAGCTGAGTTTGAACTCCAGCACCTGACCTTTAAGCCAGGTGTGGTGGCAGAAGTTTGAAATGCTGGTGCTGAGGAAACAGACAGATGGACCCATGAAGCTTGTAGAACAACCAATGTAGCCTAGGCCGGCCCCAGTGAAAGCCTGTTTTAAACAAAATGGGTAGTTCCTGAGGAGCACCGCCTGCCTTAGTTAGGGTTTCTATTGCTGTGAAGAGAACCATGACCATGGCAGTTCTTGTTGTTTTGTTTTGTTTCTCGAGACAGGGTCTCTCTGTAGCTGATTTGGGGCCTGTCCTATAACTAGCTCTTGTAAACCAGGCTGGCCTCAAACTCACAGAGATCCGCCTGCCTCGGCCTCCCTAGTGCTTCAACTTAGGGCATGCGCCACCACCCACCCAGCTGGCAGTTCTTATAAAGGAAAACATTTAATTGCTTAGAGATCAGAGGTTCAGTCCATCATCATCATGGCAGGGGCCATGGAAGCATGTAGGCAGACATGGTGCTGGCTCCAGCTTGATCAGAAGGCAACAGGAAGGGTTGTATATCACACTGAGCAAGGCTTGAGCAAGACCTCAAATCCTACCTCCATAGTGATACACTTTCTCCAACAAGGTCACACCTACTTCAACAAGGCCACGCCTCCTAATAGTACCATTCTCTTTGGGATTATGGGGGCCAATTGCATTCAAACTACCATACCACCCAAAGTTGTCCTCTACCCCCCACATATATGAGTATACCTATGTAAACATATACTCATGCACATGAACATGCACACCAATTCATGAACACAAGCACACACACACATACACAAGAAGCTAAAGAACACAAAACATAGGGTGGAGACAGCATGGGGGCAGATATGAGGCCTAAAATGATGACATTTCTAGCTACTGTAGATCTGGTGTGAGGTTGTGAATAGTCCCTGTGTGGTAGGTAGCTATAGAGGATTATGGAGTGATACCACTGAAGGTCACTGAGTGTCCACTTCCCCCTTTTCCAGTAAAACCCTCAACATAGCTGGGGATAAGCTTAGAAGTCTAGTACACCCAAAACTCTGGATTCAGTCCTAGCTTGTTGCATTCCTATAATCCGCATCTGAGATGTAGAGACAGGAAGGTTCCGAAATCAAGGTCATCCTTGGCTAGGCGATGAGTTCACAGGATACGGGGGACCCTGTCTCAAATAAACGGGCACCTCAGAAAACAAAACAATAACAGCAAAACTCCAACCAACAAAACACCACCAACAACAACAAACAAATAAACAAATATCCCTACAATTTAACAATAGGGACAATAGTATGCAATCAAGAATCATTCCCATCTCTTGGGAACAGTGAGTTTGGAGACGATTATTTCATCTTTCAAGGTCTCAGTTTCTGTCTCTGTAAAATGGAGCCAGTAGTTATGTCATAAGATTATTGCAAAGATTAAATAAGAATTTATGTCATGTTGAAAGACGATCTGGATATTATATATTTATAATTTCTAATAACTAAGTATTGTAGTATCTATAATATATAATTGTGTGAGCCTTTTATTGCAAATGTCTCCAAAGTCTCTACCATGGAAAGACTAGAGCTGACATTATAGTCACCTTTTGACTGATTTGTTTTCCTGGCATTCCTGTAAGTTAGGACAATTCCTGTAAAATAATGAATGTTCAATAAGGGTTCACCTGGGTAATGAGACTTTGAAAGACCTGGAACTGAACTTGAGGTCCAAATTTTTGAACTCCACCATCTTCCCCTTCGCCAAAATTTGACTTAGGAAAAATAAGCTTTCATCCTTATCCTCCCTCCCTGCTCTTCTTTTCCCGTAGCTTCTCTTGGAGGACCTCAGACAACTGAACTCTTCCATATTATAAATAGGAGCTCAAGAACTCCTTTCCTATGGCCAGTTGCCTTCGAAGTCATCTCTATAATTTTGGAAACTAGTAATATCATGGGGATTTGCGTCCAGGTAGAGAACTCATCACTGACTCAAAAAATAAGGTAGAGACTGTTAGCTGTCAGAAACCTAGACCATAAACTACATTTCCCAGCTTCCTTTGCTAAGTGTAGCCATGAGTTGTAGCTCTGGCACAGCCTGTTGGAAAGAAGTTGCTAAGTTTGATCCATCACAACTTTCCTTCCTCCTTCCCTTACAGGAGGTCACCGGTTACAAACAGAGGATCCCAAAGAGGGATGGCACCTCTTTGAAGTGATGATCAAAAGAGATGCCCTGCCCTGCAGATCATTTATTGAATAGGTCAAAATTTTTATGTTAAGGCTTTGAGTTTGGGAAGGTGGATATTTACCATTCATATCACCCAGTGCTCCCTCATCTATTACAGCGTGAAGTGGCCCCACAAAAGAAAGCTGAATGAGATACAGTCAACGCTCAGCTGTGGATTCAATTAGCCATTATCTATTAAGAACAGAGTTAGGCCTGTCGTTGTTGTATCAGCGCTAAACATTACACGTTTTATTAGTGCTGTCATTTCCTAAATAACACAATACAAGAGATGCTTGCAGAGCACTGATTTTGAATTAGGTAATCGGGGCAATACAGAGATGATTAAAGCTATCTTGGAGGAGCTACAGAAAGTAAGTGTGAACTTTACCCTCTGATTTTAGTTTTTACCAAAGGGTCTTCTAGATTACTGGATGCCAGGGGGTTGCTGAGGCAGGAAGCTGTACTCTGATGCTGTACTATGACTCCAGAACAGGCTGGGCAGGATGTGCTCTGGTCCTGCCTCTACCCCTCCCCGTCTGTGCTGTTCCTCCAAAGCCTCTGAACAAACTTTTTAAAAATACCAAGCGTTCAGCTGCCCATCACGGCATCGCCATTCTCTTCCGAAGTGATTCTGGGAGAGCCCCCAAGCTGGAGAGCAAGGCAAGGGGTTTTTGATTTCGGCTCCATTTGATATTTCTGTCTTGGTTAAGAATGTAGAGTTTAAAATCTCCATGGGAAGAGTTCTCATCTCTGGGCTTTGCCTGTTTCTTTCTCTGTGTAGTGGTGAACATGGAAGCAACTGGCCAAGGTTCATGACCAACGCCATCTCTCCAGGAGTGTGGCCTCAGCCAAGTTTCTTAGCCTTTCTTGATCTCTGCTGAAGATACCACCACCTACCTTTCCAGGACCTCATATGGATTAGAAACACACTGTTAAGCGATAACAGCACAATAAGCCCTTGCGGCTGATGTCACATCTTCCGGTCCTGTTTCCACTAACTCCTTCATTCTGCAGCCATTTATTGAGTACCAGGTAGTGATCAAGATGAAGCCCCTGCCTTCAGAAGCCTTGAAATCTAGCACATTATCAAATGTGTTCTATGTTAACAGACTTGTAAAAGAATTACAAAATGTAATAAATGCTATAAAGGAAATAAATAGATTGGTGAGAAAAAGAATATTGAGAAAGAAAAGAGGGGAGGCATATACTGAATATGGCAGTCAGGGAATATTTCCCAAAGGATGTGATATTTTATGAGGCCCATAGACTAAAAGGTAGCCAGACAGCAAAACTATAGGTAGATCCATCTGGCAGAGATAGGAACTGGTGTGAAGATCTCTAGGTGGACAGGGACAGGCAGGAGGCGAGGGGCTAAAGCAGAGGAAGTGAGAAACTGGAAGATGAGCTGAGCCATACACTGCCCAGCAGATAATGTGGGACAGAATGTGGATTTTTAAGGTTTGTTTTATATTTATGTATTGTGGTGTTGGGGATGGAACCCAGAACTTCGCATGTTCTAGGCAGCTGCTATATCACTGAACCACAGGTTTGGCTCCCACCCTGTGCTTTGACCCAGCATGGTTTTAGTGTGGTCCTCAAGTCAGCAGTAACACTTGGGGGTTTGTGAGGAACGGAAGTTCTCATGACTACTAAATCAGAAGCCATGGGTGAGCCTCAGTGGTCTGAGGGTTTTCAGGGCTTCTGCTCTGGTCTGAACATCGAGTGATTTTTTTTTTTCTATCCATCTGCACAGAAGAATCATCTAGACACTTAAGGAGCCATGCATGTTGGCTTTCTTTCTCTGCTCCCCATCTTCAAGACATCTTTAGTTGGGGATTAGTTACCTCAGCTCTGAAAAGTTTCCAGGGTGAGGGCTACAGAAGCTGGAACCATGATTCCACTGCCTTCTGAAGACAGCAGACCCATGAAGTAGACAACGCCCAGGACTGACCAGTCAGCGATGGTGACTGGTATTAAGATGGTGTTGCACAACAGGGAAGAGCACATGGATGGCTTTAAACACATTTTGATAAAAGATTAAACATATCTTTTAGGTTGACGGAGGCAGGAAGTGGCACTTACGTTCAACATCAGAAGGAAGATTAAGTAATTGCTGTCTCGTGCTTCCGGTAGCCACCCCCTAGACACCGTGGGATCATGGTTATTAGGACCATATGGAGAGTAGGGACAAAAGCAGTCCACCTTCTCCCTCTGCCTGGCTGTGAAGGCTGTGATTTTTTTTCCCTGAGGCTTCAAGGTCCCAGCCTCTCTCTTTTTTCCTCCCTCCTCTGACCTCTTTCTCCCTCTGCCACTCTTCTGTGCGCTGTACCAAAGGCTGCAAGTGGGAGGATGACCAGCAGGGGGCGAGCAAGACTCAGAAATATGCTTTCAGGGCGCAAGGCAGGTCTTGATTTTGCCATTTACCAGGTATTCGATGAGAATCACGTTGTGTGCTTTACTCAGCAACTTCTACGTGTGAGAAACTGTGCAAGTGTGTTGGATGTTTCTCATCGAATCCTCCTTAGGTGCCCTCACATCTCACAACTCAAGAGTCAGAAGTGACGTGGCCAGTGTCACCCAAGCAAAGGCACAACTGGACTTGTGCTCTAATCTGTCTGACTCTTGTCTGCAGCAAACGCAGGCTCCCCATAGCTCCCTGCCAGTGGTAGGGCTTTGTTTCTCTCGGAGAGATGGCAACAGAAGGTCGCTTAGCTAGCTTAGTCACCAGCTTAAAGGCATGGAGTCAGGCTCCCCTGACTTTTACCAAACACTTGCTGTGTGATGGTGAGTGAGTGACTTAGCCTTTCTGAAGTTTACACACGTCGAGAATGAGTTCACACATGAGGTAGGAAGCCTGTAGTTAGATGATCCTATTGAGAGGACCGAGACCCTTGACTGGACCAGAGGACGGGCTCAATGACAAGTCACTCCTCTGACCTGAGTGACATCACAGTGGGCAGATAACAATTTTGAGAACCCTAGGACTGTGTTTTCCAGAAGCACATAATGTAGAGAATGTTTTCTGTGCACTGTCCAATAGACAAGCTCTGGCCATGCGTGACTCTAGAGCCTTTGGTACCTAGGTTGTGAGGTTGAACTGAATTTAAAATTTCAAATGCAATGAACTTAATTCTCGACTCCCATGTTTGACTAGTAGCCATGCTGTTAATAGCGCAGGTCTAAAATGTAGCTAAGTGTAAAAATCTACATATCCCCGAGAACTTCTTGGGGGTGAAATAAAATAAACCATGCTCACCATTAGTAGCCTGGTTTACAAGCAAGGGTTTGATGCATTTGAGTTTGGAAGAAAGAAATATAAAAGGAAGGACAATCTGCAAGCAGTGTTACATTTTGTGCTCGCCAGGTTTTGTGAATGGGGGGGGGGTAGGCTTTCTTAAGGGAACCCTCTTCTGCCCCAGGAGAGCTCAGCACCTGGAGGGGGCTAGATGCTATGGGTCGTTATATATGGTTCCCCTCTCAAGCAGAGTTCTTTAAATATCGCTCCACCTTGCATTCGATGAGACAAAACCAATCAGCAGTGTGTGTTCAATGCAAATTCCCCTCACGCATTTGCTGAGTAAGGAAGTCTTCCTGTTTGGAGCCCCTCGCTTCAGTTTGCTTTAACAGTTTCATAGACAGACAATCCCACAGGAAAACCTTCAAGGTTTCACGTGTAAATAATAAAATAATTGGGCCCTCTGATCAGTGCAGTTCTAGGTTTCGGAACTGTCTCTGTAGGTATTCGGCCTGTAGGTAATGGCAGCGGCCATTGGTGGTATCTACAGGAGTCTACTGGCAGAAAACCACCCTACAGAGGTCAGTCTGCCCTGGGGACATTGTTATTGACGTCTCCCTGAGGGGTGCTCCTCTGACACTCTCAGGGTCAGTTTGCCTCCAGTCATATAAGGCTGAATTAGCAGACACAATGTTTCCAGCATATTCTAGAACATGAGCAGTGTTCCTTGCACACAGACACCCTGAGCTGCTCGCTTGCCCCTCCTCTGACCCTGGCCTAATTATGACCCAGCCACTGTCTTCCTCTTTCAGAGGCTTTCCTGTTTGCTCGCCAGGTCCTGCTTG
Source organism: Microtus ochrogaster (assembly GCF_000317375.1). Classification (NCBI taxonomy): domain Eukaryota; kingdom Metazoa; phylum Chordata; class Mammalia; order Rodentia; family Cricetidae; genus Microtus; species Microtus ochrogaster. Next base: position 6,767,961 of record NW_004949099.1, on the reverse strand, counting down.
CCTGGGTGGCCAGTTAATCCCCTTGTGTCACCTCCCTGGGGACTCACATTCTCTGTGGGTGCCCTGGCTACCAGGCAGAACCCTAATCACAGTAACTGGAGCAAGATTGATAGCTCTGGCAGTGAGCAGCCAAGGGAGGAGCTGGTTTTGTTTCCTGTGTTCTGTTTCTTTTTGCTGCTTTGTTTTTCCTCTTTGTACAAAGATGGAGAACCCTCTGTCCAAAAGACCCGTCCTTCTGTCTTTTCAGACTTTTTCTTGACACAACACTTTGCCAGTTTTGCCACTTAAGGTCCTTTTGACTACATAGGGCCCCGAAGAAAATAGAGCGCTTGCCTATCTGACTTCACCGGAACAGAAGCAAAGGCATCTACAGACCGACTTCCCACCTCTTCCCTCACCTTAGTGAGCCCTCCTCCTTCCCAGATTGTGTGTCTTTGTCCCTAGAATTGTAGCAACCAAGCAGCTATGACCTGTCCACAAGGTGTGTGTAACTGTTGTCAGTGAGAGAGTCCTCATAGAACTCTGAGGCTCTGTAGGACAAGAACCTTCTGCCAGGCTTAGCTGACTCCTTCTTGAAATGCCCTGGTGGCTGGGTTACATTCTTGCTCCTCAACATCAGAATCCTTGCCTCTGGAGCCCTTAGGAACTGGTCTGCTTCAACCTTGTCTCAAGGGAGAGGGGAAGGGGCTACCCTCATAGTCTCGCCTTGGTATCTTGGAATTTTCCACTCCAGGCCCCCTCCCCTGCTCATGGTGACTGATCATTGGCCATAGCCCTTTGGAGTTGAATTGGGCGCAGCCAATGCAGAATCAAGGGACTTGGGGTCAAATAGCAAGAGGGTGGGGATTCCTTGACCTTTACCCTTGAGATTCCCCTCCGCCAGGCAGTGTTAGCAGACTAAGATCTCTTCTGCTTTCAGATGGTTCCTGTCACACTTCTCTCATGGGTGCCAAGCACCACTTTCTTCCGTTGTTTACATCCTTGAAGCGTGCAGAGCCCACTGTTGCCTCTGACCCCGTATTCTCTCTTCTCCCAGTGCCCATTGGTTCCCGGACACATGGCTTCTCTAAGTGAGTATTTGATTTCCAGTTAGCCTAGCTTGAGTGACCCATCTGGCCCTCTCAGGTCCTTCATCAATCACTTTGGCGTATTGATACATTTCATGCCTTTGCTGTATTTCTGCTCTTGGCTGTTCCGTGAATCTTCCTATTGACATTTCCTTTTCCTATTTTGGGTTGAGTCATTTGCTGAATCTTCCACCATCTTGAATGTCCCAGGTCTAGTCTCTTCACAAAAACATCAATCTGTCCTCTGTCCTCCTTCCTCTTCCTTCTGTCTTCTCTGCTGCCCTTCCTCCTGGCCAGTTGTGCATAAAAACACTGGGATTGGACTGCCTTAACTTAATTCCCAGGTCATCTACCTACTGATGTTGCGATATGGACTCTTGTACTTAAATTTTCCCATTTGGCAGATAGGGCTAGTGATGTGGATAGTCACAAAAACTAGGCAACATCTCAAGATGCCATTTTCACCTTCCAGGGTCTTAACTCGAGTTTCCAAAGACTCACTTGCTTGCCTTTCTGCCTGATCTCTGTCCTCCCCTGTCTGCCCATACTATCCAGAGTCCGGAAGCAACCTTGTGAGTCCTAATCACTAAAGAAATCTTTATCTCTAATCCACAAGGAAATCCTGGCATGCCCAATATAACCAGAGAACAAACTCTTACCTACTTCCTATACTTCAGGTTGCCTATCGCCCATAGCTACTGGCAGAGGGGAACAGAAGGAAGTTTTAAATTGGATTATTATTTTTAGGATCTCCTATATAGATATTCACAGTGCCACGGAAGGAAGCATCAAAAGACGCGCATGGCTCTTTTCTTGCCAGAACTGGGCACAGCAAGAGGGAGAGCTGACACCAATTCTAGCAGGCTTAAGGAGGAGGAAAGAACAGCATAGGTGAACAGTGAGTGCTTGTGGCTTTGCACGGGGCTTCACACAGATTGTAGAAGAGTCTCTACACCAGCAGTTACACTTACCTCGACCATTTGGGAAGAAATGCTCCAGTCCACAGCTGGACCACTGACAGCTTTATGGAGGGCTGACAGTATGATCTGTTATTTCTAAGCATCTGAGGGTTTTAGGAAAGGAATCGGGAAGGTGGTACGTGCATGTGTGTGTGTGTGTGTTCACACAAATCACTGACAGAGTTGAAGATGCAGTTAGAATACACCCACAGCTGAACCAATCTTCCTGATGCTCCATTTATTTTATATTTTTATTTTCTTAACAGTTTCCCAAAATAGCAATCTGCGCACATTTGTCTTCTCTTCTAATTTTGCCTTAATAACAGTTGGGAAAACACAGCCAGATGCTTTATTTAAAAAAAAAAAAAAAAGAAAGAAAGAAAGAAGATGTCTTCGTGTTGGTATCAATGTAAAAATTAACCCTCAGGCTCCAGGAAGGTACTATTTCAATTAATTATATTTCAATAATTTCAATTATAATTCAATTAATTTCAATTAATAGTTCAATTAATAATGCTTTTAGCACACTTACCTCAATTTCTGGGATGGCACAGTTAGGGTCTAAACCTAGATCTAACCTCAGCAAAGTCAGCTAGCTAATTTTCTTCTTCTCGGACCTTTCTAGAGAATCATGCCCATTGGTAGACTTCCCTATTTAACAATTAAATGTTACTTACCTAAGTAGGAGGTGAAAACGTTATATATTTAAGGTCTATTTTTTCAGACCTTTTAATTGGAATACACACACACACACACACACACACACACACACACACAGAAAGTAAACAGCATGTGTTTTTCTCCCGGCCCACTTTTCCCATCAATTTCTTACAGTCTTGTTTTCTCTGGCTTCATGAAGATTCCTAAGACCACAGAGACCTGAGGAGCATGTTGTTTATTTTCACTTGGGAGTAGGAAGTTGCCAGAGCCCTTTCTGCGTACAACGTACAATTGAAAATGACATAAAGTGGGGACTATAGAATGACTTAGTAAAGTGTTGTTGTGAAAGCGTGGGAAGCTGAGCTTGGATTCCCAGCGCCAAGGGAGGGAGTGAGCTCTGTAATCCCAGCACTCCAGAGGCAACAAGAGGAACCTGACAGGAGGAACCCAGGGCTTGGGGTTGTGGGCTGGCTCGTTAGTGTAGCCAAATCAGTGAGCTCTATGTTCAGTGAAATATTCTGTCTCAAAAAACAATGTGGAGAGTGATCAACACTCAGTGTAAACCTGTGGCACACACGTGAACATACGTGTACGTGCACATACATGAACATGTACATACATCTATACTACATATACACTCTCAGAAAGGGGAAAAATGTCAGGTGGTAAAAAAAAAAATCACCTCACTTTTACTTCCAGTCCAGTGATGCTTAATAGAAAATTAAGAAACGCTTTCCCACTAAGAATGTAGCCATAGAGTTTAAATGGGGAAGATTTCATATAGTGCACATTTTACACACCAATAACCACATTCGCAAAAGGAAATGGTGCAGCCCAAAAGACACGCTAACAAATAAACAGCGGTAGATGGAGCCTAGTGCCCCACTCCTCCCTTCTTCCTTCCCTCCTACTGTAGCCCCTCTTCCTCCTTTCTCCTCATTCAGCAAAGTTCTACTTACTTGACACATATGGACGTTTGGGGAGCCTTGTGCTGCTTCAAGGTCACTCAGCTAAACCTCCCCCACCCCAGGAACTTACAAGTCACCCGATTTGAGCTCCTTCTGGTCTCTTTGCATCCCCACTGGGCCACGTCAGTGGTTAAGTCCTCTGCTGATGGACTGGGCCCTAGCGCTGTATCTCTCTCTCTTCTATGACTTTTCATCGTCTAAAGCAAGTTCTGTGGCCACATATGCAGAGTGGACAGGGACTATGGATGCAGCCCTCCCCTTCCTAAAGAGAGTAGCATGAAGAACTAGCATCTTGATTTCTGCTTGCTCTTTGCTTCTTGTGGAAAGGTCTCAACATGCATTCTAGGCTGGCCTTCTCCTTGAGTCCCTGTCGCTTGGGTTATAGGTGTGTGTCACCATTCCCAGTTCTAAAATCTCACCTTAAAAACCTATCATTTTACTTTTTTTTGTCAGTATAATAAAAACTTGGTGGTGGCAGGGTAGTGTTCAACAGTGCTTTTATTTAACTTCCCCTTTAATCCAAGCCAGACTCTTGTAGTTGTATCCTCCGTGGCAAACTATTTAACTTCCCCTTTAATCCAGCCAGACTCTTGTAGTTGTATCCTCCCGTGGCAAACTCATCTCCTCGCCCCTATTCATGGACTTTCTGCCTTGAATTTCTTAGTGTCCCAAGCTGGCGACTTAATGCTGATGGAGGCTGTACTAAAAAGGATCATAGGGTACTTTTACACATCTACCCTCACAGGACACCACAGGAGGCTGCTGCCACTATTATCCCCACAGGGGAAGACTTGTCTTTAGAGACTATGCCTACATGGCCACAATACTCTCATAGCACACAGCAAAGCTGGGATCAAATTCTGTTTGCTCCTCTCCTCCAAGGCTTGCCCTCTCGGCTGCACCCTGTGCTACCATGTATTCAGTATCTTTTCAGAACAAACAAGAAGGCATTAGAAAGGGGAGAGGCAGATTAGACACACTGGGTAGGCTGGCACACTGCCCTCAAGACAGTGGGAACTCCATGCATGGTAACAACTAATTGAAATGTGGCCTGGGCAAGACACCTGCAATCATATTTGGCACATCTTGAAATCTAAACTGGTAGTAGGTATTACTAATTTGCAGGGCCAATTATGTCAGCATTTACACCATTCAAATCCTCGGAAGATCAAGCTTCCCTTGTCCTCATCATGGGTTTCAAAGGTACTAGGGGATAATGGTATGATATAGGCACTTGGTAAATATTTATTTCTTATTAGTGGATATTTCACAGACTGAGGATTATCCTCCCTGTGAATTAGAATTACACTTACTTTTGACGCGTGACAGAAGCTGTCTTGGCATGGATAACGATCAACGGCTGGCACATCCCTAGTTATTAATTCTAGATATGGTTCAAGAGCTACAACTACCTGTAATAGAGAAGCTGTCATTTGATCTGCTCACATAATCTGTACACAGGGTTCACTCCTGGTTGCTATTTTTTTCTCTGCCCCCCTGTAGTAATATGAGCGGCGGGGCTGCATCCCCAGCACCCCGGCTGCCTGGCTAGCTTATGCCCCGAAATAACAACACACAAACTGTATTCATTTAAACACTGCTTGGCCCTTTAGCTCTAGCCCTTACTGGCTAATTCTGATATCCCGATCAACCCATCTCTAATAATCTGTGAGCACCGGTCTTACCGGGAAGATTCTAGCCTACGTCCATCCTGGTTCGGAGCTTCATTGCGTGTGTCTGCCCGGGAGCGGGGCATGGTGTCTCTGCTCCAGAGAGCAGAGCTGTCAGTCTGAGAGCTCTCGCGTCCGCCCAGGAGCCGGGAGCATGACGTCTCTCGGAGGCGTCTGCCCCCGAGAGGAGAGCTATCAAGACTGAGCTCACTTCCTCTTCCTCCCAGCATTCTGTTCTGTTTACTCCTCCCACCTATGTTTTAACCTATGAGGGCCAGCCAAGCAGTTTCTTTATTTTTTTAACCAATGACCTTTCTCCATCACCCCCCTCCTCCATCACTCTTCAGACCATTGCATAAACTCCAGCGCCCCCTCTGGCCCAGTATGGAGCTGGGGACAGTGCTTCCCTACCTCCGTAGTGCAGAGTTTCTCATGCTGTGTCACCGTTGTCATTTCACACGAGTCCCGGACACCTCATTCACCCTGAGTTCCTGGTCATGTCTGAAGTTCCTGATTGCTTCCCTGTGGTCTACAGATGCAGGACTTTTAAAGAGATGCTGTAGTGTCTTTTAACTGTCTCCTCCAGAGTTCACAATTTTTCTAGCCAGGTCTCTGTTACCAACGAATATATTATTTATTCAGTTAATAATTATGATTTATTCATTGAAAAATGTTTTAAAATTATTTTTAGCATTGACCATATGTCATACATTGGACTAGGTCTGGGAGACACTAGGAAATGTAGTTGACAGTGTATATCAACTGGGAACCTAGAATCCCGTGGGGATGACAGATATCCTTCAGAGGTACCCGGGGAACAATAAGACGGTTCATGACAGATACTGTGGAAAAACTCACCAGGGACAGTAAGGGCATAAAACAAAGGGTTGGGAGCATCAGGAAAGGGAAAGTTACCTGGAAGCTAAGCACTCTGTGTGAGTTTGCTGTGTGGTGTGAAGGGAAGATGGTCCAGGGAAAAGTACATCATGGGGCCTTGGTCAGGAGGACGGGCCTAATGACACAGGGAACACATCCTAGAAGCTCCGGAAACCTGGAGAAGAAATCACGCACCAAACTGCTGCCTTTCAAAAAACAAATGCTCCTCTGTTGGAACCAAAATAACTGGCTGGTGGGTGAGAAACCCACGATCAAAACAAGTGGCCCAGTTGTCACTGAATTGGAAAGCATTTTATTGACGTCAAGATGTTTAAAAATATGAGTGGCAAGTCTAAAATAACCCCTTCCTGCTTTTCCCGGAGCTGTTCCTTCTCTGATGATCAGAACTTCAGACCTCCGGGGACCTCCTGGGAAGGAGGAGTCAGTGAGCCCTGGTCTACTTTTGGCCTCAGTCTGTTGGTGGAGGCAATGATCCTCAAGGCCTGGAGGGCAAGTGTAGAGGAAGAGAGGCAGGTCTGGAAGCCCACTCCGAAGACTTTACCCAGATGTGAGACCTTACTGTTATCCATGATTTTTGCATCTGCCTCTTGAACATTGTCGTCTTCAACTCAGCAGTCAAGAGCAAATACAACAGGCGTTACTGTCACGTCCACCCTCGACCAGCAAGGAAAACGCAACACCCGGAGCTCTTCTTGCAGCAGTTTTCAGGACTTTATTTACAGCAATATATCTCCCTCCCCCTCTCCCTCTCCCTCTCCCTCTCTCTCTCTCTCTCTCCGGGCAAATCTCTCTCAGCCCTTAAGTAGGCATGGGCTGCCAACCCCGAACTGCCAGGTGGGGACTGCCCATAGGTTCACACATATGCAAGCAGCTGATAATTATTGCATGATCATAGCATAGGTCAGGCCTTAGCCATCTCAGGAGTTGATTATACATCTCCATCAGGTGTGACACCACGCAGCTCGCCACACGTTACCACCCTGTCAGACGTGGCCCGAAAGCCCTACACATGTCTTCTCGCTGAATCTCTGCAGAACTCCACAATGCAAACAGTTAGACAGGAGGATGTTAGTTGTTGATATCTGACAGCTTTATACAGAAGGTTGGTTACATAAAGTGGAGCTAATGATATTTTTTTTTCTCTAGGGGTCATAGGGCTTACGACACAGGTCCCAGTTCATGGCTAGGGAGATGCTGAGCTGAGATTCCCACCCGCTTGTATAGGGCCAGAGTTACATCTTCCGAAAAGATGAGGGAAATAAAGAGGGAGGGAGGCAGGAAGTAATTACCATGAAGGTTCTCTCTCTGTCTCTCTCTCTCTCCTCCCTCCTTCTTCCCTCCCTCTCTCCCTCTCTTGCTTCCTCCCTCTCTCTCCTGTCCTTACTGACCAGTCTCTGTAACTAAGTTCAGATGAGGGAAGAGCCAGAAGAGCTGGGGTTGGAGAGACTGCATCCATTACTCTGCTAAGCCGTCCCCACCCTCGCCCCATTGAAACCCATCTGCCATCCAGAGGGGATCTGTGCTAAAGTCCTGAAAAGTCTGCACTCATCCGGGCAGACTCAGGCTCTCAAACAGTACTAAGAAAGACTCTCTGTCTAGATTTATCAGATCGCCTTTCTACATATTGGTGCAGGCTCACAGCCCACAGCTCATGGCATACCACCCCACTGGGGAAGGCGTGGGGGAGGGGGAGGAAGGGAAAGGACAGGGAGCGGATATGAGGCGCTTCCAAAGCAATACCATTGGCCTCCATACCATGTATCAAGGTTTGAACAGTGATGCTCCCTTCCCTCTCTTTCTGGGAATGTACCAAATGCTTTTCCTTTTTTTGCATTTGATAATTTTATTAAAAATAGAAGAATAAGAATAGACAGCTTCTCCATCTTGACATTTTCCCCAAACCTACAGCTAACAAGATACATCATGGTGATAGATTGCTTTCTTCTTTAAATTTTTTTTATTAATTTTTAAGAATTTTATATGGTATATCTTGATCATATTTGTCCCCCATCCTCCCCTCAGGTCATTCCAGAACTACCCTCGCTCCCCTCACCCAACTCCCACTCTCTGTCCAAAAAAAAAGAAGAAGAAGAAGAAGAAGAAAGAAAAAGGAAAAGAAATTTACCTTGAAGTAGACTTTCCTGGTCCTCTGGCTCTTCCAGTCTTTGCACACTCGGTTCAACAATGTTCCCTGAGCCTCAGGTGTAGGAGTTGTGTCGCATTTATGGGGAGCAGGCACCCTATGGTCAGTTGATCTCTGCACATTTACTAGTGGCTTTCTTTAATGATCTCTGCTGAATAACAAACAAACAAAGGCTTTGTTTTTAGCCTTTGGAGAATTCTCCGCAGGGGTTTCCATGCTGGTTGCACCAGTTTGCAGTCCCACCAACAGTGAAGCTCAACCCCGCTTCCCACATCTGCGCCAGCATTTGCTGTGGGTTGTTTTCTTGACTTTTTCTGTTCTGACTGCAGTAGGGTGAAATCTCAAAGTGGTTTTAATTTGCGTATCCCTAATTACTAAGAATACTGGGAAGTTTTAAGATATTTCTTAGTCATTTTTGTTTCTAGTTTGGAGAAATCTCTGTTCAGATCTATAGCCACTTTTTAACTGGGTTGCCTTTTGGTGACTGTGTTTTGAGTTCTTTATATATTACAGATATTAATCCTCTTTCAGGAGTTTTGACTATTTTAAAAAGTATTGGTGATAGATCTTCATGGAAAATCTGGTAGAATTCTGCTGTGTATCCATCTCTGCCTAGGCTTCTTAGTTGGAAGGCTTTTTAATCACTGTTTAGACCGCATTGTTATGTGTTTGAGTTGTCAATCTCTTCTTGGCTTAATTTTGGTGGTTTGGATGAATCTAGAAATCTACCCATTCTTTTGAGATTTTCTAACTTAATGCAGGGTAGTTTTTAAAGTACTGCCCTGTAATATTCTGACTTAGCTTTTTGTTTGTTTGTTTGTTTGGTATTTATTAAATGTTTATCTGTTCAGCTCTGATTCTATTCATTTAGGTCCTCTATTTCTTTTGGCTTTCTAGGCAAAAGGTCTCTTGATCTTGTTTATCTCCTCAAAGAACCAGCTCTGAGATTCATTGATCTTTTGTATTGTTTTCTTTTATTCTAGTTCATTAATTTCTGTTTTGATTTTTAATATTTCTTGCCAACTGAATTTAGGTTTGGTTTATTCTTATTTCTCCAAAGTCCTGGAGATACATCATTAAGTTATTTATTTGTGCTCCTGAGTTTTATGTGCACTTGGGGCTATGGGACTTATGTACCCTATAGGATGTATAGGACCTTATGTACACTATAGGGCATGTAGGGACTTGTGTGCCCTAAAGGGCATGTAGGGGCCTTTTATACACTATAGGGTGTGTATGGCCTTATGTACACTATAGAGAATGTAGGGCCTTATGTACATTATAGGGTGTATATGGGGCTTATGTACACTATAGGGTGTGTAGGGACTCATGCATACTATAGGTTTGTAGGGTCTTATGTATACTATAGGGTGTGTAGGGACTTGTGTACCCTATAGGGCATGTAGGGACTTATTACACTATAGGGCATGTAGGGACTTGTGTACCCTATAGGGCATGTAGGGACTTGTGTACCCTATAGGGCATGTAGGGATTTGTGTACCCTATAGGGCATGTAGGGATTTGTGTACCCTATAGGGCATGTAGGGACTTATGTACACTATAGGGCGTGTAGGTCTTATTACACTACAGGGTGTGTAGGGGCCTTTAAAATGCCCCAAAGGTTTTGTTGAAATGTTTTTTTCGTTGTCATTTTGTTCCAGGAAGTCTTTCGTTTCTTCTTCGGTTTCTTCTTTGACCCATTCATCATTCAGCAATGTGTTGTTTATCTAATCTTCCTCAATTTGTGTTCTTACTAGAGATTCATTGCCTATTGGCTATGCAACTTGGTTATGCTTTATCACATTGTGGCCAAACGTTTGTGATGTTTATTTTTCTTCATTTTTCTCCTCAACAGCTCTACAAATGAAGAGCTCTCATTGTTACCCCATTTCACAGAGACAGAGAGTAGACTACAGCAGGAATGGTTGGGGAAGCGAAGCGATGGCAGGACGGAAAGCTAGTAGACTTGAGGTACGCTGCCTGCCTTTCTAAGGACTTGGAACGCATGATAGCCACGGCTATGTCTGTGATGAGGAGCTGGATGAAGGATTAGCTCTGTGGAATAAGTAGCACTAATTCCACACAGACTGATAGCATGAGACTTTTTTTGCAAGGGAAAACACAGTTCCTCCCTGGAGAAGTGGGTGTGAGTACCATACAAGTGCGTTCCACTATGAGACTCCTGAAATTTCTTTGTTTTTCTATTTTTTAACACAGGATATTTTTCTCTGCAGTCTGAGGGTGTGCCCAAATTTCAAATCACTGAGGCTATCTGTCAAAAGTTCAAAGGAATGAAGTGCTAATTAAAATGTCCCCACTAGGTTCTAGGGTCAGAAAAACCATAGCATTATACATTAGAGAGACTCATAGCCTATCGCTTACTACCAGGAGTTGGAGGCAGGATAGCTGGCCGCAGTTCATCCCAAGAGCAACAGAGAGATAGGTCTTCTCCAACTCCTTTTTTTCCATTTACAAAATGGAAATAAAATCATGTAGTATATTGATAGAATTGGATGACTTAATACAAGGCAAATCTTGGGCCTGGTGCTTGGCATATGGCTAAGAATACTGTGTATTCTTAGTACATGGTACTGACTGACAGGAATGTTAAAGCTATTCAGGTAGCAGAAGCCTCACCACTCTTCCTCACAGGCCCCTCTTAACGCTTCTGTTCTTTATACCGGATCACAAGATCAAGGGCTTCTCCCAATATCTATGATCCCAGAGCTCCCTTGGCGTTTTTCCCAGGACATATGGTGTGAATTGGGGATAGACAACATGGCTGCCATCCACATGCATCATTCCAGTGTTTTCTACCGTCTTCTGTCAGAGGTCTAGTCAGGAGTATACCAGTGACACACCGTGGTGCCATTATTCCCTCCCACTGCTTGGTTTCCTAAGGGCATCCTGGTCAAACTCTATACTCCACCATCCTTGGCTAGTTCTCCTGGCAGCCTTGCAGGGCTTAGCCTCAGAACCCGCTTTTCTGCCCTGCTTTCTATTTGAACTCTGCCAGGGCTCTGTGCACTTGACACCGTAGACTTTGGTCATTTCCTGATTGATGGATCCAGTTTCTCTTTGTAGCAAATGACAGAAACCCAATTGAGGTGAACTTAACAACCATGTGATTGTAAAGTCAAGACACAGTAGAATCTAAAGATTCGGACAACATTGTCTGGTCTCTGTCTCCACTGTTCACCTCTGTTGGCTTTATTTGGGTGGCTTCCCAATTAGGTGACAACAGGGCTACCAGTAAAGATAGCATACATTGGTTGGCTGCATGACTGAGCTCAACTGTCACCCATTCTGTGTGCTGACTCTCCGCCTATGATGTTGTAATCTCTTTCACCAGAGGTAGAGCACATTTGGCATCTTACCCATGTTGTAGGGAACCTTGATCTAGGTAAGCCAAAGCAAAAGAGTTGTAAATCACAAGGTGCTAGTTCTGAGCCTGTGTCTTAAGAGAAATCTCCTGTTTCCATTTGTTGCTTCCTTGTATGTTTGAAATTGTCCTGAGCAGATGTCACACACAGCCTGCTAGTTCAGTAGAAGCCAAAGAATGTGAGAGGAGAGCTCCGCCACACGACCACAAATGCACACCCAGAAGCAGAGATGCCCTGGGTACGTAGAGAGGTGTGGATGTGGTAACAAATACTGCCATACGACACTGGGTTATGGGATGACAAGTTCTATGTCATTATTAGATCGCAGTTGATAAATGTACAAACCATATGCTAACAGCCATGATCCAAAGAGATTTTCCTGTGGACAGTCCAGTTTCCACTGGGCAGACTTAGACCCACCGCTAACACCCAGATGGCAAACAAAGACAAGTATCCCATACAAAACCACAGGATCAAAAGCGAAGAAGGAATCATGGTGCTGGTGATGAAAGAAACATAAAGAATGCTGAGCGGACAAAATGGCTTATTCTCATTCATCATCCCAGAATGGATTGTAGACTGTATAGTCCATGGTAAACCAGGACTCAGGCATCTCTTAGGTCCACATGGCTACATAGGGCACAAATAGATCCAGGTGCTAGTCACCAGAAGGCCATATAGTAAGTCCAGTCTGAATTTGCAGCCAATCCAAATCAACAAGTCTGTACCTTGACTTCTCTCCCTTTGCAGGGTGGGTTGTTAGCTAATGGGCTCCACTTGGCAACACAACATCTTTCCCCAAAGTATAGTTCAACCCAGAGGAGAAAAGTAATGACTAGCTGCCGAGTCTGTGCTTGGCTCTGAATTAGCCCAGATCTTTCTTGGCCAGCCCTGAGATTTGAGTGTACACAGGGGTCTTTATTCTCCAGTCTAGCAATAGCGCTCCGTGTTTGCCTATTATAGAGAGCAGACCTGAACTGGAAGCATGACAAGAGATAAATGCAACTCTGTGCCCTGCTTCACGGGGCCATTGTGCCTTCTGCTGGATATAATGTAAAACTAAGAGAGACAAAAGCTGGAGGGGCCATGTTTTCCTTTCTCCCTCCAAATTCCACTTTTCTGTTCCCATCTTTCCCTTCTTGATTTAGCAGCTGATGTCTCTAAGGAGTGCTGCTTGGTTTGAAGATGGCATTATTGTTATCATTTTATTTTTGTGCAGGGTGGGTGGGATGGGGTGAACATGGAGGCAAAAGGTTGGTATCTGGTATCCTGCTCAATCATTCTCTCTCTTGTTTTTTGAGATAGGGTCTCTCTCACTGAATCAGGAGCTCATCACTTCAGCTAGACTGGTTGGCCAGCAAGCTCCAGGACCCTCTTACCTCCAGCTCTCTCTAGCACTGGAATTACAAGCAAATGCAGTCTTATCTGACTTTTTTTTTTTTTTTTTTTTTTTTACATGGGTGTTGGGGATCTGACCTCAAGTGCTCATGCTTGGACAGGAAGCAGTTTTCCAACGGAGACTTCTCAGCCCCGTCATGGGGCATTTTTGATGGACACTATGTTGAGAGGCGGCTATTTTATGTCTCATTCTGACAGCATTTATCTTAGTGCCACAGGCATCTTGTATCTCCTCCAGGGCATTTGTTACTTGGAAATATTTACAGTTAATGAAAAGGCTTTACTTTCTTTACTCTCCGGAATCACCCAACACTTTTGCTACACCCCCCCCCCCCCATGCTTTCTTTAAATGCCAAATCTCCCTCTGGAGATGGGAGAAAATGTTGGGAGAAAGCCTGGTGGGGAAAACAGTGGCCAGTGTGTTCCCTCTGATTAGGCCGTAAGTGCCAGACAATAGCTACTGTGAGCCCAAGCAAGCAGAGTTCAATGCATCTTTCTTTCCTTCTCAATACAACTCTGATCCAGCCATGGCTACCCAGGAGGAATGGCGATCTAACTGAGGCAGCTCAACCTGGGAATCAGGCGCCATTCTCTTGGGCTGTCTCCTCATGTGATCTGGGAAGCATGTGAGACCAAGCGAAGTGTTTGCCGAACATGAACCACATCCACACCAGCAGAGACCCTTACAAAAAGTCTAACCTTTTTTTCCTTCTTTTTAAAAATTGATTTTTATTGAGCTCTACATTTTTCTCTGCTTCCCTCCCTGCCCCCCCCCAACCCTCTCCCAAGGTCCCCATGCTCCCAATTTACTCAGGAGATCTTGTCTTTTTCTATTACCCATGTAGATTAGATCTATGTAAGTCTCTCTTAGTGTCATCATTGTTGTCTAAGTTCTTTGGGGTGATTTGTAGGCTGGTTTTCTTTGCTTCATATTTAAAAACTACTTATGAGTGAGTACATGTGATAATTGTCTTTCTGTGTCTGGGTTACCTCACTCAAAATGATGTTTTCTAGCTCCATCCATTTTCCTGCAAAATTTAAGGTGTCGTTATTTTTTTCTGCTGTGCAGTACTCCATTGTATAAATGTATCCATTCTTTGGCTGAGGGCATTTAGGTTGTTTCCAGGTTCTGGCTTATGACAAAAAAATGCTCTATGAACACAGTTGAGCACATGTCCTTGGGGCACCATTGAGCATCCTTTGGATATATACCCAAAAGTGGTATTACTGGGTCTTGAGGAAGGTTGTTTCCTAATTTTCTGAGAAATCGCCACACTGACATCCAAAGGGGCTGTACCAGCTTGCATTCCCACCAACAATGCAGAAGTGTTCTCTTTATCCCACAACCTCTCCAGCATAAGTTGTCATCGTGTTTTTGATCTTGGCCATTCTTACAGGTGTAAGATGGAATCTCAGAGTTGTTTTGATTTGCATTGCTCTGATTACTAAAGATGTTGAACATTTTCTTAAGTGTTTTTCAGCCATTTTAGATTCCTCTGTGGAGAGTTCTCTATTTAGGTCTGTACTCCATTTTTTTTTATTGGATTATGTGTTCTTTTGGTGACCAGTTTCTTGAGTTCTTTGTATATTTTGGAGGTCAGACCTCTGTCTGATGTGGGGTTAGTGAAGATCTTTTCTCATTCTGTCTTGTTGACTGTGTCCTTTGCTTTACAGAAGCTTCTCAGTTTCAGGAGGTCCCATTTATTAATTGTTTCTCTTAGTGTCTGCACTACTGGGATTATATTTAAGAAGTGGTCTCCTGTGCCAATGCATTCAAGTGTACTTCCCACTTTCTCTTCTATGAGGTTCAAACCCAGGATAACCAAAACAATCATGTACAATAAAAGAACTTCCGGAGGCATCACAATCCCTGACTTCAAACTCTACTACAGAGCTACAGTACTGAAAACAGCCTGGTATTGGCATAAGAACAGGAGGACCAATAGAAACAAATTGAAGACCTGGATATTAATCCACACACTTTTGAATACCTGATCTTTGACAAAGAAGCAAAAAACATCAAATAAAAAAAAGCATATTTAACAAATGATGCTGGCATAACTGGATATCATCATGTAAAAAGTCTAACTTTTGTTAGCACACAAATCTATTGTAGGTAGGATTACTAGCTAGGCAGCAGGCTGTGATCTCTCAGGCCCAAATCTACTGGCGTTTTTTGTGAGGTGGTAATTACCATTTTGCCTCTCTGGCGCCATATTAGACGTCACCACTAGGCGGCATCAGAGGGTGATTGCAAAGCTCTGGCGGGGGGAGGGGGCAGGAGGCTTGTGTCTTCTAATTCTTACCAACTTCTTCCTGCCAGTAGCATTTGTTTTATTTCTAGCTTTCTCAACACTATTAGCACCAGCATCTTACTGATTTTTCTGTCCCATGATTAAATCTACAAAATTTACAAAATTTCTCCTCCTTTGTTAAAAGATGCTCTTCCGGTTTTTAAAACACAATTCCCGCTCTCTGTATACATTTTTGCTCGAAACACAGACGAGAAACATGAACAGCTGTTTCCGTGGAGAGAAAGGTCCCTCATGCTTAAAGATCCAATTTCCTCCTGGGTGGTGGATAAAGCTAAGGAGATAAAAAATGACCTTTCACCTCCAGGCACAGTAATGCAAGATTAATCTGAGGCTTTGAAACTAATGAGTTGGCTCATCTCTGCAGAGCAGCCCATGAATAGCACACCCTGTGTGGAGCCAGCAACCTGGCAGCTTCGGTTCATCATATGGGACTTGGGAGGGAGGAGCGCCGGGAAAGAAATTCATTTTTAAAAATAATCCTCAGAGGATGCTATCTGCGAGCTCCCCCACGAAGCTGGTATGAGAGGAGGAAGTGGGGGGCGGGGGACTGTGAGCCTTTAATGAGTTTGGCTTTTCACCTCAGAATAACAGAAGGACTCTGACAGGCAAGAGCTCTGTGAGGTGGTTAAGGCCATGAACTTGGAGTTAGCCCTCTTGGTGTCCAAGGCCCAATCTGTGGATTTCTCCATGTGTAATAATGGGGTGTTTCTTAACTTGTGCCTTGGGAGGTTTGGATTAGATAGTTCACGGAAAGTACGACATGCTAGCCAAGAGTCTGGTTAGGTTTGCATTTTTACTAGTGATTGAAGGAGGCAGGAACAATTTGAGGGTATTTATCCAAGGGGTAGAAAGTCTAAGGTTTCTTCTCTGACAAGAGGAAATGTCTAACAGCAGAATACAAAAGTAAATCACAGAAACACTGGTCTCAGAATCGCCCGAGAAGGAGTGAACAGTCCTAGCACCCCAGGATGGCTGAGCAGCCAAGGGGAGGGCTGTCTAAACAGACACTGTGAACACCATCTCAGCAGGCACCCATGCAAGCGGAAACCCTCTACTCCAGGAAATGATGAGAGAAGTTATTTGTTAGGATCCTTACCCTGCTAAAAGTCTGCCTGTCCTTCTTGTTAAAAAGGGCTCCTAGAGTTATTGGGTTTCTCTGGTTTGCTTCGTTTGTGAATTAAGCTGATAGAGTTATTGATCTCCCTCTTAGGATCATGCTCCCTTTGTCTGTTAATTCCTCCGACAAACTAGCGCTCATGAAGCATAGGCACCGTGCTAGGAACTGGGACACTAATAGGAGTGGGAGGACATATAGACATTGATTTGGCAAAAATGCAAACATTTAGTGAAGGGGACAGAAAAATAAACAGGTAATTATAAAGCAAATTTGCAGGCACACGAATAGACAGCCATTGATTGTTCTGGGAACACAGAGCAGGGACACCTAACGCAATAGAGAAGATGTAGGAAAGGAGCCGGAGAATGCTTTACCATTGGACGTTGCTGAACCGATTGCACAGAGAAGCATCAGAAGCAGAAAAGGCTGTAAATAGATATCTAGAAACAGGACACAGCAAAGGACACAGGGAACTATAGAAAAGTAGCGCCACAAAGTGAGAGGCAAGAGTGAGCGACCCCAGATGAAGCTTAAGAGGTGGCAGAGGCATCGGAACGAGAGTCCAAATCCTGTATATCACCATCATCAGTAGCTGATCTTATGTAGTAGAGTGACATCCAGGTTTCCAGGTCAGAATGACCTTTCTGGAGACAGGTCACTGTGGAAGATGAATTAGAAAGAGACCAGGCCAGGCCAGCAGCTGACAGGCTGTTGAAGTCAGCGAGCCATCTAAGCCAGAAGTAAAGATGCCAGTGACAAAGCTTTGCACAGAATGGAAGGAGCAATCTGATGACAGGATGCCCTTGGAAGCCCAGAGCAGCGGCCTTTTCTTATATGCAGAGGGTCGGTATAATTAGAGTCACTCTGTAAAAACTGGATTGGGGGCTCATTATAAATCTGGGCCCCCTATCTGAGCTAGATTTGGCTTAAAAGCTGCTTCCCTGAGGACAACCTTTCATAATGCCTGAAGGTGCCATGTAGGCTTCCAAGTGAGGGAAGCCACCAGCAGTCATACCTGGCTACAATATCTATGAGCTAAAACAATGACTCGCCCCAGCATGGCATGATATCCCTAAGGATGCACTCGTGGCACACATACCTTGGTGGTAACCAACAGCTCTCCAGTTGAATGAAAGACCTACTCAACAGAAGGGAAACCATGCCTGTCCTGAAACTTGCTTTGTAGACCAGGCTAGCCTCGAACTCACTGAGATCCATCTACCTCCACCTCTCGAGCGCTGAGATCAAAGGCATGTGCCACCATCACTCAGCTAAGTATAGGTCTTATTACACATCTAATAAACATCTTGAAACAGATATAGACCATCATAGAGAACCACAACCAACCAAAATACAGGGAGAAGTGACCCTGTGGTACCCAGCCCTAGCTGATACATCTACAATACAATTCTTGTGCCAAAGGCCCAGGGATTGTAGTGGAAGAAGGGACGGGAAGACTGTAAAAGCCAGAGGAACATGAAGTTTGCTGTCAGATTTCACCTCCTTAGACATGTCAGAGAAGCTATACCCTTTTAGTCTCACCGACATGGTTGCTAAACAGGACCTGAACAAGGATGGCACCAGTAGACATGCTCACATGGAAATAAATGGAGCCCCAGCCCTAGACAAAGACTACAGGCAACTAAGGAATGTGAGTAGGAAAACGAGTCTTGCCCAGGGAACATCACACCAGTTCGTTATAAAACAGCAAGTGGTCAGTGCTGAAATCATATACAAGTAATATTATTCAAACGAGTAGGTTGTGTGTGTGCATAATTAAAGAAATAGGCAGCACGAATAAGTCGAGAGAGAACAAGGGGTCATGGGTAGAGGGGACGAACAGAAGGTAGGAAAGAGAAGGGAGAAAACGATGTACTTGGCCTTCTCATAACTTTACCTAAGCAGGGACAATGAAAATGCACATATGTAGTCTATAGTAATATTAATGGTGCTTATCCCGAACAAAAGCTTTTAAGATGGTAATGAGACCATTGACTTGCGAAATCATTTTGAAGATGTCTCCAGAATAATAATAATAATATTAATAATAATAATAGACTGAATTTTGTTGCTAATGGAAGAATGAGGCAGAGAAACACAATATTGGATTTCACGCAGGCCAAGTAAAAGAGGATACTCTCAAGTGTGCTGAGCTGCTTTTGCAGACAGCTGTAAATTCACCAGCATAATCTTTTGTTCCCAGCATATTTTGGATCTTTGGAAAGGTGCCCTGGAATACCCCACCTCAGGGAAATAGAGGGGAGTGTCTCCGTGCAAGTGTGGTGTCTGCTTCCAGTGCTGTTTATGGCAGAATCGAAAACTGTCTTCGAAATTAACAATAGATGTGCATAAATCTTCCTCAGTTACCTAGCAACTGATCTAAGACAAGGCTGAGGTTCACCAGGCTGGGTGGAGGTAGCACTTGTTTCAGGAATGCCTGAGGGTGGTCTAATAATACTTAGAGACTGCAAAAGGGAAAGAAAGAAAATTAACGTGATAATTAGACGTTCAAGTTTCTTCTTGTTGTTGTTTTGTTTTTAGTAGAAGTGATACAATAATAAAAACCTTTTGCTAATCTCAGATGTCTGACAATAGCAAGGTTTTAGAAAGACTGACTAGGGTTGTCTTTTTTTTTTTTTTTGAAGGGAAGTGGGACAGGGTGCCACTATGCAGCCCTGACTGGCTTGGATTTCACTATGTAGACCATGATGGGCTTGACCTCACAGGAATTCACCTGCTTCTGTCTCCCAAGGATTGGGGTTAAAGGCATGCACCGCCACATCTGGCTTACATTAGGTGGCTTCTGATGTATGTTTCCTAAGCTAAATTTGAGACCATTAATTAGTTGTATGATCTTGTGTGTAAAATTAGAAGTCACATTAAGAAGATTGTAGTTTTAACCTCATTTCTAGGATTTATGGGACCCCGGGGTGCTTGAGTTGGTTTTGTTGAACTTGACACCAAAGGCATGTGTGCAAGGTTAAGGTTAATTTTGTAAAAAGCAACAGTGTTAAAATCATGATGCCATAGGTGGCTTAAGAAACACACATATGGCATGTTTTCTCCTGCCTCCCTCTCTCTCTCTCTCTCTCTCTCTCTCTCTCTCTCTCTCTCTCTTTCTCTCTCTCTCTCTCTCTCTTTCTGCCTCTGTGTGTGTGTGCACATGCACAAGCAAGTGTCCATACAAAAGTGTATATTATTCATGTTGTTTTAGTTACATGAATCAGAGCATACATTAAACTTTAAGTTAGATATTCTACATGTTAGCTATGCTACATGCCCAGGCTGATGGATTAAGAATGCAGAGACACACAGTGAGTCAGAGAACTAGAGTCCAGCACTGCCAGATCTTTGACTTTTTTTAAAGACCCAAATCCAGAATCTATGTAGGTTGTACTGTTTTTAAAATATTAACAACTAATTTGAATTTTTTTTAAAAAAAAAAAACAAGTAGTATGTGGGCTAAGCAAAGTAAAGAAGTGATGTGGTTGATGAAGATTCATGAAAAGGATGTAAACTTATACAGACTACTGGCTAACAAGATTACCAAGTCCCTTTAAAAAACTAAAAATTTAAAGATATTTGAACAGAGTGAAAGGCAATAATCGCATTCTCCATAGTCTGTGCTTCAGTCTGTGCTCCAGGTTCCTACCTTGAGGTCCTGTCTTAGCTTCTCTCAGTCATGGAATATAAGCTGTAAGATGAATTAGACTGTTTCCATCAACAGTTGCTTTTGGTTACTGTGTTTATAACAGCAACAAGTAACCAAAGCAGGACTCCACATGTTCAGTAACCCCTTATTGGGAGGTTAAGGAAAGAAAACAAGAGGTGTGTAAGAAGGGTTCTTCATGCACAGAGTCCCAACCCTTCTAGTCCTGTTATCTTCAGGAGCCCTGAGTTTTACTTGACTCTGCTGGGGGAGCCAACTGATGTTTTATGAACCCTGTCTCTGTGTCTCGATATTTTCACAGAAGGATACCAGTCTTGGTGGGTTAGGGTCACCCCAAGACTTCATTTTAGCTTACCTCTTCAGAGATCTTATTATCAAATATAAATTCTTTAGTTACTTTCTTATGTAGCCACAAAGAAATACTCAACAGAGGCAACTTAAGGCAAGAAAGATTCATCTGGGCTCATTGTTTGAAGGTGTGGCCTATCATAGCGGGTAAGGCATGGTGATTAAGAGCAGCCTATAGCCATGCATAAGGCAGGGCCCCTGGGTATAGCCTATTGTCATGGGTAAGGCATGGTAGCTAGACACAGACTATCGTGGTAGGTAAGGCATCGCTGCTGGGTGCAGCCTATCGACAGAGTAAGGCATGGCCGCTGGGCACAGCCTATTGTCATGGGTAAGGTATGGCTGCTGGGTGCAGACTATTGTCATGGGTAAGGCATGGCTGCTGGGTGCAGACTATTGTCATGGGTAAGGCATGGCTGCTGGGTACAGCCTATTGTCATGGATAAGGCATGGCTGCTGGGTGTAGCCTATTGTCATGGGTAAGGTAT
>NW_004949099.1:6738255-6746778 GCF_000317375.1 Microtus ochrogaster | reverse complement strand
GGGTGTAGCCTATTGTCATGGGTAAGGTATGGCTGCTGGGTACAGCCTATTGTCATGGGTAAGGCATGGCTGCTGGGTACAGCCTATTGTCATGGGCAAGGCAAGGCTTGCTGGGTGCAGTCTATCATGGTGAGTGAGGCTTGGCAGTTGGGTATAGCCTATCATGGTAGGTAAGGCATGGCTGCTGGGTCTTCTTGTGGATGTGGTGGCAGGAGTGTGTGGTTGTTCAAAACTGCAGATCAGGAAACAGAGAAGGAGCCCTCTCCACTGGTGAACAGGGCCAACCTATAAGCCAAAAGACCATCCAGCGCCCCACTTCCTCCAGTGAGGCCCCGCTTTCTAAAAGTCCTACAACCTCTCCAAATAGCCCAAACAACTGGGGACCAAATGCTCAGACACATGAGCCCATGCAGCACATGTTCCACTCGAACTATAACGTTGTGAGATACTATGACAAGGACTTTAAGGTAGAAAGTGGGAGGCACAATTCAGCTCACAAGAGAAGCCATCCATTTTCTTTTTCACTGATGTCATTTTAAAATCACTGTTAGTGTCGGTGTGGCTGAGAGACGCCTCTTGCACTCGGAAGCCAGAGTATGTGGCAGGATATTGGAGGACCTGAGGGCATGTCTTTATCTCCTGACTCCCATAAAGGCTGACCCAGCTTTCAGAAACCACAGCCCTTGCCAAGGAGGAAGGCAGCATCTTCACAATCTGTGCCTCAGCCTGACACTGTAGAATGCAAGAAACGGGAGATTACAGTTAGCAATGCCAGGGCTTTTGTTTGTTTTTGTTTTTTTAAAGCATCATTGCTTCTATCCACCTGCTTTGATAACATGAATGTAAAGGAGTAGCATTATTTATTACATCAGAGATTGGAAATAATCTCAAAGGCCAGCGAGAGGTTTGGGTGTAATAGGATTTTATGTATACTTTGGAAAGTGCTGTAGAAAAATTGGTGATGTGTGAAAATACACATGATGGATGAAATGAAAACAAAAGCTCTTTACAAAGAAATACCTAGTGTTTTGCCTTGAGCTTTTAGAAATTTTATTTTGTGTGCATTTATCTTTATACTTATGTTTTCATCTAAATAATATACTCCAACAATATTTTAAGTTACTGATTTCTCAATGAAGTGACATACTTTGAATTTTTCTTTTGTTGTCCTAATATTTTCTGTTCTCTAACTCTTGCAATAAAGGGAAAAATTAAAATGAAAACCTGGGCACACAGTCTGCAGAGAATGTCCTTTTCCTTACTTTCTGTCACAAGGAACTGCTTTACTCTCATGGGGATGGCAAGTGTAAAACCACATCTGGACTAGGGAGATGGGAAGACTGCAAAGCCTGAAGACCTGAGTTAAGTACGGTGAGCACATGTGTAGTAATTGGAGCGGCGGGGCTGCATCCCCAGCACCCTGGCAGCCTGGCTAGCTTATGCCCCGAAATAACAACACATAAATTGTATTCTTTTAAACACTGCTTGGCCCATTATATCTAGCCTCTTCTTGGCTAACTCTCACACCTGGACTAGCCCATTTCTAATAATCTGTGTAGCATCAGTCTTGGGAAAGATTCTAGCCTACGTCCATCCTGGGTTGGAGCTTCATTGCGTGTGCCTCAGAGAGCAGAGCTATCGAGTCTGCCAGGGAGAGGGGAGCATGGCGTCTCTGAGCTCACTTCCTCTTCCTCCCAGCATTCTGTTCTGTTTACTCCACCCACCTATGTTCTAACCAATAAAATGGGCCAAGGCAGTTTCTTTATTTTTTTTAACCAATGACCTTCCCCCATCACACATGTGTCTCAGTCACTGTTACCATGAAGAGACACCATGACCAAGGCAACTTATAAAGGAAGAAATGTAATTGGGGCCTTGCTTACAGTTTCAGAGGCTTAGTCCATGGTGATCATGGCAGGAAGCATGGCAGCAGGCAGGCAGACATGGTGCTGGCATAGCAGTTGAGAACTCACATCTGCTCTGCAATGTGGAGGCAGAAAGAATGAAACTGAGCCTGGCATGAGCTTTTGAAATCTCAAAGCCCACCCCCAGTGACACACCTCCTCCAACAAGGCCACACCCCCTCCCACAAGAACACACCTCCTAATCCTTCTTAAAGGGTCCACCAACCCGGAACCAAACATTCAAATATATGATCTTATGAGGCTCATATAGACAACCACAGCTTGTAAAGCCAGACAAAATCGCATGTGTCTGTAATGCTAGCAGTTCTACAGTGAGATCAGAGACCAACACAAGACAATCTCTTGAAGTCTAGTGTACACATTGGTGAGACCCTGTCTCAAGTGTGATGGACAGCAAAGACACACTCATGAGGTTGACCACCCACATGTTTTCAGTGACACACACACACACACACACACACAAACAAACAATTTTTAAAAAGGTTTAACTTATCATGTTTTCCAATATAATTCCTAGCACTACTACCTGTATTCTAGAAGTTTTTTGTGTGGTAGGTCTGAGATGCTCTTCTCTCCTTTATATTTTCCTATGGTTCTCAGTTCCCATTAAAGGGTTATGGAAAAGATACCATCCCACAGATCTGGAAAAAGAGTAATAAAAATAAACAAATGGACTAGTTTAGTGTGTCCAAAATATCATCCAAGCTGACCTAAAAAGAGGCAGGATGTTGCTTCTCTTTCTCTTTGTCTGAGGCCTCCTTTAGACACACATCTTTTTAGAGCAGGCTTTGATTGGTTAAATACTCTACAATGCATTATTCTACAAGGCAGGCTCAGGGGGAGTGTGCTGTCAGGGCAGTAGAGGGCCAGCTCCAGGCATCCTGGGTTCATCAAACTTCAGCGTTCCCTGCAGAGCTATTGTGAAGGTGAGGGCTCCATAGCATCACAGAACTAGAAGGGACCTGGGTTGGGATCCTAAATATGATGAACTCTTTCCATACAGTTCATACCCTGTCCCTTTAATGTTGTCCTCATTTGGTTTTCTGTTGCTGTGATAAACACTATGGCCGAAAGCCACACTTGGTGAGAGGGGTTTATTTGTCTTTTAGCTCATACTCAAGAAGGGAAGCTGAGGTAGGGACTCAAGGTAGGAATCTGGAGTTGAAACTGAAGCAGAGACCACGGAAGAGTAGTACTTACAGGCTTCCTTTCTCTGGTTTTCTCAGAGCCACCTTAAGTTTTATTTGTTTCATTTCTTTATGTGTGTATGTGTGTGAGCAGGAGGAGTCCATGGAAATCCCAAGAGAGCATCAGATCCCCAGGAACTGAAGTCCCAAGAAGCTCTAAGTTGCCTAGTATGGGTGCTGGGAACCTGGGTTCTCTGCACTAGCAAGCACTGTTAACTGCTGGCCCATCCCTCCTGTCCATGTTTTTTTTCAATCTATGTTTTGTTTTAGAATTTCATTCATGAGTATTGTATGTTCCTAATTCTCCCTTCTCTCCCTCTGCCAACACCTCCTATACCCACCCTTAGTCTCTCTCAAATTCATATCTTCTTCAGTTACTATTATTATACACATATATAACTTATTACAAGCATCAACATTATACATACATACATATATACTTACACATTCTATTGAGTCCATTTAGTGTTCTTCCTACGTAGATGTGCTTGAGCACTTGGGATTGAATGACCTCTCAGACATCTTGATCCTGAAGGAAGTTGATTCTCCCTCTTTCAGTAGCTGTTGATTGCCAATAGCTCTTCATCTAAGGGTGGGACCTTGTAGGATTTCCTCCATCCACACCGGTACAACTGGTGGTATCATTATACGGTAAAGACTATAGTTTAGACAACTATATTGTTGAGATTTTCTGGGTGCAGAATCCTTATCATATCTAGAAACATGCCATCTAACATGTGGTCGTGGTCCTTTGGCTCTTAGAATCTTTCTTAAGAAAGTGTAGAAGTTGAGTTATACATGTAGCTACCGTGGTTGAACACCCTGAGTCTTAGGTGTAGAAGTTGGGTTATAGATGTAGCTACTGTGGTTGAACACCCAACAGTCATGTGGTCTCTGTGTTTTGACCAGTTGTGGATCTCTGTAGTAGTTCCTTTCTGCTGAAAAGAAAAACAAAACAAAACAAAACAAACAAACAAAAAAACCATTTTCATTGATGAGGGGTGAGATCTCTACTTATCTGTGGACATAAGGAGAAGTACTTAAAATGCGCTTAGAAATTACTTCAATTTTGGAAATTGACAGCAATAGGGTCTTCCCCTCCTCCTGAGTTTATGGCCTTTCCTGCTAGGGGTGCCTGGCTAGACTATGCAGTTCTAGGAATGGACTTTCTCCTGTCAAGGCAGTCTTTGGTTCATGTAGACAGCTATTGGCTACTCTCAAGAGAAAAATGCCATGATTGTACCAGTGGGCCCATCTTGCCAGGCCAGTTAGGTTTGCAGGTTTTGCAGCTGGGTAGAGGTACCTTAGCAGCTTGCATAAGACCTCCTCAAGCAGGAGACTTCCCGGTCGGTGCCAGCTTGATTTCTCCAGGTCCTATGTCTGATGTGTATGGTGTCTCAGCAATAGGGTCTTATCTTCGGTTTCTGGGAGGCATCCAGGACAACAGCAAGAGGCTACATTGTTTTAGGAGTTGCTTAGAACTCCCTAGTCAACAACTCCAAGGGAGGTTTCCCATGTCTGGCACTGGCATGTTTACTAGATAGTCTTTGGCTGTTGAGGGAAGCATTATCTCTGCATGTAGGATAACTTCATAAAAATTATATATCATTATTTTATATATATATTATATTAATATATATTTAAAATAATATATAATTTAAAAATATGCATATGGCCAGTGTCCACCTGCCTAAGGATGGTACCTCCATGGTAGGCCGGACCATCTTATATTAATTAGCAATTAAGAAAATGTCTCATAGACATGACCATTGGTCAATCTGATCTAGACAATTTTCACATGGGATTCCCTCTTTTGAAGCACAATTAATAAAAACTCAGGGTCAGAAATTGGGGTTCAACCCAAAGATCAGAAAAGCAAAACAACCAGCCACTGGTGGGTTACCTCAACCAGTCCAAAATGGTGATCCTGCCTCAAGGAATCTCAGAATGAGACTGTGTCTGGGGGCTGACTCCACCCAGGTCTATTCCTCACTCCTCAGTCTAGAGCTGGGATTTAAGGCATGCAGCACCTGATTTCTATGGCAACTAGTGTGACTACTGGGATTAAAAGTGAATGTCATTGTGGC
This sequence comes from Microtus ochrogaster, assembly GCF_000317375.1. Lineage (NCBI taxonomy): Eukaryota > Metazoa > Chordata > Mammalia > Rodentia > Cricetidae > Microtus > Microtus ochrogaster. The sequence continues at coordinate 6,741,579 of NW_004949099.1, read as the reverse complement.
TAATGGGATTAAAGGTGTGTGTTCCCATAACCTGTAAGGCTCATGAGTGGGCTGTTTTACTCTCCATCTTCAGGCAGTCTTTATTGAAATACAATTGAATTGTCACTCCACCTCTTACCAGGTGACTTCTTTGTATCAAACTGACAGCTGATGCATTTCACCTGTATAGACATGGAGCATGCATGGCCTAGCTCATGAGCTAACCTGTTTAACTGTTAGAAAGCAATGACTATTGTGATTCTCTTTTTGCATATAATTTGGATTCCTTCACACGTTGAAATGGGATCACTTTGCTAGTATTACCCAAGTCAATCCCAAGGCCCAGCATAGTCAGATTTCTGAACTGAGTCAAAATGATTGCAATGGAAACTTGACAGTTTCAGAAGGATGACACACAGCATCCAATTTTTAACCTTTATAGACTTTCTCAAGACCGTTTTACTTTTCCTTCCTAAGCCTTTCAGAGCATCTCACCCATTGCCCTCACCCCGGATCTCTCTGAGAACAGCCCACGGGGCTTTTTATCTCATTAACTCTCACCTGCGTTCACGCTCAGCAACACAGTGGATCGATTGTTTTCTTTTTCTTCTTACTGTTTGTTCTTCATTCTGGCTCCTCTTTCCCTTCCCTGCTAGCCACACTTTCTACAACAAAGGAAAAGCCCACAAAAAGCTTAACAAACAAAATCTTGCCCCTGCTCTTCTACCCTAACAGGGCTTGTTTCTCTAGATGCAACATCCTGGTTTTGTGATATTTTTTAAAAGATGGAAACTAAGGGCAAGTGAAGTTGATGTCAAAGACAAATTTCCCTTTATTAAGATTAGGGTGGTTTAAAAGTGGCTGCCTGGCTAATTAATAAGCCTTGTGCTCATTCCAATATTGACTTCTCCACCTGCCCCCCATAGCCAACAGGCCCTTCCATAGGGTATGTCCTTTTCAGGCCATTTTAACAGACAGGTATTTCAAACAAAACCCATCCACTCCCAGCTACTGTCAATATACTTTTTTATTTAGCCCCTGCTCTTGTTTCCACCCTCCGGGAATATCTCCAGCTGAGTTACTGGGGAATATTAAACAATACTGTTTTGTGCACTGGTGGCTTAGAGTGAAATATATCCACTGCACTCTAGATCCTGGTCTGTTCACGAACGAACGCTGGCTTTTTAGCACAGTTCTTTCTGCCCTGCGACACTGAGCCACTCAACCTCACCTCAGCTTCCCCCTTCTGTAAGTGGAGAACCATAGAGTCAAACTCCAAGTGTCATGAGTTGAAGTTTAATTAGCTCAAGTAGAGTGCTTTTCCCAGTGAAAAAGCTAATTCTATATAGTGTTTCCATTTTTATTTTAACCGGTTTTTCCTGTCAGAAGAGAAGGGTGATTTAGCCAGGAAAGCGTACCAGTCAAGTTCTCTACAGAAACGGGAGCAATACTAATATTTAAAGTATTTTTTTTTGTACATGTGTATAGGTGGTTACTAGATTGGATTACATGATTGAATGCCAGCGAGTCCTGTTACAATCGTATGTGTACAGTGGAGAGGCAGAGAAAGCAGCAATTGCTTAGTCGAGGGTGAAAGTCTCAGAAAAAAGGGGACCAGTGATGTGGACTCAGTGCAAGGCTGAGAGTCAGGATGTCCATGGAGATCCATGGAGACTTTCTGGAATGCATCCCCATGGAAAGGATACAGGAGGACCACAGGCTATGGCAGCCGCCAGAGGTGTTCTCTGGAGGAGCAGATCTCACAGACTGACCTTCTCTCCGTCTGCTTTACTCCGCTCAGATCACCGCTGTAATGGACAGTGTGCTGCCCATGGTCCAGGAAGGGCTTTTCCCCCCAGCTGCTGTTCCAGATGTTCATTTCTTTCTAGGATGCCCTCACAGACACAGGCAGGAGAGCACTTCACTAATCCCCTAGACATCTATTAACCCAGTCAAGTTGATGACCAAGATGAATCATCACAGACAGGAAGGAGATCTGGGAAACAGCTTAGAGCAGTTGTGCCCAGGAGCCAAATTCAACCCACTACCTGTTTCTGTAAAGTTTCAATGGAGCTTACTCACACTTACTCAGGGATGGCTGCCTTTGGAGTCATGATTTAAAAATACAAAACAAAACTGTATGACCCATAGAGCCTAACAAATTTCTTAATCTGGCCCTTTACAGAAAGGTCTTGTCATTGCTTGGTTTAGAATATAAAAACAAAATAGCCTTTCTGTATGACCCAAAGTGATATGGAGTCTAATCTCATTTTTCTATCAGAGTTGTTGACCATTGTTTAGGCATTCTTGTGCCTAATGGCTAACTCTGTTAATTTTTGAAGTCTTTGTTTTTCTAGCAAAAGGTAGCATCCATGAGGCTTGATCAAGATGGCTCAGAGGTTAAGAGCATTGCCTGCTTTTCCAAAGGTCCTGAGTTCAGTTCCCAGCAACCACATGGTGGCTCACAACCATCTGTAATGGGGTCTGGTGCCCTCTTCTGGCCTGCAGGCATACACACAGACATAATATTGTATACATAATAAATAAATAAATATTAAAAAAAAAAGAACGAGGTAAGAAGAGAGCTTGGGGTGTGGCTAGTGGTAAAACACTTGACTTGCATAGCCTGTGCAAGGCTCGGTGGCCAGGACCCAGCAATACATGCAACAGCACATACCAGGATGCATTGCTGTCCCTTAGAAGCTTAGCTGGTGCTAGTGGGCCTGTGGCAGGTGGAGTCTAAAACAGTATTGCTCTTCTGCTCAGACACTGTGGTGGTGATGCTAAGCCTGTGCTTATATTACCTGAGCACAGATAGGACGTTTCTCCTCCAGCAGGGCACGTCCTGACTCAAGGTTCTGAAAATGACCTGAGCGGTGAAATAAAGCTGACACTCTGTGCTAACCCTCCCTTGTCTCCTCTTCCTTGTCTGCAGGTTAGGTTCATACAATCCAGTGACGAACTCTCATGTTTAAAACAAGCAATCTAACAGAACTTTTTGGAATAGTGGAAAGTTTCTATTCTGCGTTGTGCTGTCTGGTACCATCTAAATATATGTAGCTATGATTGAAGAAGCAGATTTTTACTTTTAGTTCACATAACTGAATAGCCACAAGTGACCAGTGACTACCATAATAGGACAGTGAAGTCCTGCGTGATGCACACGCAGCCACTAGTCACAGACCTGAATGTTTGAGTAGAGCTGAGTGCTACCTCCCACGTGCCTGTGTCCTCCCACCCTCTCCACCACCTCCAGCACCTCCACCCTCTCCAGCACCTCCACCCTCTCCAGCACCTCCACCCTCTCAGGCACCTCCACCCTCTCCAGCACCTCCACCCTCTCCA
>NW_004949099.1:6715046-6735555 GCF_000317375.1 Microtus ochrogaster | reverse complement strand
ACCCTCTCCACCACCTCCACCCTCTCCAGCACCTCCACCCTCTCCACCTCCCACCCTCTCCACCACCTCCACCCTCTCCACCTCCTCCACCCTCTCCACCTCCCACCCTCTCCACCACCTCCACCCTCTCCAGCACCTCCACCCTCTCCACCACCTCCACCACCTCCACCCTCTCTACCACCTCCACCCTCTCCACCACCTCCTACCCTCTCTACCTGCTTCATTGCTGTAGGCGTAAAAACACACTGTTCTTCTGGTAGTTCCTTGGAATTTAGTTTTATTGGAATAGCCAGAAGCCTGCCCTGACTAATACAGACCCAAATCCCACGAATCAATCTACCACTCATCTATTTTACAAGCTCAAAGAATGCCAGGAGCCATTGTTTGGGTCTCGTTTCCAGCTTAGTCCATGGCGCTGATTATTTTGATTAAAAGGCAAGGAGGACACTGAGCAATTAGCCTACTGACCCCGACTGTGAGCTATGAATGAAGGTTTTGTTTCTTTCAAAATCAAGTTCGGTGACTTTTTTTTTAAACAACAACTCTAAATTGTACATGCCCGATACATGATAGAGAGAGAACCATCTGGTCTGTTGATTTATGTATGGTGTGGAAGAAGAGCACATGAAAAACAAAAGCAGAGGTTTCATACCCAGGAGCGGAAATGAGTTCATATCCAGGAGGCACTGAGAGGCCAGGCAGCCCTCTCTCGGGGCAGTTCCCACGCGGGCCATGAACATTAGCATAACATTTTTCTTGGTCCTTTCCAAAGTGTAACGTTTAACTGGCCACTGGAGCAAGATCTCTAGAGGCGCCTTCTGATTCCCGAACCCTCCCTTCTCCCATAGTAACTCAGGAAAGTCCTTCAAGTTTCTGTGGTGGTATTTTGCTTGTTCTTTAACCAAGAAAGCTTGCCTGAATATCAGACTGTGGAGCTAGCCACACGAGTTAGTCATGGGGCCCTAGCAGTGGTAGCACACACCTTTCATGCCAGCACTCAGGAGACAGAGGCAGACAGATCTCTGTGAGTTCAAGGTCAATGCAGGCTACAGAGATTGAATCAGTTTAAAAGAGAAACAGAGCCTAGCAATGAAGGCTCACACTTTTAATCCCAGTCCTAGAGAGGTGAAGACAGGAAGGGATATGGCTGGGTGGAGAGAGGAATATAAGGCAGGAGGAGACAGGATCTCAGGGCATTCAGTCTGAGGATTCCTAGAGACAGGTCTAAGGATTTAGTAGACATAAAGACTAGTGGCTGGCTGCTCTGCTTCTCTGATCTTTCAGCTTTCACTCCCTAATATCTGACTCTGGGTTTTTATTGTTAAGACCAACTAGAATTCACGCTACAAGTTTCTTTCCAAAGCAACAAGAGTTGGGATCACAGCAGCTACATACCTACTGTGTGCATCGACCTGCTTCTGGTCAAAGGGACCTAGCATAAGATTTCTCATTTAAAAAAAAAAAAGCAGAACCAACTCCCCCCATCCCCAACTTTAGAATCAAAGAGATCTCCATCAAACATCAAATCCTGAATCTGTCACTAACAAGGACAAAGTCACTTCACTTTTTCCCAGCCTTACTTTCTTTCAATGAATCTACCTCTCAAAATCTCAAGGATGCAGAAACACATAAGCAGACTGATAGTGGTGGCGTGCAACTTTAATCTCAGCACTTGGAGGTAGAGGAGGCAGATCTCTGTGAGTTGGAGGCCAACCTTGTTTACATAGAGGATTTCAGGACAGCCAATGATACAGTGAGACCCTGTCTCAACAACAACAGCAACAAGACCCCAAATACAGGTGTGGTGTGTGTGTGTGTGTGTGTGTGTGTGTGTGTGTGTGTGTGTGTTGATAACAAAGACACACACTAAAGCAGCATTTTGTAGAGTCCGTATCTTGGAAAAACTAAGTGATTGCACCATATAGATCCAGGCCCCATGAATCAAGGAGGTGCTTCTGGGTGTCCCTGCATTGAAGCTGTGGGCTTGCACCTTCATTAGAACAGTCCTTCTCAAACTGTAACATGTCTTCCTTTTGCGGGGAGATCCTGTTCCAGGAAGCTTCTGAGAGATTGGACCAAACAAGGTCAGGGAGCACACGGGTGACTGCAAGGCTGCTGGGTCTCTGATATTACAGTCGGGGGCAAGGAATTAGAACCTCATTTGATCCTTCTATGGCTTCTGTCAGCTACATCAAGGGAAGAGAAGTCACAGACTAATGTGAGTACTGAGGATGAAGAGACTTGTTAAAATGATAACACGGAACAGCATAGTGCACAGAAGCAACATCTGGGCAGGTGAGCAGAACACCTGGGAAAAAGAAAGATTCTCAAGCACACTAGACTTTAACTTACCTGGAGAACATTAAAAATGATCATTGTCTAGTCCCAACTCGGGATGCTCTTTTAAGTCATTTGCATGGGACCATCTGTGACATAAGAAATAAAACAGCTCCCCAGCTAATTCTAGTGTGTAGCTGGGTCTGAGAACTGCTGGGCTAAAGAGGCAACTTTCCAAATGGAAAGAATCAGGGACTGGTCCAGTCACTATGTCAAAGTTGTTTGGGTTTTTGTCTGTTGTTTGCTTTGCTTTGTTTTATTGGTTTTTGATTTTTTTAGGGGCTGGGGGAATTACTAGTTACATAAGAAAAAAATCACAGTAATTTCAGGTAGGACAAATCAGTTGGTTGAAATCTTAAACAATCAGATTCCTGTAATCACAAGATTTTAGAAAAACATTAAATCTCCAATTCACCTGAAATCACAGAAATTTAGCCTTAAATCTTTAAACTGATTTGTCTGTTGAGGCTCCAACTGTAAGAGAAATGAAATCTATTAATTTATTAAAATTGGACTTGCTTCTCTCATTAGATTGTGGATTTTGCTATACTCCGTGCTTGCTGAAACTGGGGAACTGATTTTAATTAGGACATGTAAGCTACTCTATTTTGGGAATCTTTGGGGGCATTTGCCACAGGGGCAGTGAATATTAGCATGACATGTCTCTCAGTCCCTTCAAAAGTGAGACATTTAGCTTGTCACTGGTGCAAGACCTCTGGAGGCAGTCCGAAGCAAGGCAACCTGATGTCACACTCACTGCTTGCGACCTACTGTGTGCATCGTGACCTGCTTCTGGCTAAAGTGATTCAACGTCTGATTTCTCATAAAGAAAACCAACATTGGAATCAAACAGATCTCCATCAAAATCCTGAATCTGTCACATACTAGCATGGACAAAATCACTTTATTTTTCTCAGACTTACGTTCTTTGATAAGGAGTGACAACAAATAAACCTACCTGATGTGGGAATCCCCTCTGTGTGTTGCTTCTATTGGTTAATGAATAAAGAAACTGCCTTGGCCTGATAGGGCAGAACTTAGGTAGGCGGAGAAGACAGAACTGAATTCTGGGAGGAAAAAAGCAGAGTCAGAGAGACGCTATGGATCCACAGGAGACAGAGGCTGGGATTTTTACCTCGTAAACCACTGCCACATGGCAATATACAGATTAATAGAAATGGGTTAAATTAAGATGTAAGAATTAGCCAATAAGAAGTTAGAGCAGTGATTTAATTAATACAGTTTCTGTGTTGTTATTTCGGGGCTAAGCTAGCCTGGTGGCCAGGATGAACAAGCAGGCCTTCCTCCAACACCTACCTCACAAAAAACGATAGCAAGGATGCAGAAATACTTCAAGCAGGATTTTGTAGAGTCCATACTGCAGGGAACAGAGGGTTTGAACTGTGCTCTCTCAAGGCCAGTGAATTGTGGAGCCTTATCTCCCAAACAGATTAGCACAGGTGTTCCAACAAATTATAACCAAGGAATATTATGATTTTGCCCTAAATCAGGTTTATATTCTTAAAGTCCAGGACTAGACTGCCTACATGTTATCAGAAGCCAGTTCAATACTGGCCTTCCCCACCCAGGTACTCAGCTTCAGACCCTTCTAGGGTGTTCTAAGATCTTGACATGACAAACATCTGCAAATTTTATATTTAGATGCTAGGATGGAGTTGACTGAGGAACCAAACAACACTGACTTGAACAATTCCCACTAGATACCTCTCCCCTTGAACCACTATCCACATAGCCAATGTGCTGTCTAGTTTTATGTCAAGCTGGCATAAGCTAGAGTCATCAGAGAGGAGGGATTCTCAAATGAGAAAAGAAAGTCTTCATAAGATTCAGCATTGAGCATTTTCTTAATTAGAGATCAATGGCAGGACCCAGCCCATTGTAGGTGGTCCTACCCCCGGGCTAATGGTTCTATAAGAAAGCAGGCTGAGAAAGTTGAGAAAGTCATGGGAAGCAAATTATTAAGCAGCATTGCTCCATGGCCTCTGCATCAGCTCCTGCCCTGATTTGAGTCCCTGCTCTCAATACTTTTGGTGATGAACTGTCATATGGAACTGAATGAAATAAACCCTTTCCTCCTCAAGTTGCCTTTGGTCCTAGAGTCTCATTGCATCAATAGTAACACTAACAAAGACAGTCGGTTAATAAAAATCTTTCTCGTGGCTCCAGTACCACTCACCCATCTCTCTGCACCTCTTCTAAGCATTGCTCACTTGCCTGTCTCTTTCTGAAATGTCCTCCAGAGGCTCGTGTTTTGAATGCGTGTTTCTTACCAATGACACTATTTTAGGAGGTAAGTATGGGTCTTTGGGAGGTGGAACCTAGCTGGCAAATACAGATCACAGATCCAGGTGTCCAGCTTCCTCTGCTTTGGTCTGCTTTCTAGGGAACAGCCTCTTCCATATGTTCCTACAGCCACAGACTGAGCCACTCAACTGTATTTTCTTACTACAATGGACTAAGACCCTCTGGAACCGTGAGCCAAAATAATATCTCCTTCCTTCAAGTTGTTTATTTCAGCTATTTTGGTTATAGAGACACAAACATCACTTGTTCAGAGTATACCAAGTATGCCAAACACAAAGTCTTGTAGAGACCAGATCCTGCCTCCATAGATACCATGGTAACCATCAGAGGATTTGTTGACCAGGTCATTCTGATGGGAGTAGAACTGGACACAGTTTCTTAGATACTGACCGCAGCTACAGCAGCTGCCTAGGGGAGTATTTGTTATAACATGGGCAAAGATACTTGCTCTAAAGAGTTACCTGGGGAGTTCTTTTTTATAATTTCTTTTATTTTTTGAGATTATAATACAGTTTTGTCATTTTCCTCTTCCCTTTCCTACTCCCAAAACCTTACCTGGGAAATTCTAAAAATGTGTATGACCAGGTCATGACTTTGCCCCAGATTCAGATTTAATTGACAGTGTTCTAACTGAGGTGCTTAGGTGTCCTGGTCAAAGGGAAAGGAGACCCACAGTTGATGTCTGTCTTAGGTTCTGTTGCTGTGAAGAGATGCCATGACCATGGCAACTCTGATAAAGGAAAACATTTAATTGGGGCCGACTTACAGTTTCAGAGGTTTAGTGCATTATCATCATGGTGAGAAGCATGACTGTGTGCAGACAGACAAGGTGCTGGAGAAGGAGCCGAAGGGTTCTACATCTTGATCTGCAGGCAACAACAGGAGACTGTGTGCTATGCTAAAGCCTAGCTTGAGCATTTATAGCTTCAAAGCCCACCCTCACAGTAACACACCTCCTCCAACAAGGCCACACCTATTCCAACAAGACTACGCCTCCTTAAAGTGAAAAGCATTTCAAGCACATGAGTCTATGAGGCCATTCCTATCCAAACCACCACAATGCTCATGTTGTAATGGTCATGTCCCGGTAGTTGACCTACTTTGAGTTTTGTTTGGAAGTTTTTAATCCATTAGCTAGGATTGAATTTGATTAAACCCCAGTTCTACCATCAGAAGCACAGAAAGCTGGAAAACCACTCTAATTCTTAATTTTTTTTAAAAGATTTTTTTTATTTTGTTTTATGTATATGACTGTTTGGGCTGCCTGCATGCATGTATATATACCATGTGCGTGCCTGGTGCCCTCTGAGGGCTAGGGAGTGCATCAGACCTCCTGAAACTGTAGTTATGGTTGGTTGTGAGCTGCCACAAACCTGGGTCCCTGCAAAAGCAACAAGTGTTCTCACTGGCTGAGTCATCTCTCCAGCCCCTAATTCTGAACCTTGTTGAGACAAAGAGTTCAGTATGTGTGGAGGGGAGAATGTGAGAAAGGGAGATGAACAGGGAGAATTAATTTTTATCTATGACTGAGAAGACATAACAAATTTCTCTGTCCAAACACTAGCCTTCATTTCTTGGTGCCTCTCAAGGACGGATTAGGAAGACTGTGGCAAGGCTATGCATGGAAGAAGTGTCCTTCTTCCTTTTTGCAGCTCTTTTCATTTATATGATGCTATGACCAACCTAAGCATTGCAGAGAAGCAGTACAACACTGGGGAAGAACTGGAGAAAAAGGTTAGGATTTATCAGGAAACAAATATGGAGAGACTGTGAACGTCTACTCTTGCCCCACCCCCGGAACATGCTGTCCTTCCTAGGGTGTGCTGGTTCCTGTAGAACACTCCGGGTGAATGGAAGGCACTAACCTTTTCTGGATGCATCCAGATCTCATATCAGGCTACACGTGGGAGCTGAACAATCCATGGGAGGGGGTGAATGAGACTTTCAGATGAAGTTATTCCTTGAGACACGAAGGGATCAATACTCTTGAGTTTCATCCCTTCTGCGGCCACCTCTCTCCCTAGGACTGGAGACTAGGCAAGTCACGCTCTTACTTGCTCCCCGCATCCCCATCTTCACTGAGGCTCTATCTAATAAAGACACTGAGAAACATGCTCTACTGCACTGGGCTGTGACAGAAGGAAGATGTGACTAAAATTAACTTTGGATCATCATGCTTTTAGAGAAATTTTAGCAAACACACACACCTAGTAAAGCCTGAAGAGGCCAAAGGCATAGTTTTCTGTTATTACCAAAAAAACCCATATAATATTCATTGGAATAATAACCCAAAAGTTATTATTAGTTAGAAAATTGCAAAGAGAAAGATCTGAAGTATCTTCATCAAAATCCCTAATATTTATCTCATATGACAATTATCTGTGTGTATTTAAAATGTACACTTTCAGCTTAAAAGTAAACCTTAATTTTGGTATAAATTGAAAATAAATACATTAGTTAAAAATCCACTATTTTGTACCTAAAGACATCTGGAGGGCTGCAGCATTCAAAACTCAAATGAACTAAGAATTAATTTAATGTTTTCGGCTTTACCCATTTTAAGAAGAAACATAAACTAACTGTATAAAAGGTCAATAGTTGTATTAATTACTTTTCTCATTGCTGTGACAGAATGCCTGAGTAAAGCAACTTAAGGCTGACAGGTTTATGTTGGCTCAGAGTTTGGGAATATAGTCCAGTGCAGTGGCGAAGGCATGGCGGCCGGAGCATGAGGCGGCTGTCACGCGGTCTGCAGAGAGATGAACACTGGTGCTCAGCTCACTTTCTCCTTTTTTGTTGTTTTTTTGTTTTGCGAGACAGGGTTTCTCTGTGTAACAGCTCTAGCTGTCCTGGAACCAACGCTGTAGACCAGGTTGACCTCGAACTCACAGAGATCTGCCTGCTTCTGCCTCCCAAGTGCTGGGATTAAAGGCATGCGCCACCACCACCAGGCTCACTTTCTCCTTTTTATTTAGTTCACTACTCCAGCCCATAGAATGGTTCCATTCACATTTTGAATAGATCCTCTCTGCTCTGCAAGTCTTTCTGGAAACATTCTGATAGACACCCTCAGAGGTGTATTTCCATGGTGATTCTAAATCTATCCAAGCAGACTGTGATTGTTTGAAGAGGAATGGCCCCCATAGACTCATGTGTTTAAATGCTTGGTCCATAGGGAGTGACACTATTAGGAGGTGTGGCCTTGTTGGAGTGGGTGTGGCCTTGTTAAAGGAAGTGTGTCACTGTGGGGTCATATTTTGAGGTTTCAGAAGCTCAAGCCTGTCTGTATCTTACAGACTCCTTCTGCTTCCTGTGGATCAAGATGCAAAATTCTCAGCTCCTTCTCCAGCACCATGTCTGCCTGCATGCTGTCAAGCTTCTTGCCATGACGATAACAGACTAAACCTCTGAACCTGTCAGCCAGCCCCAATTAAATATTTTCCTTTGCAAGAAGAGCTGTGGTTCTGGTGTCTCTTCAGAGCTAATGAAGACAGAATGTGAAGATTAATAATCATAACAGCAAACTAGTCAATCACTTGAAAGTCAAACTATCTTAACTAGTAAGATTTTTTATTGTCATTTCTGGAATTTTCTTTCTTTCTGTTATTTATTTATTTATTTATGAATGCTCATGTTTTATCTTTAAATACAGTGGTTTCCCCAGATCTTTGATATGTGTGTTTTAATTATTATTTTGTAAACTGCTTTTCAAATGGATTAATATTCAGAAAAAAGCTGTGCCATATTCTACAACATTCTCAATGAAAGAAGAGAGCCATTCAAAGGACAAGATGCCGTATGCTTGGTTATTTAGTAGTTTCTGTTGTTTAGTAAGCTCTGAGCTTAGATGTTCAGATAACTGGTGACTCTCTTGTCTCAGAAACAACACTCCTTTAGCCACGTATGTGTACTTGTTTGCCTTTACCATTTAGGATGAGCTGGGCCAATGTCTCTACAAAGTGCTAAGGCTTTACAAAGGGAAGTATTACATTGGTTAGTTCTTTTTTATCTTCCCAAAAAATGTTTGCTTTAAATGCATTATAAGTTCCAGATGATTTAATGTTTTGTGAAGTACTCAGCCTAAACACTCTACTTTTGTTCTTTCTTTTTAAATTTGTTTAATGACTATATATCCACATATATAAAATGATCCATATATATAATGATGCAAATATATATATATACATATATATATCCACCTATATGTAAAATGATCCGTGTGTGTGTGTGCGCTATTCTGAGATACAAAAATTTGTCGAGTATAAAAAATGACTGGTTGGGAAGAAAGAGAAAAATCTGTGTATTTTATCACTCAGAGAGAATTTTCTCTGTGTCTCCCTGGCCCTTAATTTCCCCAGCACTCTAAGTCTAAAAACCTCTTTTGCAGAATGCCACTTGTAGACTCCTGATTCCCGAGGACATGCTGATGGTACTTGTAAGTGCAGGCTGCATTCAGGGTTATTTTACCCCTTTTACCGCATCCACAGTTGTCTCTAGTACACACCACAAATAAATGTGCCCCTGGTGAGGCTGCACTTCCACACTCTGTTCTTCATTCCTGTTATAGGAAGCTCTTTATGAACACATCTTTGAGGTTTTCTGCAGGTATGCTGGCACAGCAGGAGAGAAGCTTCACTTGACTAAAAGAGAAAAAAAACACAGATTTATATAAGAGAAAAAATAGAAAGCCAAACTAAATAGGTACCTTTATATAGGTTAAGGTGAGGGGAGACACATAGAGTTTGCTATACCTGGTCCAGATTTGATGTTAAAAAAAAAAAACCCTCAAGCATCAAGGGCATATCTCTCCATTTTAGATACTTTCATTTTTCTGATTATAGAATGAACATATGTTCATTGCAGGAAATATATTGCAGAAGCAGAAAGGTGAAAAACGTTATAACATCACATCAATCTGTTCTAAGGTGTGGCGCGTGTCTCTCTTAATCAAGGCTATTCTGACTTGGCTTTGGTTTTCCACTTTGTGTTTCTGCAAAGATCCCCATTCTAGCAAATATGAAGAGTGCTTCATGTTCCCTTAGGAATCACATTGTCTGAAGAGACAAGGGAACACAAATCAAAGATTACAAAAGCAAAGATACAGCCAAACGAAGTTCCCTGATGTTTGCATCAGCCAATGGGAAGGCTCTTACTCTCCTTTCTTTCTAAACTTCATCTTCCTAAACAATAGAACATGACTGATGAATAGGTGGGGACGATCTTACAAGCCACAGGATGTTTGCACCTGCCTGGTAGAAATGCCTCAGTAGGGACCATGTCCATGAGAAGGAATTCTTACAAAAATATACCTGGAGAAAGCACTTCTGCAGCCTAATTTGTGGGGTGGCTAGGTCCTGGTACCAGTGTGTTGTGAGATAATATCCCTGGGGAGATATGAACAAATGTCTACTCACCCCAGATTGGGAACTAATGACGGACCAAAGTGTGGATATCACCAAAGAGCAATTTGGTGAACAGGTGAGTTCTATTGGGTTTACTTAGAGTAATATGGGTGAGGGGTTACATCCAGGAACAGAAATGACTCAACTACAGCTACATCACCAAAGCGCACCCACCGCTGGTGACAGCTCATGAATCTTGGAAATCTGGAGCACACTCACAGCTTGCAGGCAGCTGTACAGGTTTTTGAGTATCCTTTCTAGGTCTGAGCCTCTTTCAGGCAGCTCGGCTTGTCTAAGCGTGTACCCCTAGCAGTCTTTACTGTTTATATACGCCCAGGAAGGGAAGAACCTAGTGAAGCTGCTCAGTTTCAGGGACTTCCTAAAGTCTTTGAGTTGTTTACTTCCTTAGCTTCCCTGTAAGAGAGATTGTGTTATCTCCATTTAGAATAGCCTGTGTTTCACCCCCTTTCTAACCTCTTAATATTAATTCTCTCCAAGCAGGAAGGTTTTAATTTCAAAGAAACTACTTGTGTCCCCCATATACTACTCAGAGGTATAAGACCATCTACTGGATCTTAGTAGACCTACCAAAAAACATACCCTTAAAGAAAATTGACTTTCTCTCCCTGAGAAGTCATCAAATGCCAGTAGCTCCTTAGAAAGGAATGGGAGATGGAGCCCTTTCTTTTCCACATTGGTTGGAATGGTGATTGGCTTGATCTGTGTCAGTTTCCCTCCAGATGCTATGGCTTACTCTCTACAGCTGCCGCCAATATGATAGTGGATGACCACCACTCAGATCAATGAAATCGAAGATAATCAGTCCTCTCTGTCTGAATTTCAGAACACTGTTTGTGTCCATATGTGTCCATGTCCAAGTGTGCGCAGATGCTCTGCTGTCTTCTCTTAGATGTTATCTTCTCTTTTTGTTTTTGTTTTTTTTGAAACAGGGCCTTTTGTTGGTCTGGAGCTCATCAAACAGGCTAGGCTGGCTGGACACTGAACCCTGAAGCTCTTCCTGCCTCCATATTCCCCAGCTGAGTTTGCATGTGTGTTCCACCGTGCCTAGCTTTTGTCTTGAAGTTTTTAAATGTGGCTTCTGAGGATTGAACTCAAGCCTTACCCTTGCACATCAAGCACTCTGCCAGCCCAGCTCCCCCTGTGGCCCTCTGAGTCTCAGAGCATTTTTATCAGGGCTAGGAGGAGGCTGAGGTAAGTGAGGCAGGGCAAAATAAAATAGATTCTGTAGATATTTTTTGATATTGATTTTGTTTCTTTGGTTATGATACAGAAATATTTGTCTAAATTACTGAATTTGTCCCCTGTAAATTTTGCTCCTGAGGCAAAGACGTCACATGTCTCCCCTTAGTTATGGCCCAGAAACCAAACTAAACTTTACTGTCTTGTTGGAGAAGATGGATGGGTAGTTTTCATGGAGGAGGGTGTCTGGGTTGTGTCCTGCTATTCTTTTGACTTTGATAGATAGGTACACTGGTGCTGTGAAATATTATTTTAAGATGTGTTACATTTGCTTTGCTGTGCAATATTTGTTTCATGATGCAAAGATATCTTGCATTCTTTTAGGTTGCATTTTTTTTTAAAAAACTCTCTGATGCTGTGTTACTTTGCTGGTCTAAAACACTAGAATTGTCTAACAAAGAGCTGAACGAACGAGGCAGAAGAAAGGATAGGCAGGGCTGGCAGGCAGAGAGAATAATAGGAGGGAGAAACCTGGGAAGAAGAGATTGAGGAAGAAGAAAAGGAGGAGAGGAGGACATCAGGGGTCAGTCCCCCAGCTACATGGCAAGCCACATGTTATCCCAGGCTGAGATGGCTTTCTTCTTCTTATATATAAAATGCTAAGCCAGACATTCAGCTCTTTTTCAAAAATGACAAGAAGCCTTCTTTGGAATTCTAGGAGTATCTAGAGTGTGAAAGCACTGTGTAATTGCAAATGCAAAGAAGACGATGACCCTTTTGTCATATTGGTTTGGTGGAGAACAGATAACTTCAGTGCATACTTTGTATGACATGAATGTGTAAGAGATAGAACAGTAGGAAATAGAGCGAGTACAAAGAAAATGTTATTTGAGCTAAAACATCAATGAAGAATGGACACGATAGCCTGTGCCTCTTAGGACGACATCCTTGTTACTGATCCCTAATCGCCAATGAACCCTGTTTGTGCCTGTCACAACAACTCACATGTCCAGACCCATTCTTCATTGATGCTACCGGATAAAGATTTCTGTCACATCTTTATAAGAAGTACTGATAGAAGGGTAAAAACAAGACTTTAATCCTATCACTCCTGTCTTAGGGTTTCTGTTGCTGTGAAGAGACACCAGGACGATGGCAACTCTTATAAAGGAAACATTTAATTGGGGTGGCTTACAGTTTCAGAGGTTTAGTCCATTGTTATCATGATAGGACATGGTGACATGCAGGCAGATATGGTGCTGGAGAGAGAGTCCTACATTTTGGTTCACAGGCAACAGGAAGTGAACTGAGACACTGAGCATATCTTGAGCACAGAAGACCTCAAAGCCTGCCCCCAGAGTGACACACTTTATCCAACAAGGCCACACCTTCTCCAACAAAGCCATGTGTCCTAACAGTGCCATTCCCAATGAGCTTTTATGGAGGTCAACTACATTTAAACTACCACAACTCAGGAGGCAGAGGCAGGCCAACACTTGTGAGTTCAAGACCAGTGTCTTCTACATAGGCCAGCCAGGGCTACATAATGATACTTATGTTTGTGTGTATGTACACATACATACATACATACATATGCATTTATATTAGACACCCATATTGATAAGACATACAAGTTTAACAAATGTTGAGAGGTCACTAATGCACCGTGGAAGAAAAGGTGGAATGAAGGGATGTGGTGTCACACTCTACATAATACAATTAATGAGCCTTCAATGAACACTTTACTATAGTCCAGACTCCGTACATTTAGGGGCACATCTGATCTTCTGTTCAGCTCTTCTTTTCTCTAAGTCATCTACCAACCTTAATGAATGTTAATTAGATTTCCAGGAAAGCTTTAAGGGATCATGAGACTATTTTGTATCATGATTGTGGTGATGGCTGCCTGTGTGTTATGAATTTGTCAAACAGGCCAAAGCTATGCACTAAATAGGTTAACTTTTACTCTATGTCACTTAAATATTAAAGTAAAAAATAAATAAATAAAAATTACTCATCTCTGCATCTCCACCCGACATCTGTGAAGTACCCCTGCCCCCTAACTTCGGGGACCAGGGTGAGCGGAAGAGCTTTTAGGGGCTAGGCCAGCCAAAGAGTTCTCCCCAGAGGGCAAGGAAGCAGGAGAAAAGAGAAAGTGGCCTCAGCTGGTGCCAGAGAGGATGGGACTGGCTGGGGGAGGGCGGGGAACACGCGGAGAGGGGAGGGACCAGCAGGCGGGGAGCGAGCTGCAGAGGGAAGGGAGGAGGGGAGACGTGCTCTCCCGAACCAGCCGGGACAGCTAGGCGGAGACCGCCCGGCTGACGACCGCGCCGGCCCAGGCCACCCGCCCTCCCGGTGGCTGCGGCGCGGACACATCCAACCGACAGCGCTGCGTGCGGGAAGCGCCCGGCCATGTTCAGCCGGAGCTCACGGAAAAGACTGTCCCGCCGCTCGGTGAGTGTCCTCCACCCGAGCGGGGCCGCCCACCCGGTCCCCACCGCCAGCAGCCAGCGCCCGGGCCCAGCCCCTCTCCGCCCCGCGGCGGCGCACCTGTGGCCCCAGGTAAGCTGGTCCCGCGGGCGCGCGAGGGGCTGGGTCCTACTCCAGGCCAGGCGACAGTGCCACCAGGGACCTGGACCCTAAATGCCATAGTTCGGGGGCGCCTGGGGTGAACCTTCTTCATTATCCTGTCTCTTAAGGAAAATGGGAACCCCAGCGCCCAGACCAGACCTGGGACTGGCTTTTGGATGTTCCCACTACCGTCTTCCTAGGAGCCCCAGCTTAGTCCAGGGCAGCCACCAGGTGGTCCCCGCAACTCCAGGGAACAGAAAGGTCTTGCTTTTGTTTCTTAGAAACCGGTGACCAAGGTGTCTGGGGGAGACAAAGCCCCAGCCAAGCCATTTCTTGATGATTCTGTGCCTATGCTCTATAGACAGCCCGCCTGGGACCACACGCCCTTCTCCAGGTGCGAGGATCTGTTCCCAAGTCCCCAACATCAGAGAACAGTAGAGTCCAATCTCAGAGGCAGGGTGGGAGGGGCAGGCCTCCCCGCCTAGGATACAAGTGGGGCTCTGAAGGAAGCCCTGGTGGTGGACATGCTTGTGTTGTCTTTTTGTTTTGAAGTTGACCGGACTGGGTCGGATTGAGAGAGGCCAGCCATGTAACGCCTGTGGTGACCAGTGCCCCGGGTTCGCCTTGCATAAATGGAGGTAGGATGGTCTTAAGTGCACCACACTGTAGGGAGGAAAAGAAATACCCGTTCCCCCCTTTTAAGTCTATCCTGTAAGTCACATGGAAAGAATGCAAACACTGTTCCTTTAAGAGCCCAGCTACATCTGCTACAAATATTGAAGGTGGAAGTGGTGGCCAGACACCGGAGGATGCAGGAGATGCATTTTCCTGATGCCAGAGCTTTAAGTGGGAAGTGTCTAGGTAACTCGGCCCCAAACAATTCAAACCTGGAGCCTGACGGTGTTGCCAGGCACCATGGTATAACTGGTGGAGGATTGCCTAGACTAACTGGTGTTTTCCAATTGTGCTTTCAGCTGAGCCCTTGTAACTCTGGGTCCCAACCACAAATCCACCACTGCCTGCCTGTGCTGTGTCAACCCTCTTCCCGGGGCCAGATGTTTCTTATTAATGTGCCTTGAATGTTGATTTTCAGGCAGCCTCAGCTGGCTTGCAATGATTTTGTTTGGGAGTGGAGGGATTTGGGTACCCTCCCACCGCATCGGATGGGTAGGGCGGTGGTTGGGAAAAGTTGGGGTGTGGTGTTCACAGACTCTGCTTGGTGATAGAAAGGTGAGTCCTCTTCCCTGGCGTCTTCATGGAAAGGAAAAAGTGGGCACAGTGGATAGTGACCGGTGTCATTCCTGGATTAAAGCGGCCCCCTCCACACCAATCACAGCTCCTTTGAAGAAGACGGTTTAGCACACAAAGGAGGAAAGTTATCTCTGCCCCCCTGCCACCTTTGCATATCTCTGGTTTCCTACAACTATGGCATCTGCTGGGCACCCCATGTTAAGGAAATCCCCGTCTGGTTTCTTCAGAGATGAAGTGCTTTTGTTCCCACCTCAGATGAGTCTGGCAGGCTCTCTGCCTTTGTTTCAGGACACTGAGCACAGACTTGGGGCTTTCAAGCATGTAACGACCAGTGTGGCAGAGTCAGGTGGGCAACCTTATAAATATGTGGTTGGGGACCTAGGCGTCTATCAGTAGCGCTAGTGCTGTCTTCAGGTAGGTGTGGCACCTGTGGGTGGGCCCTGTGGATAGGCCCTGAGGTGTCTCGGGTATGAAAGTGGGTTGCACATGGGCTGGGTTTTGAAACCTCATTTCGCAAAATTCAGTATGAGCGAGAATAGCTCATGGCTTCCCTTGATCCACTGGCAATGTAATGGAAGTGATGAGCAGGGCAGGTGACTTGAAGCTTCCCTGTCTTCCTTTGCCTACAGGTCCCTTTCTGATCAGAGGCCAGGTGGCTAATGTCTCTGTGAGAGTATATGACTCACCTTGTTCTTGTTCTCAAGCCCTGAACAACCTCTGAATGTTCGGTCCCTAAGGGTCCATCGTTCCCCATTTCTCTACTTGTTAAGATGGGGTGACAAGGATGCTTATCTGGGGATTACATGAGATATTGAAAGTATTGTTTGTTTATGCCCAGGCCCAGAGGAAATGTGCCCTGATTTTGTTGTTCCCAGCTTCCTGCCATGGGCTGCTCAGGGGGAGATGTAGCTCATTTGTTTGAGGATGCTGGATGACCGGGGTCACTTTGACCTTCATGATCATGGTTCTTCGAACTTTACAGTTGATGTTGTGATGGGAAAACAAGGGTTTTATTTTCAGCCCGTGAAGGAAAAGAGACCTTTTCATCAAACTGAGGGATTTTCACATGGAAGCAATTTCCCCCCTAGCTCCAGCAAAAAAGACATCCCTTTGTGCCATGAATAGGGTTTTATGGTGTTTCCTCCCATCCTGGACAGGAAGCCGCTTGGCTGACCTTCTGCCTGATCATTTTTGGGTTTTAGCAATCTTTGTAGTCTTCCTTAAAAGACCTTGTTACCCTCTTTTACTGGGAAGCCCTAAGTCGATGGTGGACACTGATGCCCGTGTAGGAAGAAGGGTTGGAGTGTCAGACACTGGGAGCTTATTTTTGTCCTGACCCAAGGAGAACACACATCGCTTTCCGCAGATTCCAGGTCTTATTGCTGTCACAAACTATATGGCAAAAGTAACTTAAGGAAGGGACAGGGTTTTTTTTTTTTTTTTTAGCTGTAATCTGAAGGCAGTCTCTGATGATGGAAAGGACACAAGGGTAGACACTTGAGTCAGCTAGTCACGTCGTAGCCACAATCAGGAAGCAGAGAAAGCTGACTGCTGGCACTCCGGCCTGTGGGGTCGTGTCTCCCATATTCAGCATGGTTCTCTCCTCCTCAGTTATAGTTCTCTGGAAAGAGTCTCACAGATATGCTTAGAGGTGCATTTCCCAGGTGACGCTAAGTCCAGCCAGCTTGACAATGAAGACTAGCCATTACAACAACCACAACCCTAAGACCTTCCCATGTGACTTCAACCACTTTCCTGGTCTGTGTGCATCCAGCTTGATCCTCCTCCTTCTCACTTCCCACCCGGGCATATCTTTGGAATAATATAGGATTAAGATATCGCCTCCCAGTCCAAAGAGCCGTGAGTTCTAGGAAGGAAGCAAGCGGAAACAAACTGCTTTCTTCTGGCATCGTGCTCAGACCTGGAGCTTTGAAGTACACCCAGAACTTAGCTGGCATTTGTTCTGTGACTAGCTCTGTGACCTTGGACTCTTTCCTATCCCTCTGGAAGACTCTACAGAGCAAGTATTTGGATGGCTGTCATATGCCAGGTGCTCTGGTGGTGGTGGTGGCCACTCAGCAAGAGACAGACCGTCAGGATGGCACAAAGAATTAGATCCTAGATAGGGCGGTTCATGCAACGACATTCGGGTGGAGATGTCGTTGGGTGGAGAGATTGGAGCTGGTAAGGAAACTGTCATTCCAGCTCCTGGAAGCCTGTTAGGAATGTACAGTCTGGATCCCATCCCCGGATGACCCACTGAGACTATCTTGAACGGGAGGAGCCTGGTACTGGCTGACTTGCATGTCCATTTA
The DNA here is from genome assembly GCF_000317375.1 of Microtus ochrogaster. Lineage (NCBI taxonomy): Eukaryota > Metazoa > Chordata > Mammalia > Rodentia > Cricetidae > Microtus > Microtus ochrogaster. The sequence goes on along the minus strand of NW_004949099.1, from coordinate 6,718,154 downwards.
CATCAAGAGGCACCCGGTGAATGGCAACATTGTTCCCCTCCCTTTGGGTCTTGCCGTGAAGTGGGAAAGATGTCTGTGAGAGACTGTGGGTCTTGTCAAAGCTATTGGATTGTGTTACATGGGCTTTGCTGAGCGATGGTGCACTCCCATTTTTATTGTTCCGTTTTCCTTTAGGCAGACAATGCAGATATTTTCTAAATTTCTATTAAAGATAGGGGTTATGTGGGTCCTTGGGAAACAGGACCCACAATCCTTGCACTTTGTGTGGAGCAGCTGGAAGCAGGTGACCTAGTGAGAAGTCAACCTCTCATGGTAGCTTAGTGAAAACTGTCACAGCTTTCAGGCTGCAGAGAAGATCCTTAGGGGGAGAATGGAAGAAGGCAGCTTCATGGACTGTGGCTGGGTGCTTAGTACTCGGCTACAGCAGGGCTACTGGGAGCCATTTATGCTTGCAGGTTTGCATCTAGTCTTGGGGCAGGGCATGGGGATTTGCACGTGAAAGTTTAGTCTCTGCACTTTCGTATACTAATGGGTAATGGTACCAACAGTGCCAGATCTCCATCACAGAAGACCTGCAATAACAGGACAGGCTCCTGGTAGGTGTCAGGCTCCCGGGTACAGCACATCTTTTTAGTCAAGCTTGCCAAACCTTGTGAGATAGGTGTTATTTTATTGGTAAGGAAATCAAAACTCCCTAGCTACTATATCACTTAGCTATGACCACTGGGATACCGAGGATCATGCTCATCCCCTGTGACTTGCATGCCTCTTGCCTTAGTCTAAAGCAGTGGCCACAACCCAAAGCCTCAAGTCACTCAGCAGTTACTGGGTTCTGTTTTCTGAGCTTGGCATATTAAGCAAGTAACCCCAAAAGTATTAGATTCTGACCAGCTCTCCTAGTTGACACAAAGCAATGACTCTTGATTAGTTTCCCTTCAGATGGGACTGACTCTGACTTACCTTAGTCTCCAGCATCCCGGTTAGTTCTAGGACCTCTTTGGAGTTACCCGTCCAGTACTGGAAATCCCAAGCCACCGCTCTCGTCTTTGCAAATAAGGATTGGGGGGGTGGGGAACAATCTTCTCTCTTACTAGCCACCCTGTGGAAAACAGTGGCATAACCAGACAGGGGCTTTGTGTCCTCTCTCCCAGGCTTGGCAACTCTTGAATGTGGGCGTGACCACTCATCCCTTTAGTGGGAGGGAAATGGAGTCTCAGAGGTGTGGCAGGTGATCCTCTAAACCTGACTATAAATGTCTTTCTTCTGGAGCACAGCATCTCAGATTTTATCTGCCTATAAAGGATTTTTGCTCAAGCTCAGGTTCTGGTTCTCTTGGTTTAAGGTAGGACCCAAGAGTCTGTCCTTCTGAGAAGTTCCAAAATGCTGCTGTTCCCATGCCAGGGCCCACGCTGTGAGTTGCAAATATCTAGGCCATGACCTGCAAACTCTGACTCTTGACCTTCTAAGCCTCTAGTCTTTTGCATGATCATAAATCAAAACTGGATTTTATAATTTTAAAGAGCAGGGGGATTATTAAGAGAATAATCACCTACAATTTAGGAAAATAACCTGAAATTCAAATTTCCATATGTTTATATATGAATTTACTGAACAAAGCCTAGCTCATCTGTTGACCTTTCCCCTTTTTGGTTTTGTGACAGCAGTAGGGTTGAGTAGTTGAGGGTGAGACCATAGCTCACATAGCCCAAACTATTTAGTATCTGACACTTATTTACCGAAAACCAGTGCTGGCCTCTAGTCTGTATTACTGTTTAGAGTGCATGTATGCCTAGTTTAGAAAAAAGGAATCTGAGAGTCTTTGGAGTCAGGGTCTTAAAGGCATTTCCCTCCTAGCCAGCTGAGAAGAGAGGTAAAATAAAAGCAGTCAGAGAAGCAGGGCACAGACTACAGCTCTTCCTAAAGGGCTGTGGTAGACAGGGTTTGCAAGGCCAGATCAATGACCCTCTAGGGGCTTCTAAGCCCCTTGTAATCACTTTAACATTGCAACTTTACGTATACATGAAGGTTTAATTTGAACAGGAAGAGGTAGACTTTTACAACAGCCTCCTGGAGTCCCATTTTCATGAGCAGCTGACCGGCAGCCCACAGCAGGGCTGGCTTGGCGAGGCCATTATAATTATGTAGAACAGTTAGTCTCTGGATAAGGGAGGATTTTTCAGGCACATGCTTTGGCTGGACCACGGTTGCTCCAGAGGCATTGCCCTTGTTGGGGGCAGGCAGCCATGCCTGTGCCTTGAAAAGCATCCTTTCTTAGTTGCCTTGGCGACTCTGGGCTGCTAACTGCAGCTGTAATTTGGGGTGAAGCTGGCCTGGTTTCCTGTTGTGGATTGTGATTTGGCTATGGAGTAGTTTTCCACCTATTGTGCTGTCTCAGTCAGTGAATTTGCCAAGGAAAGGGAGAACGTGTCTGCATATGAGCGAGACAGACCGATAGACAGACAGACTGGCTTAGACACTTACGCCTGGGATCATCTTCTAGGCAGGACTAAGAAAGTTACTGTTGATATGATTTGCACTTGATAAATTTATAAATTTGATAAATATATGATAGAATTTGAGACCATTAGTAGGGGTTTCTCAAGAAAAACACCCAGTCCATTTCAATACATTTGACATCTCTTATTTGGAAATGAATATTGGTGTTATGAAAGGAATTAAAATCTTCTTCCACACACACACATATGTGCAGCAGGCCACCGAAGAAGAAAACTGCCGCTGTGGGGTAGAGCCTGCTACCTGTTTTGTGCTTTAGTTCTTGCTTTTTTCATGCTCAGAAATAATCTGTGGATATTTTCCACATTCGTCTATACAGGGCGTAAAGAGCTAATACATTCCTTGCTGTCCAGCCTCCGTTGTATATGGAGCAAACAGAGTCCGAGATTTCATGGTCATGTTGTTTCCACCACTTCATATCGAGTTCATACCGTCACTGTCCCCATGCCCGTGTTTGTCCAGTTCTATATTTCTGTCACATAACTGGCACTGCTGGGTCAGAGGATATGGACGTGAATAATTTTAAAAACACTCGTCAACTTCTCCTGACAATTTCCGTCCTAACTCTTTTTTTTTTTTTTTTTTTTGGTTTTT
>NW_004949099.1:6704882-6714946 GCF_000317375.1 Microtus ochrogaster | reverse complement strand
AGATCCGCCTGCCTCTGCCTCCCGAGTGCTGGGATTAAAGGCATGTGCCACCAGCGCCCGGCCCGTCCTAACTCTTTTAAAAGCCAAAGAGCGTTCGCATGTTGAGACATCTCAGCTTGTACGGCAACCTGATAATCCTTGCTTAATTGCCCCAAGTGACAGTGTGTGCCTGACGAACAGTGAGAAAACACAGACCATCAGTGGCAGTCATCTACTTTCCACGATATATTTTAATTTGTCTCTAATCTGGCATGCGATGCCCACACTCTGTTGAACGGCTTCGCTCACCCCAGTGCCTCTGCGGTTTACCTTGGCAGGAGGAAGGAGAACCGAATACATTTGCTATCTTATTGTCTTTTGGTTCTAAAGGCTCAAAGGTTAGCCTTTAACCTTGCCGTGAATGAGTACCTCAGAGGTATTCCCCTGTGCAGAGAGGGAACATTGCCTACTGGGAATCATTCCCACCTCCCTCAGCTTTCTTGAGATCAAAGGTTTTCTACCTCGCTGCATATGGGACAGTAATAGGTGCAGTCTCTGGGGGCAAACGTGTGTGGTTCTAGCCACTGCCACAACTGTGTCTTGGAGGCTTGTAAAGGCTTACCTGGGAGCCTTAAAGTGGAGTGGCTAAAGGGGCAGACTTTAAGAGCTGGTTGCTGGCATGCTGTCTTTATGTGTGCGGAGGCCTCAGACTCAGATGTCACCCCACAGGAACCACTGTTTTATATTGAGACAATCTGTCTCTCACTGGGGCTTGGGGCTTCCTGATTTCAGTGAGCTGGGACTGAGTCTCAGGGGACCCCTTCCTGCTTCCACCTCCCCAGAGCAGACTACAGATGTGTGTGCTGCCACACCCAGCTTTTTACTTGGGCTCTGTGGATGTCACTCAGTTTTTCATGCTTTTGTAGCAAGCCCCTAAAAAGTCACCTTGTCTCTGCTTCTGAGGCTGCACTGCCCTGAGCAAGGGATGTAACCTTTCTGCACCCGGCTTTCTCACTGAACTGGAGGTATTATGATTTGTCGGGTGAGGTGGTTGTAGGATTAATGGGATGAAACATAGATACTTCCCCCTGTACCTTCGATGAAGCTTGGGTTGCATGAATGCATTGACTTCAAAAAGATTCAGCAGAAACAGGGCTGTTTGAGGAGCTAGAAGATCTGGGTTCAAGGCCTGAGACACTGTAGGTTATAAGATAGATTTAAAAAAAAGCTACTCGCCCAGGGACTGAAGACATGTCAGTCTCAGTGGGAATGATGATTCTCCTCTTAGAGTCAGAGAGACAATATAGCACTCCCTCTTACCTTAGCTGATATTAACAGAATGAGATCTCACAGAAGGGTGGATTTAGATCCTTACTGTATGCAGACTCTCGATGATGGGTTTATATACACCATGTGGAAACAAATGGCTTTTGTTAGAATTATACCCTTATAACCTCCACCCAAGTACAGTATGCCTAAGGTGTTCATAAAAACAGTTTGCAAAGTCCAAGAGGAAGGTAACTTTCAAACTCGGCCTCTAGGGGCCCCTAGTGAGCATCCTGCTTCACCAACTACACTATGAAAACTGAGGTTTCTCCCTGGCTAACCTGATAATAGTCACTGAGTCTGTGACCTCCTGCCTTGTTAAGAGCTTCCATTTATACGAGCACTAGTCCTTAATTCAAAGATCCCTCTTATATGGCAGAATATATAAGTAAAACATTTATTCAATATCTGAACCTGAGAGCATGTCTTGGAACCTCTTAAAGTAAGATCTGTGTTTGTATCTTATTAGCATTATACAGGATTTAAATCTTGAATTGGCTGACATTTGATAATGGGGGCAAACATATGATTTTATTTTTTTTTTTGCCATCTTGGGATAACTGAAACTATATGCCAACTCTTGTCTTACAGTTCTTTTAGATGGAGCATGCGTGTCCAGTGGGCACAGTTGCTACCCTTTGTCATATTCTCATACTTGTGCTGCCTTGCTTGTTCACACTGATGGCTAGTCTCAGTACACAGCTGCTTTTGTAGCTACAGATTTGAAAGAAACCATGGCCAGAAGGATGCTAGGAATGTTAAGTCACTGCTTGGCAGGAACAGCCATGCAAAACAAGACATCTAGGCAACAAAATCCTCCATGTCTGGGAGATGCTGTGGGGGTAGAACTAACATGATGGAGACCTTATGTGTGCCTGGTGTCTGACATGCATCACTTTGTGTCATTCTTCAAACGGTTTTCTGAGACGTGCCTTTGGCCCTCCATTTTTCAAGTGTAAGCAAGCAGGGAGGTGATGTAACCAGCTAGCAAAGTCCCGTTCACACCGACAGCGAGTCACAGGTCTTTGGGGCTCAAGATACCAAGTTGTTCAAGATGTGTTTAGTTATAGTGTTTTGATTTTCAGTGTCAACATGAAACTGCACTGTGGCATAACTCATCTTCCACGTTCGCTAGCTTGGGGATGGAATCTGCTTCGTGTCTGTAAATGAACACAGTATCTGAAGGACTCTGGATTAGCTGCTGTGTGTGAGGTTGGGGCCATGCACGTGAAACTCCTCTCAAATTGGAGGGGATGGTGATTGCTAGGTAGGGTTCCTGAAGGGTGCCTCCTGGAGTCCCAGCTCTGTAGAAGAGGAATTAGAGCTTGACCAGGTCTGTGAGCATTAAAGGGAGCATCATTCATGTTGATAGCTTGGGTTTTGGTTGGGCAGACTGGAGAGTCTGAGGAGGAAATGTCTTTAAGAAGATCATCATAAGGGCCCGGGGAGCTGGCTCAGTGAATACAGGACTTTCCCGCCATACAGGCGTGAGGATCCCTAGAAACCATGTAGAAATTGGAGGTGGTAGCTAGGACCCATAATGTCAGCACACTTATGGTGAGATAAGAGAGACAGGAATTTCTGGCCCAGCTGTGAACAACGAGGGACCCTGGCCCAAACCAGGTGAAAGACAGGGACTAGTACGATAGATTGTTCCTTTGACCACTACATGCATGTGTGGTGCATGTGCACCACTCTGAACATACACACATACATACTACCAAAACCACATACATAAAAACCAAGAAAGGTTGTGATCATTTGCATGTTTCCTGAAGGAAATCCCCCACCAAAGGGACCAGCCAACAGAGAACTCATAGTATGCCCTTGACGACCAGCTTGAAGCTAGCATAACAGCATGTCATGTGACCATTTTTCAGTCTTTGGACTTGGGTTTTGAATGCATGACTTGACACTTAGGAGATCCAGGTATCTCCATGGCAAAATGAATGCAATCATGTGGTGGACAGTGAAAGGCTTGAATGTGGGCATTATGAGATCTTATGTTTATTAAAGAATGAGGTTATACAGAATTGAATTGCCCAGGCTTAGGCATTGACTCATTATGTGCACGTATAACATGGGGACCCATGCTCCACCTTCAAATGCTAAGGAGCTAGGCCTCAGGGGGAACTTATTCAAAGAGTGTAAGTGCTTTCTCTTTTTCAATGGCTCCACAACATTGTCTCAATGACATAATTTTCAAAGCCTTTTGCTTTACAGTCGGGCACCCAGGATTTTCTTTCTCATTTGTATCTTTGATGACTTGGCTTTTGAAGCTTGCCCAGCAACTTGTTGAGTTGTTTACAAATCTCGGTGCTTTTAATCTTTATGAATCCCAAGATTAGAGGCAGTGGATGAACTGGAGAATGCCCATGGATGCTTTCTCTTGGGTTTGGAATCTTGGTGGTCCTATGAAGGACACAGTGGTTTTTCTTGTGTTCTAGAGGTGGAGGAACAATAGCTATGTCCTGAGATCTGGGGTTATTTTTACAGTTCGTGTGAGAACGTTCCCCGCAGACTCATGTGTCTCAATGAGCCTAGCTCAGGTACTAACTACTTGGGGAAGTTATAGCATGTGAGGATGTAAGGTCCAGACATGGGCTTTAAGAAATCTCAGCCCCCCCTTCTTTTTATATTGTCTAATTCTTAATCTGTCCAGTTGTGAACACACCACAGGCACCGCTATGAGCGTCCACTGTCACAGACAGAACAGACTCTTCTCTGCCATGATAGATACCCCCTGTAAACTGAACACAAAAAACTCCTCTCTTTTAATTGCTTCTGTGGGATAGTTTGTCACAATGACAAGAAAAGTAACTAATAGGGAATTTAATTTTTAACATAGTAGATAACAACATTTAAAGGTAGAATCACCTCTTAGTTTAATTGTGGCTGAATTTCCCCCTCTTCTGTGGGGTTTCCCTGGATCCTAATGTTTGACTGTGGGTCTCTGCATCTGTTCAGGTCAGTTGCTGAAAGATGACAATTGGGCTAGGCAACAATCTGTGAGTATTACAGAGTATTGTTAGGAATCATTTAATTGACTTTTTTTTGCTAGTTGTGTTTGGCTCAATCCTGGGTCTCTGGGCTCTGTGTAGTCAGGAAAATTTTGAAGATTCAGCAAATTGATTTACGAATTAACATAAAGAATGAGTATAATTCCACCACCTAGAAATGTGTGGTCCCAGCAGTAAGATGTGATTTTCTTCTAGTCTGTTTCCTTTGCGTACAGCTTCCCATAACTGTAAGACTTCCTGAGAGCTTCTGAAACACATTCCTAACTGACTGCCTGAAAGAAAGCAACAGAAGCTCCCGTGTCTTCTGAAGTTAGAGAACTCCAGAACCAAGGTATCAGTGGAGTGTGTTCTCCCTGGAGACTATGACAAATCTGGTCCATGCCCCTCAGTGTGCCTGGTTTGTGGGTTCACCACTCCATCTCCTCTCCATCATCATATGGCTTTCTTCCTGCTTGATGTGTCCACTAAGGATTTATCTTTGGATTGAGAGCCACCTTAATCCAGAATGATCTCATCTCAATTCTTTTTTTTTTTTTTTTGGTTTTTCGAGACAGGGTTTCTCTGTGGCTTTGGAGCCTGTCCTGGAACTAGCTCTTGTAGACCAGACTGGTCTCGAACTCACAGAGATCCGCCTGCCTCTGCCTCCCGAGTGCTGGGATTAAAGGCGTACGCCACCACCGCCCAGGCCTCATCTCAATTCTTAATTATATCTGCAAAGACCGTATTCTTTTATAATAAAAGAACCCTGTCAAGTCCATCCTGACAGGTGCATCTTTTGGGAGTCTCTCTATTGATGCCAATATAATAGTCATGGGAAAAAAAATTTGTGACTGTTTTTTATATACAAATTTTAATAAACTACTTAAATTTAGGAGTATAATATCCTAGAAGTAATAAAAGTGATAAAACAATTTTCAGCACTGTTACATTTTTTTCTCTTGTACATTCCATCCTGGCAATTGCAGTTTCTTCTCCCTCTATTCCTCTAAATCCCTCTTCCAATTTCTCTGCTCAGATCAACTCCTCTGTTTTTCTTACAAAAAAAAAAAAAAAAAAAGCAGGCCTCCCAGGGATATCCACCTAACATGGCCTAACAAGTTGCCATAAGACAAGGCACAAACCCTCATACCAAGGCTGGACGAGGCAATGCAATATGAAAAGGGTCCCAAACACAGGCAGAAGAGTAAGAGCCCCCCCACGCCTACTGTTGGAGTCCCATAAGAACATCAAACTACACAACCATAGGTATATGCAGAGGACCTAGGTCAGACCCTTGCAGGTCCCCTGATTGTTGCTCCAGTCTCTGTGAACCCCTATGAACCCTGCTTAGTTGATTCTGTGGGCTGTGTTCCCATGCTGTTCTTGACCCCTCTAGCTCATACAATCCTTCCTCCCCCTCTTCTGTGGGGTTTTCCTGGCTCCTAATGTTTGACTGTGGGTCTCTGCATCTGTTCCCATCAGTTGCTGAAAGATGACAATTGGGCTAGGCAACAATCTGTGAGTATTACAGAGTATTGTTAGGAATCATTTAATTGACTTTTTTTTTTTACCAGTTGTGTTTGGTTCTATCCTGGGCTGGGCTGTCCTACCTCTGGTTCCTGGTCATCCAGGCAGTGTCAGGGGTAGGCTCCTTCTCATGATGTGGGTCTCATGTTGGATCAGTCATTGGTTGGCCACTCCCACAAGTTCTGCACCACCATTACCCCAGCCCATCTTGCAGGCAGGACAAATTGTAGGTTGAAGATTTTGTGTCTGGGTTGATGTCCCAATCCCACTGCTAGGAGCTTTGCCTGGTTAGAGAAAATGGCTCTGTATCACCCATTATTAGGAGACTTCGGTGACATCAGTTTGAGCTCTGTATCCATCATTACTAGGAGACTTCAGTGATTACCTTCTTTTTTTATTTTTTTAAAAGAAGGAAATAAACTATCTTTTTTATTTTACAGACAATCCCAGTTCCCACCCCCTCTCCTCCTCTCATTCCCCAGTGCTTACCTTCTTATGTATCCTGTCCAATATTAACTTTCTTTAAAAAAAGAGATTTATTTTACTTATTTGAGTCTTTCCCTGAATATGTACGACATATGTGCATAATGCCATTGTGATGGTTTGAAAGAAAATCGCCCCCAAAGGGAATGTCACTTTTAGGAGGTGTGGCCTTGTTGGAGGAAGTCTGTCACTGTGTATGCAGGCTTTGAGATCTCATATATGCTCAAGCTATACCCAGTGAGACAGTTCACTTCCTATTGTCTGTGCAAGATGTAAAACTCTGAGCTACCATGTCTGCCTGCATGCCACCATGTCCCACCATTATAATGGACTGAGCCTTTGAAACCATAAGCCACCCAACTAAATGGTTTTTTTTGTTTTTTTTTTTTGTTTTTTTTTTTAGTTTTTTAGCAACTAAGAGTTGCTGTGATCATGGTGTCTCTTCACAGCAGTAGAAACCCTAACTAAAGTAGCCATGGAACCAGAAGATAGTGTTGGAGCCCCTGGAAGTGGAGTTAAGGACAGTTATGAGCCATCATGTGGATGCTGTGTGCCAGACCCAGGCCCTCTGTAATCGTAACCAGTGTTCTTAACCATTGAGGCCTCTCTCTGGCTTCCAGTAATGGCTTTCTAACTGTGTCATTTGTAATACCACGTGGCTGCATATAATAGCTGAGCCTTGACTTTGGGGCAATTTTGTGAGGAATCCACTTGACCTTTTTAAAGGCACAATTGAGGGCTTGCAACAGGAAAGGATTGTTGAAGCTGCTATCAGTGGATGGAATTCTGCAATGGAATTTGGAGCTCATACTGGTGAGGTCTGAATCATTTGACACACGCATGCGCGCACACACACACACACACACACCCGGTCACCCTACAGAGTTCATGCATCCATGCATCTTCTTTTAGTTTTCTTTTGAGCCTTGCCAGGAAAACACGTAGGAAATGAACTAGTAAAGTGTGGGGAGTTATTTGTGGAAAGAGCATCTGACCTTTTGACCTCTTAATGAAGGTCATATAATGAATTCACTCTCAAAGGAGAGAAAATAGTCTGTCTTAGAAAAGGAGATGTTTAATAATCCTGGATATGAATACCATTCCTCCCAATCCTGCTGGAGCCGGATTAGTCCCCACAAACTCCACTTGGTAAAGAGAACCAGGAGAGGTAGAACATTAATGCTCCCTCCCAAGTGTCCCATTTCAACCCTGTGAAGGGATCTAGATTTACTAGAGTAACTCATCTAAAGGAAAATGAAAGCAAACAGTGTTTTTTTTCTATGTTGTGCTCATTAGCTTATAGCTATCATTAATTGAACATTTACAATTTGCCAGGAGTACTATAAAAAGCACATTCCTTGAAATATCTTATATGGTACTAATAACTATTATTTTTATTTGAGACAGGGTCTCCCTTGTAGCCTAGGCTGGCCTGGAAGTCGAAGTCTTCCCAGTAGCTTCCCAAGTGCTGAGGTCAGAGGTGTCACCAGCAAACCCAGTCTCTTAAGTCAGGTTTGAAACCACTTACAAGGCAGAGAGCATTGCCTTTGTTTCCCGCAGAAACTGAGCTGCTCTGCTGCAGGTCTTGGCTGTAGAGCAAGTTGTTCCCAACATTGATATTATATGTCTTTTGGCTCTGATTGAAGTCTGGACTCTTAATCTGTATGCACCCCTCAGGCTCTGGAGGGCTGGTATAGACTTTAAAACACTAGAATATTCTGGGGCTTGCACATCAACCTCACGGTGTCCATTTATTTGGTTTTACTTGGGACTTAGAATTGGAAAGTTCTCAGGAACTGGTAGTCTGGGAATGTGGTTGGAAACTTGTGAGTCTCAAATGTAGCCCAGCCTTCCAGGATTTGATAACCGTGTCAAGAACACCAAAAGAACATACAAACACATGTGCGTGGCTTAAATAATTTAAACATCAGTTTCGCTCAGCTGCCCAATACCTTGCTTTATTCACAGACTTCAACTGCCTGTTAAAGGAATTGGGGTGGGGCTAGCAAGGAGATTGAATTAGAGGGAGACATTCCCCCCCTCTCTTCATTCCTCCCTTTCTCTTACCCCCATCCCAACCTTGGACAGGGGTGTAGCCTTTTGAGTGCAGGGATAACAGACATGTACCAAACCTGGCCCTGGGTTTTCGTTTCTCACCATCTCCTTTCCTATCATTTAGAGTTTGTGGACTTAGTGGTCTAAATCATGGGTCGGATGCAGACTCGCACAAGCCAAGGTTATAATATCTCCAGGAAAATGATCAGACATGAATGAGACAGCCTACGACAGTGGTTTATAACCTGTGGCTCATGGCCTCTTTGGGGGTTGAACTAAGACCATCAGAAAATGCAGATATTATCATTATGATTCATAACAGTAGCAAAATTACAGTGATGAAGTAAGAATGAAAATAATTTTATGGTTGGAGATCACCGCACAGAAGGAACTGTATTAAAGGATCACAGCATTAGGAAGGTTGAGAACCACTGGTCTACTGGGTAGTAAAATGAACACCCTTAGAAATCAAAATATTATAGACCTGGACAGAAACAGAGCCCTGTGACAGAGCAGAACACTGAAAACTAGATCCAAGCCTCTGGGAACCGTAGAAGTAGGGTGGTTTTTCAAAAGAAGTGATCAATTGATTTCATCGATGTTACTAGGAAAAACACCCAGTTTTCCCTCTGGCTTGGCATAAAAGAGATAAATCTAAAACTTAAAAAAAAAAAACACACAGGGCTGGAGAGATGATATGGCAGTTAAGAGCACTGGCTGCTCTTCCAGAGATCCTGAGTTTAATTCCCAGCAACCACATAGTGGCTCACAACCATCTCTAGTGGGATCTGATGTCCTCTTCTGACATAAAGGTGAACATGCAGATAGAGCTCTCTTATACATAAAATAAATAAGCCTTAAAATAAAAGCTACACTTTTATTGAGGTCAGCTCTTACAGACATGGGAGGAAAAGGCATATCTAAACATAGATGTTTTAGCCTCCTGCCTTCCCTCACTGCCCTGGAGCCACACAGACAAAGCAGTAGGTACCTTCTAGCCTCAGGCGTTGGCACATACTGGGAGCACCACCTGGGTGTGTTTCTGTGGCTTGATCGTCTCTTACCCACCAGGCCAGTCTGCTTGTTTCTTTTCCAGAATCGTTTTCACAACTGATCTAAAATGAAACTCGAGTTCCTAAGCCCCCCTTTCTCTTTCATGTTTTCATAGTGTGTGCCCCACCTGAAATTATATGTGAATGAATTATGTGCTTTTTGTTTGTCCCCGGGAATAGTTTAGCTTATGTAAGCATGCCAGTGCCATGCGGTTATTATATTGCTTGCTGCTTTTGTTCAGTCCCTGACCCCTGGAGCAGTACCTGGTGCTTAGCAAAAATCCACTTCAGGTACATTGACTGACTGAATAAACAGGAGGGGGGCATGAAACTCAGCAGTCGTAAAGGAAGACGGATTATTTTGTCATTAATAATTTTTTAAAAATACAGAAAAAAATTTACAGACAGAAGAAAATTTGAACAAATTATTTGGTTACCTGTACTATGCAGAGACAGTCTTTTTTAATAAAGAAAACCATTTCTTGCTAATGACAGAAATAAGAGTGAGACAATTTCTTCTGAAACAAACATACTCATTCTCGGCAAGGGTCTCAGTAGAGAAGCTAAATAAGAAGGTGAACCCAAAGACAAACATATAGGCATCCTCCTGAATATTAACCTTCATCAGGCGATGAAAGGAGAC
>NW_004949099.1:6693637-6704387 GCF_000317375.1 Microtus ochrogaster | reverse complement strand
AAATTTAAAAAAATAAATAAAACATCAAATCCCACCAAAAAAAAAAAAAAGAAAAAAGAAAACCATTTCTTGCTAATGACAGAAATAAGCGTGAGACAATTTCTTCTGAAACAAACATATTCATTCTCGGCAAGGGTCTCAGTGGGTGAATGTGAGAAAACCGTATTTGTTTTCTCGAGGGGGGGTGTGACTGTTTCTCTTGTTTCTGTTAATTTGCACATCCATTACAAGCAGACTATCTGTCTCATGGCGAACTCTGTCTCCAGTGAGCGCTACCACGTCTTCTTGTAGAAATTGCTAAAATAGTAGCTACCATATAATGTGCTCAAGGTTAAGCTTGATTCATTTCTGTCAAGAGTTTAAAACCTCTTCTGGTACTGAAGGATTTGGAATTGCCCATAAGTGTAACAAGATTGATAATTGTGATTCTGTGATCTAAGGCATAGTAAGAACGTAATGACAGAACTACCTTTCCAGTCCTCAAAACATCGCCTTTGCATTTAGAGATCCATGGATTTGGGCACCTGTGTATGTGTGTATGTGTGTGTGCGCGCGCCTTTATTTCTTTCTCTTTTTTCCCCTTATCATAATGAGTAAGAATGGGGCAGCTGGCATTTAGTAGGCTGGGGCCAGTGGTACATTAAGCATCATGGAGTCTATGAGAAAATACCATGGAGGTGGAGGTGGTCCTGTTCCCAAGGGGGGAACGGAGTTGGAAGAAGCAGGTGCCCATGGATGAATACATGTTACCCATGTTTCTGAGGCTAGTAGACCTGGTAACCTCTCTGGCCATGGTCTTCTCCATTTAGAACTAGGAAGAAGTTGTAGAATCAGAACGGTTCTGTCGTCATGAACACTCCGTAAAGCACATTCAGAATTCTCTCTCCAGAGCCGTCTCCGAAAGCTTCTCACTGTGCACAAGTGCATCTTCCTACTGCCAAGTGTGCTTGGGCTGTTGGCTGCTGTGCTCCCAGTCACCTTTGGAAACCCAGGAAGCAGGGGCGCAAGGGGAGCAAAACTACTATTCCTGGGGAAACTGAGCAGAGTGCTTGGGTATAACTAAAAAGGAATGTTAAAACCAGTGATGTTAACATGCTGGAAGCATAAAAGATTAGTAATGAGGCAGATTGTGAAAGGAATTTTTTTGGACAATGTCTTTAAAGTTTAGACACTACTCTTTAGAAAGAACAAAGTAAATCCTGAACTGAAATTTAGAAGAATTTTATTATAGGTATGTTTGATTCAAGAAATAGAAGCTATTTGAATCTGTAAAAGCTATACTTAAAGTCCTTTACCTCATTAGAATGAGTCTATAGTTACATATTTCAAGAAAAAGATCAAGATTGAAGATTTATATCCATATGGTTTTTGTGTGTATGTATTCCTTAATGTGACAATTATTGCTAGTTATCCTTACATTCATAATTTCATCCTTTGGATTATATCCTTCCAAAAGAAAACAAACAAAAAAACAAACAAAACCAAAGAAGCGTAACCCCCAGTGACTGTGTGACCCAAGAACAAGGATCTCCTTTCTAGTCCTCGTCTTTCCTAGGACTTTCCCTTTAGTTAGGTTCTAGCCAGAGGGATAGAAGAGAAAGCTGCGGATGTGCAGATATAGCTCCTGTGACGTGTGTTGTGGAAAGCAAGCAACCCTTTCTTTCCTGGCTCCCACCCATCAGAACTTGGGTGAAGACAGTTGAAGCTTACAAAACTGCAAAGAGGTAGAAACTCAGTGTTGAGAAAGGCAGACAAAGAGCGTGTTTGTGACAACTAGAAAGATGCTGTACTAGCCTTGGGCTGCATAATTCTAGTCTACATTTACTTGGGGGGAGAAATGAATTTCCATTTTGTTGAAGTCACTATGATTTTTGGTTTTACTTGTTTATAGCTAAATTTCATTCCAGCTGGATTCTTAAAACTTAACAAACCAACTGCAGATGCTGATTCTGCTAGACAAAGGCTTCCTTATAGCAGATACTGCCCCGGGGTTAAGAATTAAATTCAACTGCTCAGCAGAGTTGCCATAACTGTCTTTTCTTTTGAAACAAAATATTTACCTTTCTTTTCAGTGTATGAGGTTTTTTGTTTTTGTTTTTTTTTTTTCCTGCACGTATGTTTCTGATCTGTATGTATGCAATGCCCATAAAGGTCAGAAGGAGGCATCGGATCTTCTTGAAACTGAAATTACAGAGAGTTGCTAGCTGCCATGTGGTTGCTGGGAATTGAACCCAGGTCCACTGGAAGAGCACCGAGTGCTCTTAACCACTGAGCCATCTCTGCAGCCCAGAACTGTCTTTTCTAACTATCTCTTCTGTGTTCTTAGTGCTTGGAAATTTAAAACCAACCTTTTATCTTTAGACATTCAAAAATATATTTTAATTAAAATGGAATTCCTTTTTTATTCCTTCTGCCCCCTCCCAGATAACCCCTTATAACCCCTTCCATGCCACTCCCTCAAGTAGATAGTACTTTTTCCTTTGGTTACTATAGTAACATGTGTGTTTGCATGTAATACATGCATAAATATATATTTTTGAAGCCTTGGCTAAGGACAAATGTCCTCTTGCAGATAATGACATTGTCAGAAACCTTGGCTTTCATAAGTTGCTAGAGGAAATTTAATAAATTTGGATGTAGTAGGTATTAAGAGATGGCTTATTTTCACACTCAGTTTCTCTGTGACTATGTGCCCTTATCTATCATAGACTGACCTGAACCATCTTAGGAATGCCATCCTGTAACACAGGCCCCCATCATCTGAGGAAGTGCATCTGTTACTGTAGACTGCATTTGGGAATGCTTACTTTAGGATTAGAGGGTATAGGATGAGTGAGCCCTGTGAATCCCTCTGATAGCTCCTATCGAGTTACCAGCCAGCTAAGCAGAGGGATCAAGTTCAGGTTACGTCTTTGGAGAGGAATGCTTGAGAGCTATAGTGTGAGTGTGTGTGAGGGGTGAAACCCTGCCACCTTGTGTGTGTGTGCACCAGGGTGTGTGCCTTTTAACCTCTTAATTCAATAATCACCACCCAGAAGATGTTCTTGCTGGGAAGTCGGCTTTACTGCTTGTGACCCAAGATAATGTGTGAAGGCTTTAAGCTTTATCTTTCTGGTGGTCATTACCAGCTGGCTTCCTCCAAGAAGAGTATCAAATTGGTGATAAAGGCTTGAGAAAATGGGACTGGAGAGATGGCTCAGGACAAAAGCTCTCTCCCTGATTGTTTGAGTGCCAGCACCCACATGGCTGTCAAACTGTTTGTAGCTCCAGTTCCCAGGGGTCCAGCATATTCTTCTGACCTCGAAGGGTACTACGTATATACATGGTACACAGACATACATGCAATCAAAACACCTATACATATAAAATAAAAAATTAAAAGTTTAAAATCAGAATATTGGCTTGCAAGGAACTTGGTTAAAGAATATTTTTGTGTGCTGCCCCTAGCCTCATATTCAATGAAATATGATTTAAAAGGTATAAGTTTCTATGTTTAAATGTAGTTGCATATCTTTTTTAATGTACATAGTTACACATATATATTCATACTAAGGTCAATGTGACTGTGTGTGTTTATGTAGTGTTTGTGTCTGTGTCTACGTATGTGTACATGCTTTTTAAAAATATAAGTAATGTTAAATCAGACTATTTATGTAGCAGTAGGTCTTATAGCCATTTTGCCTTCTGTACATATAAAAATTTTTAAAAGACTGTATAATATCATGACACCATGTAGTTACACTGTATTTTTTTTTACCAGCTCTCCACTGATGGTCATTGTGAATGTTTTCATTGTCTACTTATTCTGAATGGTGTCTCAACGTTCATTTGACTCTGTGTCAGTCCTACTCTGAGGAGAGAAAAATGTCAACAGGATAAATTCCTACAAGGAGGGCGACTGGTTCCAGGAGGACATAACATTTTCACTGAGTGGCTATTACTAAAAGGGAAAAAATGCCATTATTCTAAACATGTGTAGACCTGTCAAATCGTAGGAGGGAGAATGCTAGGCAATTCTAGATGTCTAAAAAGAACCTGACTTTAGTAAACTTTGGAATTCTATAAAAAAAAAACTTATTAAAATGTTTCCTGTTGAATGTTATCCTGATGGTCTATGTGAGAACACAGCTACCACCCTAATGAAGACATGGGCCCATGTGTGGACAGTCATCTAGCTAATGCGTGTGGTTATAGAACTCAGGCGGGTCGGAAGAATCACTTGTTTCCTCATAGCATTTGGGGGAGGGAAGCGCGTGGCTAGAATTTGAGTCTATTCTGCCTCCCCATTTTAATCCCTTTCCTCACAGGATCTGTATTTACACATTTGTGAAAGGCAAGGGGCTACATGGTTTAGGGAATAAGGCCTTTTTCCTTCGTCCTTTCCGCCACGCCTTCTAGAGCTATTTCTTCACAGTAAAGCTTGAACCTAGTTTGAAAAGTCACAGGTTCAAGGCCAGGTCTGGTAGTGCACCCCTTTAATTCCAGCACTCAGTAGACAGAGGCAGCATGAACTCTATGTCTAAGGTCAACCAAGGCTATGTAGTAGGACTCTGCCTCAAACACACAAACAAATACAACCCCCTTCCAAATAACAACAAAAACAAACCCACACACTCATCCCAAACAAAAAACAAGTCATAGGTTCTTGTGTCTGGAAACACCTCCTTTCCAGCCCTCAGTGTATCAATACCTGTGTCCAGACAAACATGGATTCTTGCCTGTGTACTTTTGTTCACCTTGTATCTGCCCTCCCCACTTCTCCCTTCTCCCTTTAATCCATTTTCCACATGATAGTCAAATACAAAGAAAGAGTTCTATAAAATATTGATCAGATGCAAAAATATCGATAAAATATGTATAACACACAGACAGTGGGTATAAGTGAGCCTCCTGATTGGCTTTAGGAAAATGAGCCTTGTCATCCTATTTTCTGTTTACATTATTGCCTCCCCATCATGGTACCACTCTCTTCAATTACGTTCTTATGATCTTTGCTTAATGCTTTTGTCAGAAACATGTTTCTCTGATAGTTGGTTTCTTTGTGTGTTCTTTGGAGACACAGACACGAGAGTGGCTCTGGCATACGGAGCCAGCAGTGGGTCTGCAAAGCCGTGGTATATGAGTCTGTAGCTTTGCTAGATAAAGAAGCATTCTTTTTCCAAAGACATTTGTTCATTTGTGCTCCTGTTTGCAGATAAGATCCTACTTGTTCCTTACCTTTCTCCCTGTTTAATCTTGTCACATCTCTAGGCCTCTTTTTACATGTGGTTTCCTCCTTCTCAAATATCCCCCCGCCCCCGCCTTTTCTATGTGAGCTTCTCATCTTACCCTCCAGGTTTGGGGCTAAACATCACCTCAGAGCCCCTTTTATATGCTGTGTTCTCCTTGCCCCAAGGCTGTAAGCTCCAGGGAGGGCTGTGTCCATGTCCCTTTGGTTCCCCAGTTTGTTCTCCCAGTACAGCACTACACCTAGACATGGTCGAAGCTTAGAATCTAGTTGGCAAAATGAGTAAGTGGTTGTGAGTGAAGTCCTCTCTGTTGAGAAGATCTCTGTTCAGTGAATATGAATTGGATAAAGATGTAAGAAAGTTAATGGAACCCTGTTTCATGGGTCCTCTGGCTTCTGAGCCATCCCGTGATAACATTATCTGAAGTCGTCTTCAAAGGACCCTAGAAGCTAAACTACACTGGTGGAATAGAATATTCCAGCACTGGACACTATAAGGGATGTCCAGATGAAATAAACAAGCACATAGATAGAACTATGAACATGTTCGTCTCCAAAGACAAAGAGGACGTCAGTGGGGGAGGCCTTGGGTGTATGCTAACCTACGCACTGACCAACGTTACACTGAAAATACAAGTAAAGTTAAGTGGGTTCAGATGGGCAGCCTGGAAATGTTTTCTCAGAGTCCGGGCTCTCCTGGTAGCTGTCCAGATTTGTTTATGGGTAATTTTGTTTTGTTGCATATGCTCCTGGGGATTAGAGCCCTTCAGGCCTCACAGTTGCAGATTGCCTGTGAGCTGTGTGTACCAAGCTGTGCAGTGCAGACAAGTACCAGGCATCCAGGATGCAGATGTCTTGCTATCACTGGAAACAGAGGCAAGTAGCTCTCCACAAGTTGTTGGTCCTCTTATGCAGAATCCCTTACCGTCAGAAGAGCCTTCTCCATACATCATTTCATCAGACTGGAGGTGCGGAAAGCTGATGGGTGCTCAGTGTTCCTAGCAGGAGAGACACCACCCGTGAGGTCTGTAATAGGCTCTATCAGGAGTCTCAGTTTGATCATTGTCTGGCTTTGAACTCTTAGACTTGGCAAGTCGCTTAGCATGTGCTTTGGCACCCATGAAGTGGAAATATCAAACCTAGACAGCTTACCTTTAAGGGAACAGTGGTACAGCCAAGGTAAAAGCTTTGCATGGTACCCAGTGCATGGAAAGTTCTCGGAGACTTTTGCTCTGTTTAGCTATAGTGGAGTAGGGCGTGTGTTGAAGAGATTGGATTGCTGGAGTTGTAGAGTTCAAACTGTGCCCAGAAGCAACAGCCCATTGCTCTTTACTCTGAAATTCCTCTGTTAATTTCTACTGAGATAAGACCTTGAAGACCTCAAGCCTATCAATTAAATTCTGTGAAGGGTTGCTTTTAACTTTTTTTAAAGCTTTCTTACATATTAATTTATTTCTGCTCTCATATTTACAAACAATAAAAATTGGTTGAGTCAGAGATAGAAGGCAGAGCTAAGCAATAAGGGAGGATATGTAGAAAGATGGAGTAACTACAATACCTCCTCTGTTCAGCTATGGCTCAGAAAATACTAAATCACCATGAAGGTTCAACAGGAAGACCCACCTGACCCCAGAAACATGCTTAGACTTCCCAAGAACTGTGTGTGAAGGCCCCAGCTGCAGAGGTGGTCCATTGCAATGCTCTGACTGAGGAATTCTTAAGCAATCTGACTGGATTCATCGTATGCATAAGGACATGAGATTTTAAGTCAGTGATACATGGATAGTGTGGTTCCTTCACAGTGTTTTGTAGTAACAAAACACTAAGCTAATACAGTGACGAATCATCTGAAGATATCCTTCTGCTCTGGGGTTAGGCGATGCTTAGCATAGTTCAGGAGACTTGGGACTGAGTGCTTCTATGACTGCGACAAGGGAAAGATGGCGCTGCAGAAGAAATTCTCTGCTGTCTAAATTGTTGGGAGCATGGGAGGGTAATGGGTCCTAGAAGTTTCTTTGCTGATGGGTATTGGCTCCTAACTAGTGTTAAATTTTGAGGTGTTCTGGAGGAATTGCCACATTACTGGGGAAATCATCAGAGTCTCCTCTTGGGGTTCTGTCTTAGTTACTGTTGGTTGATCTGAAGAGACACCATGAGCAAGGCAATTTATACAAGGAAACAGTTATTTAGGGGCTTGCTTACAGTTACAAAGGGCCGGTCCATGACCAGCATGGAGGAAAATGAAGTACCATGCAGGCAGGCATGGTGCTGGAGCAGTAGTTAAGTGCTCACATCTGATTGGTAAATTGTAGGCAGAAAGGGAGAATGGGCCTGGTCTGAGATTTTTAAACTCTGAGTGACACACCCCCTCCAACAAGGCCACGCCCCTCCAAAAAGGCCATGCCTCTTAATCATTTCTAAACACTTCATGAACTGGGAACAAAATATTTAACTATATGAGCATATGAAGGCTGTTTTCATTCAAACCACTACAGGTTCTTCATCTCATTAATAAAACAAGAAAGACTCCAAATGAAGCTTGAGGAAGATTTTCTTAGTGCTTTGAAGAAAGGCCCAAGGGTAGCAAGCTGCAAATCTTAGCAGCTTCTTAGAGGAGGAAGATGGAGAGGAAAAAGAGAACAAATCTTTCCATTTGAGTTAGGCTGGCATGGACATCATCCTCATGGTCAATGAGCCCACATGGTAGGGAGGGGAGCTATTGAATCAGAAAAACTCTATGTGGACTCTGGCCAGCATCAGAAGGACAGAAGAGAAGAAAAAGGAGAACTTAGCCCTTCAGAGTCAGGACTTTCCCCTCAAATCTCTTTCCAGACACTGGCCAAAGCTTTCTTTTCTCTCTATACCTGCTGTTAAACAAACGGAACTATCTATATACTTTTAGGGCCATTAAATAATCCCATTGGAGGGTATTCCCATGCTACACGTGACAGCTCCACTTGGGTCTCAGAAAGGCAGGCAGACCCAATAGAGCCTCCAGATAGTGCTGTAGCAACTGCACATAGGGCAGGAATTCAGGGAAGGAAAAAGGATATTATCGCATTGAAGGGATAACTATTCCTCCTGTCTCTGTAGTGAGATGTAAGGCAGATATACTTTCCTGAGGGGTGGCTCCTGACCAACCTGGATTAACTTTTAAGGACAGAGACAATGGCATATCTCTATCCAGGGGTAGATTCCGTTTTTTTACTGCTAACATTTCCCCCTCTGAACAGATAACCCTAAAGTCATTTAGGAAATGGGCTGAAATTAGGTAATAGACATTACCCATTTTACCGTGAAAATCTGGAGATTCAGTGTCAAAACTCTTCACCAAAAGAGGAGCTGTCTGGAGGTCAGTCTCATTCTCAGATACAGACTTAAGGTAGGGTGTTCATTTGGGAGGAGATAAGAAACCTCTGGCACTCCTGGAAGAACCAAGAATGGTTCTGGAGGTGCTGCTTTGGGGCCTCTGCACTCCACTGCCTGCCTAAGTTTCTGTCTCCTGTTCTCATCATCCCCAATTACCAAAGGAACTTCCCTTCAGGGGGTTGATCTTTCTCTTGGCTTTGAGATGAGTGGGGTTGTCAGGTGTAGCAGTTGGGGGTACCCCTCCAATGTTATCTAGGGGCTCCCAAAAGTGGATCAAGTGATTCTTATATAACAGCCACGTGTAAGGAGGAAAGGAAGTCTTTGTCTGGTGCATGAGAACAGACTTGAGGGAGGGTAAAGGCAGCAGTTCCTAGCATTACAAACCCTTGGCAAAGAAGCTGGAGCAGCTAGAACAAAGGACAGTTTTAAGATGTCTGTGCTAAAGTCCTTAGATGGCTTCATTGCTTCCCAGAAGCGTCTGACCATTGACATCTTTCTCTGGTTTTGCTGTTATTTCTTTTCGTCTCCAAAGCTGAACTCAGGGTTCACTTTCAGAGACTTTAATAGCTTTTAACCAGGCAAGAATCAGGGCTGGAGAGATGGCTCAGTAGTTAAGAGACTGACTGCTCTTACAGAGGACCAAGTTTCGATTCCCATCACCCACATGGTGACTCACAAGCACCTGTAACTCCAGTTCTAAAGGATCTGATGTCCTCATCTGATCTCCACAGGTACCAGGCACACACATGGCAAACAGATATACATCCAGGCAAAACATTCATACACACAAAAAATAATTTAAAAAAATTTAAAGTGCTAGAATCGCAGTATGAGGTTCTTCTTGGATGGCTTCTAGAGAGGGAAAGAGGGAAGAAATTTAATCACTGTATGATTTTCAGGTTAGAGCGATATTGGGCCTGTGCTCTGCACCATAGGTCCTTTGTGGGTGCACTTGCACTAGTGGTGTTAAAATGGAGCCAAGTCTCATAACTTGACAATATTTTTTCTTAGTAATAAAATCATTAGTTATCTGAATTAAGAAATTAATAGTCGTCTGGATAACATTTCATGAATTTCAGCCAAATGTCCAGAGAGTGGGATCCATTGGAGGTGTTTTCTAAAAAGCATACCAATATTAACCTTTGATTATACTTTTCCTATTGATTGTCTAAGGCCATCCAGGCAGCCAAATTCACAATTTTCTTTTTTATTGTCAAGACCAGTTAAGGATCTGGTTCTCTGTGGTTATTTGGGCTAGGGGAGGTAACTCCTTTAGCTTTTTTTTTTTCTTGCTATTTTTTCCTTCTCTTTGAGAAAGAGTTGGAGGTCTGACTGGAATGTAGCCTCACTTGGCTGCTGTGGAAACTCCTTCAGCCTTTAAGATACTGGCACACTTTGGGTGTGGTGACATGTATATACAGACGTAAAAATATGCACAGTCCCTTGGCTGCTAGATTTCGTTCCTATGCCCCGCTCATGCAGAGGACTGCTGATCTGTGAGTCTACCCCTAAATAACGAAACCTTTATTATATTCCATTCTGAACTAGTGTGGGACTATTTTATTATAATTGACAACACTTGGCAGCACTGAAGGGATTTTCCTCTTTGCTGACTTTCCTCTCTGCAGAATGCATACCAGTTAGAGTCTGCCTGGTGGGGTCTCCATGGCCTCTCTGACCAAGAGGACATGTGACTTTCCAGAGCTGTAGACCATTTTGAGAGATGCCTCATAGTTCCCTGGAACCTGGTTGACCTTGGAAAGAAAGGGTCAAAATAGCATCCCTTTTAGTCCCTCTTATTACATTAGTATAGGTATTGAACACCCTGAAATTCATGGTCCTAGTAACTTTTGTGTATAATTAGCGTAGACATGAATAAGAGCCAAACTTTTTTTTAATTGATTTTTATTGAGCTCTACATTTTTCTCTGCTCCCCTCCCTGCCTCTCCCCTCCCCCATTCAAATTTTCTCCAAGGTCCCCATACTCCCAATTTACACTCTTGGGAATATACCCAAGAGAGGCCCTATCATACAACAAAAGTATATGCTCAACTATGTTCGTAGCAGCATTGTTTGTAATAGCCAGAACCTGGAAACAACCTAGATGCCCTTCAATAGAAGAATGGATGAAGAAAGTATGGAATATATACATAT
>NW_004949099.1:6634497-6692192 GCF_000317375.1 Microtus ochrogaster | reverse complement strand
CATCAGCTTGAAGAGCAATCAGGGTTCCCTGACCTGTGGGAAGTCCAAGGACTGCCCACCTCCATCTAGGTTTAGTAAGTTGAGCATCCAAACTGCCTAGGCTCCCCCAAAGCCAGTATGTGCAGTAGGATCAAAAACCCGATGACTAAGGACGTTGAACATTTCCTTAAGTGTCTTTCAGCCATTTTAGATTCCTCTGTGGAGAGTTCTTTGTTTGGATCTGTACTCCATTTTTTTTATTGGATTATGTGTTCTTTTGGTGACCAATTTCTTGAGGTCTTTGTATATTTTGGAGGTCAGACCTCTGTCTGAGGTGGGGTTAGTGACTATCTTTTCTCATTCTGTAGGCTGTTTTTTTGCCGTGTTGACCATGTCCTTTGCTTTATAGAAGCTTTTCAGTTTCAGGAGGCCCCATTTATTAATTGTTTCTCTCCTGCCCTGCTGGGGTTGTATTTAGGAAGAGGTCTCCTGTGCCAATGCATTCAAATGTACTTCCCACTTTCTCTTCTATAAGTTTCATTGTGAGCCAAACAGTTTTAACTAAACCTTTATTTGTCCTATAGCTTCGATTTTTCAAGTCACCCCTTGTAAGTGCGACTAAAAATAGCCTAATGATGGCAGCGGAGACCTGGGCTGACCAACTCAGTTGCCACCCAGGCCCAGATCCAGGCTCTTGACTTCACCCACCCAAACATCTGCCCCATCTATAAGTTGCTAGAGCACATAAAGGGGCCAGTCCTGTGGAACCATAGCTGCAGGATCTCCATGACTTAGGACAACAGCAGGATATCCAAGAGGAGTATCCATGAGTGTCCAGTATTGATGGTGTAGCTTGAAACAGACCAATGATTCATTGCAATGAATATTTGCAAGTAAAGCTATTTAGGCAAAGGGGTAGACACTGCGTGACACCCCCCAGCTTCCAGTGCCACTATAGTGAGTGAGTATGTGATGGGGAGCTGGGAAAGATAGAGGCACGGAGTGGCACAAGCATGACGGAACTGGAGAAGCAACAGCTGTGACTGTGTGAGACAAGGCTGCGATTGAGAGGGGACAGGTCATTGCTCAATGGAGTCAGCAAGATGGTTTCTGTTTGTTTTTTGTTTTTGTTTATTTTTATTTTTAATTTTTTATTTTCTTTGAGAAAGTTTACAAGGGTAGAGGACAGATATGGAAGAACTGGGAAATGAGTGAAATTGCATTGAAATTCCCAAAGAATCAATAAAAAATGTTTAAAAATGTTGGACTATATTTTTTATTGTGATACTAATATGAGAGCTGGATAAACATGGACGGAACAGTTATAATTTAATTGTGATGTGTTTTGTGTCAAGTTGACCAGGGGTCAGTTGTTCTGGTTGGTTTTGTTTTTTTTTGTTTTTTTTTTGTTTTTTTGTCAACTTGACACAAACTAGAGTCATCTGGAAAGAGGGACCTTCAAGAGAGAAAATGCCTCCTTCAAATTGGCCTATAGGTGTTGTAATAGAGCGGCGGGGCTGCATCCCCTGCACCCGGCCACCCACATGACTAGCTTATGCCTCGAAATAATTACACAGACACTGTATTCTTTTAAACACTGCTTGGCCCTTTAGCTCTAGCCCTTACTGGCTAATTCTGATATCCCGATCAACCCATCTCTAATAATCTGTGAGCACCGGTCTTAGTGAGCACCGGTCTTTTCAGGAAGATTCTAGCCTACGTCCATCCTGGGTCGGAGCTTCATCGCGTATGTCTCAGAGAGCAGAGCTCTCGCGTCCGCCCTGGAGATGGGAGCATGGCGTCTCTGCTCCAGAGAGCAGAGCTGTGGAGTCTGAGCTCACTTCCTCTTCCTCCCAGCATTCTGTCTGTTTACTCCACCCACCTATGTTCTAAGCTATGAGCCCAAACAGTTTGTTTATTACTTAACCAATGAAATCAACAGATTGATATATGACACTCCCACATCATATGGGCGAGTCTATGGGGGCATTTTCTTGCTCAGTAAGGGAGAGTCCAGATCACTGTGCGTAGTGCCATCCCTGGGCAGGTAGTCCTGGTTTGTATAAAAAGCAAACCAAATGTGGGATGGAGAGTAAGGCAACAAGTAACATTTCTCCATGGCCTCTGCTTCAGTTCTTGCTTGCAGGTCCCTACCTCAAGCACCTGCCTTGGCTTTCCTCAGTGATGTGGAAGGAAATAAACCCTTTGCAGCTCACATTGTTCTGGGTCAGAGTGCTATCACAGCAACAGGGAAATCGTACCACAGCAGTGACATTGAATGTTGACCTCTGAAAGTTTAATACCATTTGTCGATAATTTACTGTCTTCTTCAGTTTTACGGAGGAACACATGCCTCTTGTGTATGATTAGGTTAGCAAACTTGTCATGTGCTGTTTGAGCTCACTGAGAAACTGGCTCTGAGGATGGGATTTGACCTTCCTACTTTAGACTCCAGCATGTTTTTCTCAAAGTGTCTTTCTTTTTTTTTAAATTTATTTATTTATTAAGGATTTCTGCCTCCTCCCCGCCACCGCCTCCCATTTCCCTCCCCCTCCCCCGATCAAGTCCCTCTCCCTCATCAGCTTGAAGAGCAATCAGGGTTCCCTGACCTGTGGGAAGTCCAAGGACCACCCACCTCCATCCAGGTTTAGTAAGTTGAGCATCCAAACTGCCTAGGCTCCCCAAAGCCAGTATGTGCAGTAGGATCAAAAACCCATTGCCATTGTTCTTGAGTTCTTCTCACTGAGACAATGGGGATGATCTTTCGGGAATTCACCAAGACCAGCTAGCCTGGGTCTGAAAAAGCATGGGATAAAATCAAAGTGTCTTTCAAAATCATCTCTCCTGAGTCAGTCTGGCTCCTAGACTGTGACAGAGAGAAAGGAGAAGAGCTGCAGCCCGAGAGTACACACATCGTACCCTTCCACGGGCCTCATGTTTAGGAGTAGTTGACCAACCTATAATGGGCTCCCCAGTTTGTGGGTGCTTTTATTTGGTTACAGTTTAGGATGTGTGTGGTGGGGGATATTTTTTGTTGGTGTTTTGTTGTATTGGGTTTTTGTTTGTTTTTTTAAGATAGAATTTCAAGTAGGGAGGGAAAGAGGATCTGGAAGGACTTGGAGGAGGGCAAGAATATGGTCAGAATATATTTAAATTTAAAAATTGTTTTAAATAATAAAAAGTATTTTTTAAAAAGGGCAGCTAAGGGGTAAACCGCTCCCAGCAGGGACCACTGTTTATAAGATGTTGTAGTAGAGATAGCTAATAAAATCTGTGGAGAGGAGTCTGCCTACACGTCCTCAATCTGTAACTCCAGCACTGCAGTTTTAACAGGGTGACCCTAGTTGATTTCTCCTAATGATATAAACAATATCAATGTGATAATGTTTTGACATTTATCAGCAGCATTTTTGTAACTTCAACTTACACTTATTTAAAAGCATAGTTATGGCAGCTCATTCTCTGACTGTACAGAACACACAGAAAACTTTTGACTGTCTTATGTTTTCTATAAGATTTTCCTGAGAACTTATAAAGCCTAGTAGTTTTATAGTATATCTGTAAGTCACATTAATTTATTTCATTATCTGTATATATTGTTTGGATTCTGCTATCTTTTAATACGATAGTAATTTTGTATACTAGTGGTACAACACCTTATGGTATTAAACATGAACTAAAATAAGAAGCCATTAAGTAGGAAAGAGAAATGTCAAAAGAATGTAAACATAAAATTTTATAGTAAAGAAATATTTCTGTGTGATAAGACATTGTCCTGTGATGGCTGGATATTTCCAAAATGCAAAGGGTAAAAAAAATAAAACTGGAAGGCCTAAATGCCATTAAAATGCTGACTGAATTACATAAGGGATGTGAAAGATGTTATTTGGACTGGTATATGTATCATATATCACAGGGCAATGTCTTATCACACAAAAATATTTCTTTACTAGAAAATTTTATGTTTACATCCTTTTGACATTTCTCTCTCCTACTTAATGGCTTATTTTATTTCATGTTTAATACCAAAAGGCATTGTATTACTAGCAAATAAAATTACTATCATATTAAAAGATAGCAGAACCCAAACGACATATAGAGATAATGAGATAAATTAATATGACTTACTTACATCATATTTATACATATATGATATATACACACGAATGCTATTAAGTTTTTAACAGTCTCACAGACCTCTTTGTCTCATACATTCTTAGTTACTATGAAGTAAAGCTGGAAGAACTAAAACTGAGCAGTGGGGACATAGGCTGGAGTAGGAGCGGCTTTGGAGATTTGTTAAAATGAAGCAGAAGTGAAAGGCTGTTATGAAGAACTCCAGCCCTCACTGTCTCTGGCTGACAGCGAAGGGGAGAGCCTTGGGGTTGCTCTGTGGCCCTTGCTTGCTAATGAGTGTAGGCTTCTTTTAAGACTGCAGCTGAGAGGCAGTACCTTTGTCAAAAGTCGCAATGTGACAAGAACTGGCAGGCTGGTGTGATAACTAGCCAGTCTGTGAGCCTGAAATATGCCTTCCAAGGTGGCATGCACCTTCTGGCCTCTAGTTCTTCTTTTTGAGCCCTGAGATTTCTGGACATATTCTTTTCCAGAATACTTCCTTACTGCAATCCTACTCCTGGAGCTCAGCATACTCCTGAAACTTGGGTGGGAAAGGTTTGTTTTTGCTCCTAGTAACCCCTGTTTGATCTCTGGCATTTCCCTCAATTAAGTATTAATCAGAGTCATTAGAATACCTGTGGTTTTTTGTCAATACAATTCCAGATGTTTTCAAATCATCAAACAGTTGTGGCAGTCATATTGAAGTATGGCTGGCTTATGTTCATCACTGCCTGGAAAAAGATAGTAACCATTAGTCTTGTTGCTGAGCTTTGTGTATCATTTTAATAAACATATTAATACTACATATACTAAATTATATGAGACACATGTATGGTGTTGTACAAGGTATATTGTATGTGCATGTATTCCATGTGTATATCTACATGACAGATGTATGTGCTGTCTACCTAATAAATACTTTAAACTATTATAAAGTATGCAATACATCTTATGTGTATATGCATATGTTCTATATATTAACCTATGAGAGAAATGTAAATTATGCCACCAAAGCTTAAAAACATTTTCATAACAGTTCTCATGTAATTTCTTTACGTTTTGACACATTTTGTTTTGTTCGTTTTTTCGTTGATAGGGAGTACGCTAATGTCCCCAGAGACTGGCAGGGTGTGTGAGACACAGAGTTATAGCCCTGGGCCTACTGTGAGGGGCAGGAAGTGTTTGTTCTAAGAGAAGCATTTGCACCCAGCTGTTCTGTGCATTATCCTGTCCTCTGAGCCCCTTCGGACAGAGACAGAGAATATTCAGTTACTGGGGACTTTGAAGGCCTTGGTGGCTCTGCCTTTCCGTCCCAAGTCTTCTCCTCATGGTCACTGACATCACACAGAACAGGCCATTACTTTCTCTTCCTCTCTCTTCAGTGGGTGATGAACCCTTTCCCCCTCCATCTCCCAGCCTGAGCTTGGAAAGGGAGGACACACTACATTTGCTGAGATTCACTGGCAAAGGGACAAGGCCTGGCAGCCTGGTTTTCCCTCCAGGGTACCGTGACCAGCTTTTCCTCTGCCCCGGTCCATGGCTTTTGTCACGTCTAAGGACCCTCCCTGTTGCTAGAGATTCTTCCGTGTCATGGTTTGTTTGAGAGCCCCATATGCGAGCATGTGTCTGACTCCACCATGTGTTAAACCTCATGGGGCTCAGTGCCCATTCCCTTGTCTATAATGTGTGACTGGAATGGGCTTCCTTAGGCTCTTGCTGTGAGGGTAAAGTGAGTCACCACATGGAGGGCCGAGAGCAGCAAGGGACATAATAACAGACACTTAAGCACCGGCTATCAAAATTAGTGATTTATAGCTTAATGTTTTCCTTAAAATTGGCTTAAAATTGGCTTACTCAAGAACAATGGCAATGGGTTTCTGATCTTCCTGCATGTACTGGCTTTGTAAGAGCCTAGGCAGTTTTGATGCTCACCTTACTAGACCTGGATGGAGGTGAGTGGTCCTTGGACTTCCCACAGGGCAGGGAACCCTGATCGCTCTTTGGGCTGACGAGGGAGGGGGACTTGATTGGGGGAGGGGGAGGGAAATGGGAGGCGGTGGCGGGGAGGAGGCAGAAATCTTTAATAAATAAATAAATGGAAAAAAATTGGCTTATAAAAATCAACATGGTACATTTGGACAGGATATGACTGAAGAAGAGAGTAGTGTGTGTGTAATGGAGGAGGAACTTTGTTTTGGGGAGAGAAGGAATTCTTGAGTGAGACAGCACAGGCTTGGGAGAGCAAGGAGGAGTTGGGCATAGCGTGGGCCTGGGGGAGCAACGGTGAGCACAGCATAGACCTGAGAGAGGAGGGAGGTATGGGCACAGCACAGGCTTCAGGGAGCAAGAAGGTGGTGGATTCAGCATAGGCTTCAGGGAACAAGTCAGGTAAGGAATACAGAGTGGATGTGGGGGAGAAAAAAATGGTGAATAGAGCATAGGCTTGGGGGAACAAGTCGGGTGAGGGATACAGAATGGACATGGGGAGCAAGGGAGGTGGTGAGTACAGCAGAAGGCTGGCAGCTGGCATGGGCATCTGACTGCTCATCTGGATTTGAGATAATGCAAGAGGCAGAGCTGGGAGGTGTGGCATCTGAACTAGGGCCTGTTGCTCGGATGAAGGGTCATGAGACATGGGAGCCCATGGCAGGAAGGAGAAGGGCCAATATGGAGTGCAAGGCCAGCCTGACAGACAAGAGTGAGATTGGTGGGAGGTGGGAAGGGGCAGGAGTGGAAACTAAGGGGGCCTGTGGTATAAGAAACGGTATTGGGATTGGGATCTGGGTGTCCAGAGGTTTGTGCTGATCTTTCCAGAGATGTGCAAACATAGGGTGTTCTGTACTAAAGCGCCACGTTGAGCAGAACACATATAGATTTACACAGATCTTAAGTATGCAGCCTGAACTTGCCCTCGAATGGAACGGGGTATCTACATTAAGGGGGATGGAGAGATGTTTGACTCGGTAAAGTGTTTGCCTCACAAGTGTGGAGACCTGACTGTGTTTCTCCAGAACCCACATAAAAAAGCTGTGTGTAGTCGTGCAGTTTGCAGTGGCAGGTGAATCTCTGGGAGTTCAAGGACAGCCAGGGCTGTTACACAGAGAAAAACAAGAAGATAACTGTGTTTGCTAGGTTCCTTCTTGACAACGATGATACCATTCTCAAAATCATTTTGATTGGGCTTAGCTTAGGGGAGGATTCTGTGAACTTGATGGTTTTGTGAGGATTAAATGAGCTAATATATTAATGTTTTTACAAGTGCCTGATGTATATATTAAATCCCTTCTCAACTATGAATTACTATAGTGATCCAATAGAGGTATTTAATAAGTGTTACCTTCAGCTGTTGTCAAGCCTGCTTGCAGTGTTTGTTCAATCTCATTATTGAACATGTGTGGTTAATGTTAGCCGGTAATGGCTAGTCCTTGGGGCTAGAGCATCTAATCACAGAGAGATTCCCCTTAATAGTGATGCCTAATGGGGCCCAAGCCTCTTAGCCATTGACTCCTTCCCTAAGGAAGCATTCAATTTCAATTTTTGTTTTCTCCACAGTGGAAACAGGCTCTGTGGAGAGGTCTGTGTATTCTCTTTCTTAAAAGGTGAAGGTTTATTTTCTTGTCTTGGCCTTGACACCAGTCCTCAAGATTAACAATTAAAAGAAAAAAGAATGAGGTCTTTGAGAAAACCACTTCAGCTTCATCTCCTTAGGAAGAGGAGGGAGGTTTTGTGGTAGGGTATCCATTTTCAAATATCATGAAAGATTGCCTCTGGAAAGCAAAATGTGTTCTTGTGAAAAGTTTAAGGCATAGAACAGTCACCGGCTCTGAAATAGCAGCAGAGATTTCCAATTCAATCTTTTTTTCTTTCTTTCTTTTTTTTTTTCTTCCTCAAACTTCCCAAGGTGGAAAAGGTCAGAATAGTTTGTGAAGAAAACTGATGCAGGTTTTATTTTTCTCATTTTGTAATCATTTTCCTTTTTTTTTTTTTTTAAAAAAAATTATCTCTTCTCAAGTACCAATATTCTAAAAATAACCTTGTGTTGGTTTGTGAGCTTCCTCAGCCTGGGCCAGGATAATATTTTTTTTTAAGAGATGTTATCGTGGCATTTGGTTTCAACTGATAATTTACATGGCCACAGAATTCCCCAAGCAAACCCCTGTAAGGTCATCCAGGGCAAATGTTTAACATTTTGCCAAATTGTCTCTGTGTTTGTTTAGCATTTCTTAGCTTTTGAAGCTGCCCATAAATAGTTATGAAGTTATCACAGAAGAGATCAGCGCCGATGGATTGGTGTTATTCCCAGATGCACGTCTAGTACCAGAAGCTGGCTGGTATTTCTAGAAAGTGGTCGTGGGAACAATATTAACTGTCTCGTGGAAAGCCGTTCATTGTTGCCTCGCTGTAAGCTGCACCGTTTGTGGTCCTCTGTGAGACCAACCCTGCCAGACTTTGGAATTTTTACATCATCCTAAAGGGATGTAAGTAAGAATTAGGAAACAGAAAATCTATATTCCTCAACCATAGCTTGATGAATGTTTCCATTTGAGAGGAAACACGAGGTAACCCCCAAATACTACCCCCAGCATAAATACACTGTCAAATCTGCCATCAAGTATTTGGAGAGCCCAGAATAGAAACATATACCAGAATAGATAACTGTATCAGCCTCAGTGACCTGGGTAATAGGACTAATGACCTTTTATGTTGGGTTGTGGGAGCCTTTTGCTGAGAAGCATGGCAGATATATTATGCTGTTTGAAAGTCCTGCCTGAGATACCAGCTCCAAAATATGATGACCTCAGAGCTCTCGGTGGAACACAGGGTAGCACCTTTGCCAGGACCTGGGTACCCCCTAACCTGATGCAGTAACTTAATTTCCATTGTTGCGTTGGCTCTTCCCCTGCCACCCTCCCAGGCTGGCACTGTTAGAACCATTTTACAAGGGGAACAGCTGAGGCACAGGAGGATGAAGTTGCTTGCCTGGCGCTACAAAGCGAATGGAGTCCTATTCTGTCGTGCCCACTGACCATTTGAACACAGCCTCCTGTTGTCTCTGCAGTCTCCAATCCTTTGTTACATCATTCTCTTATTATACTACTTTATTTTCTGAGTAAGATCAATTCGTCCCCATTTATGGCAAAGTACTGCTTCTTTATTTAATATAAAAATTAACCTAGCATTTACATTCCTAAGAATTTGCATTAGGGGGTATTTTCTTTTGTTTGTGCTTTGGTGATTGTGGTGGTGTATATGTATGTGTGTTGTTTTTTTTTTTTTTTTTTTTTTGGCAACACTGGGGAAGGGATTGAATCAAGGACATCACACATGGGAGTTACAACCCCAGTGCAGGAATTTGAATTTTAACAGGTTCATTTCATTATATTATTTTTTTAAATTTTGAGATTATAATTTAATTACAACATTTTTGTCATTTTTTTTACTTCCTCCAAACCTTCCCACTTTCCCCTCACTGCTGTCCTTCAAACTTATGGCCTCCTTTTCCACCAATTAACAGGTTCATTTTCTATGTGAAGAGACATATCCACATTGGTACATCTGTAATAACGGAAGTGGGAAGCTTTTGAGGTGGAAGGAGAAATTGGCTGTGAGGAAGTTGGTCTTGTTGATGGCATCATGGTGGGGTTCTCTGGAAAGCTGTAGTGAAAGAAGTGGACATTAGGGGCTGCCCTGCTCGGGGTATCTATCCCCAGTGCAAGTGTAAGCAGCATCTTACACAGTGAGTTGTTTTGTTTTCCTTAGTTTTGATGCAAGATCTTGGGATGCTCATACCAGCCCCGTACTGTAGCCACATCACCATACTCACTTTGGTTGATTACCTTGGTTACCTTATCCTTCTGTCTCCGCCTCCCACATGCTGGGCTTACAGGCCTGCATCACTACACCTCCTCCGTGTGATACCCGGTACCAAGAATCAAGCCCAGAGCTTTGTGCATGCTGGGCAAGCACTCTAACAACCAAACCTATCCCTAACTCACTTAGCTCTCTATCACTTGGGAGGAGTATATGAGAAAATCGATGTGAAGGAGGAAAGATTTACTTAGCTTGTGCGTTCAGAGGTTTCTGGTTCAGGACTGGACGGCTGTATTGCTTTTCTACCTATGACAAGGTAGAGCATCAGTCATGGCAGGGAGTGGGTGGTGGAGCCAATCTCACTTCATGATGGCTGGGAGCAGAAGGAGAAAGAAAGGACCAGGGAAAAACTGGGCCCTTCAGGAGCACGCCTCCAATGACCTGCTTCCCCCTGGGCTCTCCTTAGGAGCCACTTTGAAAAGTTTTCACTCTCTTTCAAATAGTAATCCACTAATGAGGTCAGAGCCTGCCTGATCCAGTCGCCTCCCCACCTTTGCATTGGAGACTAATCCTTAAACACGTGAGCATTAGGAACACTTAGCATCTGCATCATAACAAGAAGAAGCAGACGCCCCCACTCTTGCTGACTTAGTTTTTAAAAGCTTCTGGTGGTGCAGGCTGCTCACCACACCGTGTAAGAGTAGGACACCCAGGACACTAGTCTTAATTCAAGCCAGTGACTCTCTGCAGTGTTCAGTAAACGCATCAGTGTCTGTATTATCGTCGGAGGAAAATGGCCACTGTATACTAGTAGAGGTGGTTAACACTCTCTGAGAGGTCGTGTGTTTTCACAAAGCCCATTTCTAAGAGACCATGATTCCTTGCAGCAGGGTTTCTGAACTTCAGTATTATTAACGTTTTAAAGCCCAATTTTCCTTTGCTGGGGGGCTTTCCTGGACATTGCAGGACAGTTAGCAGCAGCATGGGTCTCTGTTGCTAGACATCCATCGTGACAATCAGTAGTATATCCAGACACTGGTACATGTCCCCTGCAGGGCAAATCTGCCTAAGTCAAGAATTACTGCTGTCCTTGAGCTGATTTTGTATACTGACTCTGAAATCTGCGTCTTACCTAATATGAAGCTTCTGTTTATGAGGCTCCTTGAAAGCAGCCATGGATGTGCTACCCTAGGTCTGTAGAGATGGGTGAATCTCCTCACCCTTAAATCGTTTATTGACTGATCATTTACTGAGCTCATGTGCCGGGTATCGATCTGAAGGCCCCAGAGCTGCAGAATGACGCTCCAGCTGTCACAAAGGTTAGATGTTGCTTCTTTGGGATCACAAAGTACGAAGCATCAAATAGCAGGTGCCCTGAGGGATACGCACGGCTCAACAGAACTCAGAGACCCAGGGAAGATGTCACTGAATTTGAGAATCCGAAGATGCCTGCATAGGAGGCAAGCGAGGGAAAAAGTGTCTCTGGTCCTTTTGAGCAGTCCCGGAACAGAAAGCAGCTTCACATGGTATATGGGCTTCAGGCCAGACTACTTAATATGTAAGAAACTAGGCAGATTCAGACAGATGCGCCAGACCAGGAATGCCCAGGCCAGACTGTCATGGAGATTAACGATTTTAGCCGAAGAACAGTGGGAAGCCGATGAACAATTTTGTGCAGGGAGTGACGTGCCATGATTCGACTGGCACTTTGAAAAGATCAATCTGTTCCTGCCTGGGTCCAGAAAGTGCAAGTTCCCCTCTAGCCATGAGGGTTCATCTTGTTCCCTGCTGGGCCACATGGATATGGAGTCTTTTGACATTGCCACTGCCTTTGGTGCCTGGACCCATCCTCCAAGCACCCCGATTGGGAACCTTTTAAGCCTTCAAATGAGAAAGCAATTCCTGTCCGTGTTCTACCTTTGTTCTCCTTTAAACTGTGATTGAAGTCAGGCTCCAGATCTTTGAAAGCCCCAGAGAAGAAAATGATTTCCATGGTAGCTGTAACCATGGGAAACCTTAGACTAACTCCCACCCTGTGTTCCACGGTGCCCCTTTCCCTCTCAGTCGGTTGATGAGAAACGAGGACTCATGTTCGGGTCTTTTTCATCCCAGTGCATGCAGATGAGTGCCTGGCTTCTACCTTCATCCCGCCATTATTTTGGGAGAAGGAAAAGTGTTGCTTGCTTACCTTCCTTTGTTCGCGGCTAAAGGAACTCAAGTGGATATTGGTGTTGAGGATACAATCCAGGTTTCGCTCTCTAAACTGCCTCGGCTGGTTACTCAGTCTAGGGGTTGTAACCCGCCTGGCAGTTCAGTAATTCCAGGGTCCCGGAGAGGTGCTATCTGGAAGATATGGGTGGAAAGAGAGGAAGGAGGCCAAGCGGGGTTCTTGTCAAAGCCTTCGTTTATTAGAGACAGGGTTACAGCTTATATAGGATAAGGAATTTGAGGGGGTGACACAGGGGCCTGGACTTTTGCCGCCAGGTTCACGTTGGTTACATAGGCCAGGAGGTTACGTCCGGTCAGGTCATGTAGGCCAGGAAGTCACAAGTTGACACACCTAGTTCTCTAGATAGTTTGGAATGTGGGGCAGGTTCCGCTAACAGATAGCTCTCTATTAACAGATAATTGGGTGTGGGGTAGGCTCTGCCAGTAAAACAGTTCTTAATACAATTGGGAGTGTGGGGTTCTCTGCAGACTCCCCAGGGCGATGGTTCCTGTAATAATTTTTGGGGGAAAACGGCTCCTGACATCGCTCCCTGCCCCTTGCCACTCCTCAAGTTGAACGACAACTCCAGGACAACATAGATCTTCTTTAAAGTACGTGAAGATTAATTTTTTTTTCACGAGACATTAAAAGTAGCTTTTATCAGTTTCTCTTCAATTTTTTTCTCTCATGCTCTCGGTGATGAAACATCTCTTAGTCATTTACAGGCATGTCCAACCTTTTGACAATGTGACATGACACTCTCATCCACGGATGTGTTTGGGGCTAAATTCCTAGCTGTCCAAGATACATGTGGACCGTGGTCCACAGGTTGAAAACAGCTATCATTAAAAAGATCCTTAAAACACTTCCAGGAACACATAATTCCCTTGTGAAAGTCTTACATCATCAAGATCAGGGCTTCAGGATGCAGTTTCTAGTCCATTGCCTCTACTGAGGATGGGTACAAGGCAGAAGTAGGCTGATCAGTCTCTCTGTTTCCCTCTGTCTCTCCCTCTCTGTCTCTGTCTCTGTCTCTCTCTCTCGCTCGCTCTCCCCACCACCCTGGCTTTTTATTTTTTTTATTTTATTTATTTATTTTTTTTTATTGAGAAAAGGAAAAAAAAGTATCCGCCTCCTCCCAGCCTCCCATTTCCCTCCCCCTCCTCCCACCCTTCTCCCCCTCCCCCAAACTCCTCTCCCCCTCCCTCTCCAGTCCATAGAGCAGTTAGGGTTCCCTGCCCTGTGGAAAGTCCAAGGTCCGCCCCCCTCCGTCCATGTCTAGGAAGATGAACAACCAAACTGGCTAGGCTCGCACAAAGCCAGAACATGAAGTAGGGTCAAAACCCCGTGCCATTGTCCTTGGCTTCTCATGAGCCCTCATTGTTCGCCATGTTCAGGGAGTCCGGTTTTATCCCATGCTTTCTTGGTCACAGTCCAGCTGGCCTTGATGAGCTCCCAATAGATCAGCCCCACTGTTTCAGTGGGTGGGTGCGCCCCTCGTGTCCTGACTTCCTTGCTCATCTTCTCCCTCCTTTCGCGCCTCATTGGGACCTTGGGAGCTCAGACCAGTGCTCCAGTGTGGGTCTCTGTCTCTATCTCCATCCATCACCAGATGAAGGTTCTATGGTGGTATGCAAGATATTCATCAGTATTGCCATAGGATAGGGTCATTTCAGATTGCCTATCCCCAGCTGCCTTGGGACTAACTGGGGACATCACCATGGGCTCCTGGGAGCCACTCTAGGTTCAAGTCTCTTGCTAACCCTAAAGTGGCTCCCTTAACTAAGAATTGTGGTTCTGTGCTCCCCTGTCCAACCTTCCTTTATCCCAATCCTCCTGTTTCCCCAAGTTCCCCCCCTCCTTCCTTTCTAACTTTTTTCTCCCCATCTCCCCTTACCCCCATCCCACCCCACCCCCAAGATCCCAATTTTCTCCCCGGCAATTTTGTCTACTTCCCACAGCCAATAGGATAACTATATGTTTTTCCTTGGGTTCACCTTCTTATTTAGTTTCTTTAGGTTCACCAATTGTAGTCCCCGTGACCCTTATTTATGGCTAGAAACCAATTATGAGTGAGTACATCCCATGTTCATCTTTTTGGGTCTGGGATACCTCACTCAGGATAGTGTTTTCTATTTCCATCCATTTGCATGCAAAATTAGAGAAGTCATTGTTTTTTACTGCAGCGTAGTACTCTAATGTGTATATATTCCATACTTTCTTCATCGCTTCCTATGTATAACCCCAGCAGCACAGACATTAAGGGCAACATTGAATAAATGGGACCTACTAAAACTGAGAAGCTTCTGTAAAGCAAAGGACACTGTCACTAAGACAAAAAGGCAACCTACTGACTGGGAGAAGATCTTCACCAACCCTGCATCAGACAAAGGTCTAATCTCCAAAATATATAGAGAACTCAAGAAACTACACTTTAAAATGCTAATTAACCCAATTTAAAAATGGGGCACTGAACTGAACAGAGAATTCTCAACAGAAGAAGTTCAAATGGCCAAAAGACACTTAAGGTCATGCTCAACTTCCTTAGCAATCAGGGAAATGCAAATCAAAACAACTTTGAGATATCATCTTACACCTGTCAGAATGGCTAAAGTCAAAAACACCAAGGATAGCCTTTGCTGGAGAGGCTGTGGAGGAAGGGATACCCTCATCCATTGCTGGTGGGAATGCAATCTTGTGTAACCACTCTGGAAAGCAGTGTGGCGGTTTCTCAGGAAATTCAGGATCAACATACCCCTGGACCCAGCAATACCACTCTTGGGAATATGCCCAAGAGATGCCCTATCATATGACAAAAACATTTGTTCAACTATGTTCATAGCAGTATTATTTGTCATAGCCAGAACCTGGAAACAACCTAGATGTCCTTCAATGGAAGAATGGATGAAGAAAGTATGGAATATATACACCCTGGCTTTTTAAAGACAAGGTTTCTCTACGTAACAACTCTGGCTGACCTGGAACTCAGGCTGGCCTCGAACTAGCAGAGATCTGCTTGCCTCCTGAGTGCTGGGATTAAAGTGCATCCATGCCCAACTCCAATGTTTCTCTTGATGATTGTATTCTAAAGACTGAATCAGAAGCTGCCATAGACGTGAATAAAGAGACAGGAAGGCTGTGGGAAGAAGTGGGGTGTATATGAGATATGCTTGAAAAATATAGTAGAGAATGCCCTGTAATAGACTCACATTAACCCCAAACAACTGAGCAATATACAAACAAAAGTCAAAATATCATGAACTCTACACATATGCATATGCAAATACACACATATGTAGAGATTAAATAATAAAAAATAACTTCCCACATCCTTTCATTTTCTCTCATCTTTGTCCCCTTTACCTTTAACCCTCCAGAGCGTTCACAATCTCTAAACTCTGTGGACTCTGACAGCATCCCTCCCTGCTCTCTTTCTTATCCACCTCAATTTCTTTCCTTTCTATGTTGACTTCTGTGGTGTCTGTTCTCAGTTGTCAACTTGCCTTTGTCTAACTAAAAAACCTAAGTAGCTGGGCACACCTGTGAGGGATTTTGTTGTTGTTGTTGTTGAGTTATTTGAGGTGGGAAGGCCCAACCTAAATTGGGGCCACGCATTCTGATGGCAGCCTATCTGAAGGACACGGAAGAAGGAAGCTTTGGTTTTTCACCTGCTTCCCCTCACTCTCACTGGCGAGGCTATCTATCCTGTTGCTGATGCACCCCTTCACTGGTATTACAGCCGACTTCTTCAGATTCCTGTGTGTACTGAAGACCACCTGA
Organism: Microtus ochrogaster; assembly: GCF_000317375.1. Taxonomy (NCBI): domain Eukaryota; kingdom Metazoa; phylum Chordata; class Mammalia; order Rodentia; family Cricetidae; genus Microtus; species Microtus ochrogaster. The sequence continues at coordinate 6,676,297 of NW_004949099.1, read as the reverse complement.
GGCATCCAGCCTCACAGACTGAACAACTTTTGGATTCTTGGACTTTTTGTCAGGAGACAGCCATTGGTGGACTAACTAGACCACAGTCTGTAAGTCAGTCTAATGAATCCCATATAAATGTGTGTGTGTGTGTGTGTGTGTGTGTGTGTGTGTGTGTGTGTGTGGTGTGGGATGTCCTTCTGTATGTGTGTTTCTTTTATTGACTAATAAATAAAAACATTTAAAAAAAAAGGAGAGACAGGAAGGCACAAGAGTAGGTGTGCCTTTGGAGAGACTTCAGAGGAGAGTGTGAGAAAGGAAGTTCAAAAGAAGCTGAAACAGTCTCACCTCCAAAACGTTTGAAAACTACATTGTAAATGTATTGCCCAGGTGCAGCCAGCTGTGGACAGTTTTTATATTCAGCTCTTGTCTGTGTTACTAGATAGCCAGATTAGTTTTTCCTCATCTCTCTGTATGACAGACAACAGGAAAGATGGCCTCTGCACAGCAGCCTCTTCCCAACATGGCGGTACCCTGTGGCCTCCAGAACACCCTTCTAAAAAAAAACGAGCAAGCATTGTTGAGCTGGACTTATCTTCTGTTATTGTTTGTTTGGGTTTATGTTCTCAAACAAGGTCCTCTGGGACAGTCAGAATCACCAAGCTGGTAGTTAGATGTAGACAGAGGGACATATTGGCAGCATACAGAAGGGAGAGTTGCACTGGAAGTTGGGCCTGCCTTTCCAGGTCTTCCTCCCCCCTCCTCTGCCCCGCATTGCCATCTGTGTGTCTGATGGCATTAAGTAAGATGGTCTGTGATACAGCAACATAGTCCAATAAATGTCAGCTCCCGGATCTTGTTAAGCTCTGGTGAAGCTGATCTTGGGGACAACAGTGGAGTCTGGGAGAAGGATGCTTGATGTGGCTGTGGTGAGAGAGACCTCTCAGCTCTTTTCTAGGAGGCCTGTGACCTGGAGTCAGACCAAGAGACAAGGACTGTCTTAGTTTCTGCTCTCATTGAAGGCAATTAACCGGCAAGTCATCCTTTCTCTACAAGCAGTCCCCAAGACTGTGGCAGTTTGGCTTGCTAGTATGTGACAGCCTCTCTGAAACCCCCTTCAGTCTCCACCCCAACACTTGCTACTCAGCCTCCATTGCTGGCACCCTACACTTTGAATTTCTTCAAGTTGGCCTTGAGGAAAGTGTTCTTCCTCTTAAGCCATTAGCATTTAAATAACAACCACCTCTGAATCTTTACAGTGTAATTGGGCTCATTAATTTTTTTCAGTGTGTATCTGCCCTTAGTAGTTTGAGAAATTTCTCCACGAAAGACTTCCTGTCTTTGAAGACTCTGTTGCTCAATGCTTGAAGAATAGGAGCATTTTACTCAAGGTTTTACTTAATCTCAACACAAACTCCCTTCTCTTTATTTCCCCTAAAGTGTCCTAGACCAAGGACAAAGTGTGATGTGGCTTACCTCTTGTATCAAGTTGAGAAAAGTTATTCACGAGGGAGGGAGTGACTCTCAGAGAGTGGTTTGGCTGTATCACTGAGGCCAGATCCTGGGTGTGGGGTGATAGTTTTCAAACTAAGGTCTGTAACTCTTAAAATTAAAACAAAAATAAAAGATACTCATATATTTAAAACCTCTGTCTTAACATGGGTGATTTAGAACTGATGGATGTTTTAATTGCTTAAGATTTAAGTTGGCTTAAGGTTTTTCCAATCATGGTCCTAGTCCATGGAGACTGGCAGATGGGGGTGAGCATGCTGAGCTGGTGAAGGAACTGTCACACCTACATACTCTAAGGCTTACTCTACAAAGGTGAGCTTTAGGTGTAAGGCATCTGACTCCGAAGGGTCAGAAGACTCTGGAATTATTCTGGATAATCTTCTGGAGTGCTTTTGTGTGGGTTCAGTTTCTAGTACTTCCAACTTTTGTTGCTTGTGAACAAGATATTTACTGAACGGACTAACGCCCTATTCCTTTGCACCATGATGAAGTTCACAAGGCTACTGTAGAAATTAAATGATGCCTACCACAGTCTATGGTTGGTATTCAATCAAGGATTGTTGTTCAAGAGACCACGGGATAACAAATTCGGATGCTCAAGTCCTTTGTATAAATTAGCATAGCATCTGCATATAGCCTGTACTGGTGTAGTAATAGGAGCAGCGGGCTGCTTCCCGCCGCAGGGCTAGCTTTATACCTGAAATAATTACACTGAAACTGTATTCTTTTAAACACTGCTTGGCCCATTAGCTCTAGCCTCTTACTGGCTAATTCTCACATCTTGATTAACCCATTTCTGATAATCTGTGTAGCACCACAAGGTGGTGTCTTACCGGGAATATTCTTAACCTGCATCATCTCAGAGAGGAGAACTATGGTGACTGTCTCACTGCCTTCTTCCATTCTGCTCTGTCTACTCCGCCTACCTAATTTTCTGTCCTATCAGGGCCAAGGCGGTTTCTTTATTAACCAATGAAAGTAACACATAGATCCTCCTCCATCATACTGGTACTCCTGTATACTTTCAGGCTTGTCCATCCGCTTACACCCTGAGGGATACATGTGCTCCACGATAGCTTGCAATGTGACCCAACACAAAATTATATAATTAAAACATTATGAATTTTTGGGATTTTTTTCCAAAACTTAATTATGCAGTCCTCAAACATGAACTTTATAGAATGGCATGCCACTATGTCAATAGCTTAGACACACCTACATAACTTATAAAACATAATATAGATGTACAAACATGGTGATGCATGTGTTCTTAGTACTCAAGACACAGAAGGGTCATGAGTCTGAGCCCAGCTAGGTTATATAGCAAGACCTTGTCTCAAAAAAATCTCCCTAATACAATATAAATGCTCTCTGTCATCAATATTATATTGGTTATGGGATATGAAAGAAGCAAAGTCAGTACAGTACAGATGCAATTTTTTTCTATGAATATGTTGTTTGAATCCATGAACGTGGAACTCCTAGACATACAACACTAACTGCATATAAAGTCTTTAGCACAGATACTGATATTAGCTAAAAGCTGTTATTAGATGCTATGATTGGTACCTAATTTCCACTCTTGAACATGAATCCAATGTCAACAAGGAGACCTCACCCAACTTTCCTGTAACAGGAAGAAGTTTTTCTAACCAGCTGATTGCTTTCTTTTTGCTACTCCTCTTAGCCTGACAGAATAGCACTAAGTAAGAAAAGATGGCATTTGTTAATTGGATATTAACTGTTTCCTCTTAAAAGTTTCCTGTATCCATATTCAGATGTATCCTCTGAATTTTAGCTTTTTTTTTTTAAACCAGAGTCTTGATAGACCAATTTTATCTACATATTTTGTTTCTAACCCTTTCGTTTATCCTTGGGAATCTGAGTCCCCACAGCAGGGATACAAAGGTTCTATTTAAAACTATATAACTGTAGAGGAAAAACCCAGGAAATCTTTCAGGTCAATGCAGAAATGTATTATATATCACATTTTCTCACACATGGAACTAATTGTGACATCCTGGAGCTGGTTCCTGCACATGGATCCCAGGGCTACACTGTAAAGATTATTGGAATCCCACCTCTGCTGATGCCCAGTTGGAGAGCCGGCAATATCAGCCCAAAGCTATGAAAGAATAATAAAGCTGAACCATTTGTTTGAAAGCTGACCCATATGTTTAATACATTTCTGTACGGGAACTGAAGTCAGGCTTGATCATAAGCCATATAATAACTTCAGTTAGGCTGTGCTCTTAGTTCTCAGAGAGGAAGGTTTTTTTTTTTTTTTTTTTTTTTTGAGCTGGGTTCTCTCTCTGGAAGCTCCAATCTCCCTGCCTCTGCTTACCCATTCTGTCCTAATACAATTGGAGGATACTTTGAATCTTGCATTCACTCTCTGAGGTCCTAGGCTATGGTTTCATGAACATGACTTCCTAGATAAAAGCAACATTAATCATAATATTAGAGATAATAGAATGTTACGCTTCCCACACTCTTGAAAAACCTCTTTAAATTGAAATTTCATGTTTGATTGGATAGTTCTCAGTAAATGGATCCCATTGAAGTTCATATGTTTTTAACCTATCGAGCATCAATCTTTATGACCGAGGATCATTTTTAAGTACTGTTAGTTCACTTTCCCTTGTTACACACCATTCAACAGGAGTGCCTCTTGAATATATGACTGTGGTATCTTGAGGGGTCACTTAATTTACATGTTTTAAAAAATTGTTTTGCCTATTACTATTATCTGGGAGTGTCCTTTGTTATTGTTTTACAGTTGCTATTTTCGGCAGAACTGTGATATAACAGAACCAGGTGACACTTTAGTCCTTGTCGCTGCCATTCCCAACCCTCAAAAGAAGCTCACATCAGAGTTAAGAGAACATTCCACTTCCCACCCTTATAGAATTCTTTTAGATATGCAGACGGAAGCTGCTCGTTCGTCCATGGCCATCCTGATCCGAAATAGTCACACAGCAACTGTATTAATTTCAACACTGCTTGACTCTAGTGTATTCCTAGCAAACTCTTACATCTTAAATTAACCCATTCCTATTGTATTTTACCATGAGGCTCGTGGCTTATTGGCAAGATTCCAGCTGGTGGCTCGTGTCTGTCTCCTCTGGTGGCTACATGGCTTCTCACTGACTCCACCTATTCTCTCTATATATCTTTTCTGGCCTGGCTATATTCTGTGAAGCTATTGGCCAAAAGCAGCTTCTTTATTAACCAATAAAAGCAACACATATACAGAAGGACCTCCTACACCATTGATAGACCACTAACCAACAGGCCAACACAAGCTGTATGTATATCTTCCATAGCCAAGTGATACAGATATGAGTTCTAATCTATATATTCCCTCTGAGGTAAGTGAGAATCCCATTTTACAGATGAGAAAACAGGATCATGAAGCCGTGTCTTGTACAAGTTTGGAAATTATTAAGGTGTCCGTCACAGGTGGTGGTGGCGGCACAAGCCTTTAATTTTAGCACTCAGGAGGCAGAGGCAGGCAGATCTCTGTGAATTAGAGGCCAGCCTGGCACATGAATCTTTTAGGGATGCACACGAGTCTTAGGGATTCACATGAGGAGTCTTAGGGATGCACACAAGTTTTAGGGGTACACATGAGCCTTAGGGGTGCACACGAGTCTTAGGGATGCTTCTTGAAGTTGCCTTGTCTTTGTTTCTCTGGGCCTTTTCCTGATCTCAAGGCTGAATCTCAGGGGTCTGAGTTGTTCCTTTCAAAGGGCATCCTGTTGTCTGTGATGCTCTCCAAACATCCCTTCCTGTGGTTACAAACACTGTGGGGTTCTTGTTCCATTTGGAAGGCAGAGAGCAGAGTTGAGTAGGTCAGAGTCCTCTACTGGCACAAGTCCCAAGGTTCCTGAACTTGAAAAATCCAAGTATCTAAACTTCCTGCAGTACTGACAATGCACAGCAGAGGGCAGCCTCCCACATATGGCAAGCTGTCTTTGGCCCTGAGATTATTTAATTGAAAAACCTACAGAAACGTAATTAGCCTGGCTTCATAAGAGAGGCAAATCCCTTGCTGCTCCTCAGCCCATCTATTGTTTGAAGAAGACCATTTGTTCTTGAAGTGGAGATTCTTCCCAGTCCTTCCCCTTTTGTGCCCTGCCCTCATTGTTAGGTATAATTTCTGTAACTCAAAGATAGAAAGGGGTTAATTTCGGAGAAGCAAACCCCATTTGCTTTGTTCTATATGCAGAATGGGAAGGACATTTGAACATGGCACCACCAGGCTTGCAGTCTGTCAGACTTTCTTGGTCCCCTCTTGAGAAGACAAGCGTGGAAGAAGGGTCTGAATCCCAAGCACGTGTTTCGCTCCCTCCTGCCAGGCACTCTGGCAAGGCTGTCTCACCAAGTGAGCACAGATCCCCTAAAGCAGATCTGCTTACTGTTGCCACTTGCACAAGGGAGATGGAGACCCTGAAATTGACAGGTGTGCTGTGTGACTCTCTGAGCTTTACCTTGCTCAGATGGTTTAAAACAGGAAGCATCAGCTCAGATAGCTTTTGAAACCCCTGTTTCCTCTCCATTTGGGACAAAAGCACAGAAGCCAGGTTTCACAGGAAAACGGGTGTGTCCAAGGGAGGAGGTGCTGCTGTTATTGACAAAGAGCTTTTGTTACTGTTTTCCAATTCCCTGGGCAGAGCCTGTGCCTCACCAGAAGCTCAACGCTGGCTCGGCTTATCCATCAGTACTAGGCTGAACCTGGTCCAATTTTAGCAGGAGCCCATTTCAGCTCCGCAGGAATGTTGCAATGGGAGTCGCAGCCCTGGTTCTGCAAGCCTGGCCGGCTCCAATAGGCTTCTGCTCATCCTCAGAATACAGACATCAAACTCAGGTTCCATTTCTCAGGAATGATTCACCTTGGTTTTTTAAGAGTCTCTCCCTGGAACAGAAGGACAGATAGAGACAGGTCAGTGAGCCCAAGGGAAGCCCGCCTCTTCCTCTTCAACACCGGGACCACAGTATGCCTGTCACATACTCAGCTTCTCCTTTCTTTCTTTCTTTCTTTCTTTCTTTCTTTCTTTCTTTCTTTCTTCCTTCCTTCCTTCCTTCCTTCCTTCCTTTCTTTTTTTAATTGGGCTTTGGGTATCAAGCTGTGGTCCTTGTAAAGTAAATATAGGCACACCTTGGCCACTGTCCTGGTTAGCCTTAATGGTCAACTTGACCTGGAGTCGTGAGAGGAAAGCTTCAGTTGAGGAACTCCCTAGACTGGGTTGGCCCACAGACTCTCTAGAAATCGACTTGATTATTAGTTGGGATAGGAAAGCCCAGAACCATCCCTAGTCAGGAGGGCAAGGCTGTATAGGAAAAAGAGCTAAGTCCAAAGCAGTGAGCCAACTAGCAAATAGCGTCCTTCCATGGCATCTGTCTCAAGCTGCGGTCTGAGCCCCTGCCTGGACTTCTCTTAATGATGGACTTGACCTCTGTGAGTCAAATACATCTTTTCTTGCCCGAAGTTGCTTTTTGTCGGAATGTTTTGTCACAGCAATAGAAAGAGAAGAGAAACAGTTACCTTGCAGCTGGTTCACAAAGGTTATAAATGGCAATAGGTACAGATTTTATGGGTTTACAAATCATGTGACTAGAAGGCATCATTTAGAGAGAGAGAGCGCGCTGATGGTAGGAGTGAGATTTTTTTTTTAAACTGGTTGCTATATTAAGCTGTACCATATGAAATCGCTGTTTGCTAGGGAAGAGCTGGGCTGGGAAACATAAATTTGGGAAGCATAGGCATATTGATGGTATTTAAATCTGTGAATGAGATCACTTAAGGAGAAAATGGAGGTAGGGTTGGAACTGAGAGCCTGCTGCTGCAGCCTGAGGCCCTGCAGCCTTCGGAGGAGTCACGGAAGAACAACCAGCCCTCAGCAGAGTTATAAAGGAGGGAAACGTGTCCCAAGAAAAACAGCCTTCCTAGTTGTGAGCTTGACTGCACATGCGTGTGTGCATACTTGCACATGGTTAGAAGTCCTGGTTTTGTGATTGCTTCTGACATGTAACCTCCCGGCTGGTTAGCCTCACTTGGGGAAGATGTGGATGCAGGCAAAAGGGTAGCAGGGGCTGAAGCTGAGCTGATGACTCATTATCTGTTAATGGTTTCTCCCCATGGTTTCCTCCCCTTCCTCCTAGCCTACACCTGCTTTTAGTGAAATTTTCTACATGCTATCTAGAAAATCTGTCTGGGTAAAAGTCTCCAGGATTTTGAAACCTGCAGGGCTGCTCCTGATGGATCATTTTGTGTGTCAACTTGGCTATTCCACATGGCACAAAGATACTTGATCTTACAATATTCTAGGCTTTTCTGTGATGGTATTCTTGGAGGGGATGAGCATCTAAATCCTTGGACTTCCCTAAAGCAGAGTGTTCATTAAAATAACGGTGAGTGTCACCCAGCCAGCTGAAGACCTACACGAAATGGCATCAAGATCACCCCTCCCCACACCGTGAGCAAGTCCCTCAGCCTCCCTACTCATGCCCAACATGGGCTCTTTAAGCCTGGTGGCCTTTTAGTGGGAACAGTATGTGTGTCTTAGTTAGGGCTTCTATTGCTGTGAAGTGACATCATGATCACAGCAACTCTTAGAAAGGAAAACGTTCAGTTGGGGCTGGCTTAGGTTTCAGAGGTTTAGTCCATTATCGTCATGGCAGGAAAGCATGGTGACATGCAGGCAGACATGGTGCTGGAGAGGAGCTGAGAGTTCTACATCTGGATCCACAGGTAGCAGGAAGTGAATTGAGACACACTTCCTCCAACAAGGTCACACCTACTCCAGCAAGGCCATACCTCCTAATAGTGCCACTCTCTATGGGGCTGTGGGGGCCATTTTCTTTCATATCACCACAGTGCATCTTCCTGGATCTTTTGCACACTAGTCCACACTGTAGGCTTGGCTGTCTCAGCCTCTGGTTGTGGGAGCTGATTTCTTGCCATCAGTCCCTGTGCTGCCTCCTCCTCTGTCTGCTTTTCTACTTCTGTCTTTCTGTGTGTCTATCTCTTATTGGATTCGCCTTTTGGAAAGAACCCCACCTAAGACAGTGCTTTAGAGTCTCTGTGTAACATAAGCTTCCAAGGCATTGGCTCAGGTAGGACCTGTCTGTTACACCATTGCTGCTGTTGGGACACACTCCACAGGGTGAGGGGCTTGGAACCGTCACATCCAGTGAAAACCTCTGCTTCGTAGGCCTTCATGATGGAGTTGCCACCCATGTTAGATGTTCATAAGGCCTATGCTGACAAGAAACACTGTTTTGTCCCTCTCCTGATAGCTGCTTGCACTGTGCCTGATCAGAGTTGTATGCTGACGGAGGAGTCACCCTTTTAAATTTTAGTCTTTGCTTTTTCAAACATGCTTTGCAGGCTGTTTTCTTGGAATTTGTGAACAGAAAGCGAGAGAGAATGAAAAAGGAATGCTTCTGCTTTCTTTGCTTTACCACGTACAATGCAGTGGCTGCTCTAAAAGGTGTCCCCCAAACATATTTTAAGCAATTTACTGTTTGTTTTGAAAGATATCTTTTCATGAATTAATTAATTTAAACAACACAGGAATTCCTAGAGGGCATAAAAAATAAGTATTTCTCAGGGGTGGAATTTAGTCTGGAGGCTCCAGCACAGCTGGGCTGTGGTTGAGGTGCCAGTTGACAACAATTTCTGAAGCTGTGAGGTGGTGACAGTGGTCTGAGAAGTCAGGTAGCAGCCGGACGGACACAGATACAGCATAGTACTGATGAGGCTAGAGCACCAGGGGACTTTGGAGAAGGAGTGGGGGTTGGAGGTGTGGGCGACATTGATAGCTGAGGCCAAGCTTGGCTTTCTACATCTAGGTCGTGTGGAAGGAGCTGATACGTGCTCGCTGGCCAAGATGCACAGCGGCATCTGGATTCATTCTCATTACAGCAAGGTGCCTCCAGCTGGGGCCCTGGTGACTGGGACGGAATGTCTTTGGAAAGGGTTGGGGATGTTTCCCTATGTCAACCATCATTTAGACAGGGACATCATTTGCAAGTAAGGACCTCACCACACAGGAGGTTATGCGAGTGAGTCCCCGAATCAGCAAATGACTTGGGAAATGGTTTGATCCATCATATGTGGTACAGTGGCTGATACAAAGCAATGTTGTCAACAACCCGTGTTTCTGCATAGATAAATGTGCTCCAACCTTTTGACATGTGTTCTTAGATCAATGTGTATTAAGTTTATTACTTTGGATATGACATTTGTTTCATCCTGTGGGAAAGTAAAGAAGGCTGTCTGGCACCAAATGCTAGGCTTTTTTTTTTTTTTCTCCCCGTGACTCCTTGGAGCCTGTGACGGTTTGAACAAGAATGGCCCCAATAGGCCACCAGCTCCTGGTTCCAACTTCTGTTTTAGTTACTTTTCTATTGCTGTGAAGAGACACCATGGCAAACGTAACTACTAAAAGAGGACATTTAATTGGGGCCTTGCTTGTTGTTTCATAGGGCAAGTCTATGGCCAGCACAGTAGGGAACATGGTCATAGGCAGGCAGGTCGGATGGTCCTGGAACAGTAGCCAAGAGCTTACATCTTGGCTGAAAGGCAGAGGCACAAAGCAAGAGTCTGGTCTTGCCATGGTTTTGAAACTTGAAACCCTCAGTAACATGCCTCACCTCCTCCAACAAGGCCACAGTCTCTAGTTCTTCCTGACACAGTTCCACTCACGAGGGACCAAGAGTTCAACTACATGGTGGGGGTCATTCTCAAAGCACCACAGAACTTTGCTGATTTCTCCCAAGCATGATTTTTTTACAAATACATTTACAGTAACCAGTCAGACCTTGTGTCTTTAGTCCTGTCCCATTTGCTCCCCTAGACACATTCTTAGTTAACGTACAAAAGGACAAAACATTAAGTCGGACTAGTAGCACCAAATAAGATAGAAAATAGATTTTCTAGTTTTTTATAGAATAGGCTTCCTTCCTGTGGCTGAGAAAGACTCTGAAGCACTGAGGATTAGTTATAAACAATAGAGGGAGGCATGACAAGCCCAGCAAGGTTCACGGAAGAGAGAGAGCAGTTCCATGGGAAAAGCAGACACACCCAGGTTCAAGTCCCGACCCTTCCTTTTGCTGTGGGTTCTTGGCCCATTTGTTTCACTCTTGGCATCAGTTTCTAGTCTGTAAAACTGGCTTACTCAGAGTATGCATCTGCACACAGGTTTATTTTAAGCCTTAAGAGGAGCAAGCGTAGAAAGTGCTTAGCATGCTATGGTGCCTAGGATATGATTGTTTACTAAGGGCTTGTAATTGTTGCTGTTTGCATTGGGAAGCCGTCATGGGCAGTAAACACACTCTATTCTATATCTGTCACCAATGTCCATGCTTTCGTGTTTCCCTTCGTTGGTATCGACCATCCTGGTTTCCAGTATAGTCCCAATTCATGAACTTTTCTTCCAGGTGATTGATAAGTTATATATAATTCCACCTATATGTTTCAGAAATGTCTTAGTTTTGTCATATAGACCATCCTTCTCTGACCACTATTTCTCCATTGGAAGAGAAAAATAAAAACAAAGAAAAAAAACAAAAACATGTTCCAAATTGATATGGGATTCAGAAAATGATTAAAGTCTCTGCCAGTGCCCTGGAGCATTGTGGTTTTGAATGACAACTATGGATGGATTTCTCCCTCTCTTGTTTTTGCTATTTGTGGTGTCCCTTTGTTCTGACTGTGAGCTCAGTCATGGGCCTGCTGGGCCAGTAAAATGTCAGTTAACCTAAGGCAAACAAAGACTAGGAAAAGGGGCCTGTGGTCTGCTGCCATCTTCCTTGGCATTGCTGTTAGAAAAAAAAAGTACCTTGTTCCAGAGAATGAACAGCATGGAAGGAAGCAGAGTAAATACCAGTGCCCCACGTCTGCCAGCGTAGCTGCAAAGGGGAGCCCTGTAGACAGGCTCGAGAGCAATGACTCACAGATCTTATAATTCAACATTGTTGCAGTAATAGGTAAGTGATATACCCAGGCTTGGGGAAAGTATATATTCTAGTAGTCAAATTTTCCATGGGGGAAATGTTACATTTTTGCCTTTTAAAATTTTTATTTCCCAAATATGTTTGGTACCTCAAAGGTATTGTAGCTTCAAGCTGACATGTCCTCAGCAGTGCCAAGCAGATTTTCAGCCCGTGGCAGGACATCGTTATTTAAAGTCTGTAGGGAAATAAAACCTGTGTACTCATTTGGAGAGGCTTGTAAGTGTCAAGAACAATCATCTGTAAAAATAAGGAAGGGGATTGTATTTCTCTGCAGAATTCTACTGATAACTACCCAGGATAGTGAGAGTCTAAGTCCTCACATTGCTACCGAGCGAAATCTCTCAGATGTACTCATAATTGCCCTGGTACATACTGATGCAGACTTCCTGTGTGCTCTGTTGCCAGGGGTGCAGGATTGTGACAAAGGACAAGTCACCTTTGAGTGTTGTAAAGGCTGGGGTGTTTGTGCGAGGCTCCAGTGCTAGAGATTTTGGCAGGGAAACTACTCCCTGTGTCTACCATCTTCTAGACACATGATCCTGGAGCCATTTATTGAACATTTCATTTTCCACTTAGTGTCTGTCTGATGTGTGAGCGTCACTCATTCGATTATGATTCCTCTATGGGCAGCAAGTGGGGCTTATTCTTTTACTTATGAAGTATTTAACATACTCTTCAAACTCACAGGAGGGAGGGAGGAAGTGAAGAAAGTAAGGAAATAGGCCGTTAAATATTGAGAAGTTGCTGCTTTGTCTTACATGGACTGTGTACTTTTAAGACCCTAGAACAAGAAAGAGAAAGAGGTCTGTGTAATGCTAGACATGCTATGCAATCTCTTCAGTATTGTTTTCCCATAGGTCTTGTTCCATAGGGCTGGGATGAAGATGTTGAATCAGGCCCAAGGGATTTAGTATAGAGTGCTGTACACATTGCTGACACTAAGCTATTGCTGGAGCTGATGATGCCGATGGAATTTAAAGCTTGATAATATACATTATACCAAAAGACATAACACTCCTCCTCCAAGAGAATTCACACAGAATACTTCAATAGAACCAATACAATAAGAAAACTAGTCCCAACAGGAGTCGTAGTAAGGACACAGCTGCCACAAACATCCCCTGTATGCAGTACAGGCTGAGAGGGTCATAGGAGCATGGATTGGGCAGAGAATATCTAAGGGTGGGTGGCAACAGAAGGATGATGAGACCTAGCTTATGTGACATAAACTTCAGGTCTTCATGGAATCCTGTGGAAGTACCTGTCTGCCAGGGCTAGTGGACCTGGGAGCTTGGTGAGGAAGCTGCACCTCACATAGGGAATACTGTAAGGGAAAGCCTGGCCTTGCTTCTTGGACACTGTTTGGTTCTACTCCCAAGTTCTGGAGAGAGAGACTGCAACTCAGAGACACCACTAGTTGTTTCTCCTGCTTTGTCTTTCCATTTCTTTTTTTCCCCCATATCTTCTATTTCTTTCCATCAGTCCATAAAATACCACAATTGTGAATTCGGAGAGATCTGAAATCTAGGTTCAGACACTGCCACTTGCTTATTTATTTGTTTGCTTATTTATTTGTTTATTCAAAAATCATAATTTTGCTTTGTGGTCATTTGCATGTATTTGGCCCCCATGAGCTCATAGAGAGCGGCACTTGGAGGCACTTGTGGTCTTGTTGGAGGAGGCTGGATGACGTGTGCCTTTAATCCAGACCTGGAAGCTAGAGGGCACACCTTTAATCGGGGCCACACTTTCTGTTGGAAGTGTGACGCTGTGGAGGGGGGGCTTTGAGGTTTCATATACTCAGGATATTTCCCAGTGTGTCGGTTGACTCCCTGTTGCCTGCAAGATGTAGGGCACTCAGCTATTTCTCCAGCACCATGCCTGCCTGCATGCCACCATGCTCACCTTCATGATCAAGATGGACTGAACCTCTGAACTGTAAGCGAGCCAAAACAATTAAATGCTTCCTTTATAAAAGTTATCATGGTCATGGTATCTCTTCACAGCAACAGTAAACCCTAAGACATGCTTTTTTTTTTTTTGCACTCTTTTTCTCATTTATGAAATGGAAAAAAAAAATAATTCCTATTTGAGAAAGTTCTTGGGAAGGCAATAAAAGGTAATATATAATCAGGGCTGGGTTCTGAGTTGATAGGAACAATTACCCCTTCTTTTTATTCCTTCCACTATCTAGGTAAAGGAGTCTTTACACCCAGGTTGAGCCTCTTTGACAACCAGTTTAGATAGTTCTAAGTGGCCTCACGTTCCCCTGGAGTGGAGCTCCCTCTCTCTAGTTGTGTAGGTTTCCTGTGGGCATGGCTTGGTACTCACATAGGCCATTATATGGAAAAGTGCCAAAAGTTTCCTAAACATCCCCAGATATTTCCTGATGGGGGGGTGATCTTGGAGTGTGCATAGTGATGTCCTTGGTAGAGAATGTGTAATTAGCCAAGGGGAACTACTGAGTAATTCTCCTCTCTCCCCCCCCCCTTTCCTCCTTCCCTCCCTCTCTTCCTCTCTCCTTCTCACCCTGTGTGTGTGGTAGTGGGGTAAAATTTACTACAAAGTGCTATGTAAAAAAAAAAGCTATTGAACACTCGCCACTCAGTTCTTTAGCTGTGCTTTTCAGAATTGGCGGGTTGCAGGTCTCAGCGGTTCCAGTAGCTCCCCGCAGCAATTCTACCATTTGGGGGTTGGCTAGATGCTGGGGAGCACCTTTGAGAATCAGGTGCACTCTTCCCCTTTGAAGGCCCTGCAGGGTGTATTAACACCTTTGCTCTCGAGGCTTAGGCAGCAGAAACCTTGGAAGAGCATGCCTGTTTACCTTCTGTAGTAGTTACTCCTCTGGTCGGTGTCACACAATGTGGGACAAAGTACGCGAGGAAGAAGTTGTTCATCTTGGCTCACAGTTCGAAGGTACAGTCCACGGTGGCTGGGAAGTTATAACAGCTGAACCTTGAGGCGGCTGGTCACATTGCATTCAATGCCAGCCTCAGCTTGCTTTCTCCTAATGTGGTCCAGGGCCCCAGCCCAAGGTTTGGTGCCCCTGACAGAGTTAGTTAATCCAGTGTAGAAACTCCCACACAGACATGCCCTGTCCCTAAGATTTTTCTGGAAGGTGATTCTAGATCCTGTCAAGTTGAAGGTCATTATTAATTGTTAAACTTTTTTATTCCATTCTAGAGATGAAACATTATCTTTGATCTGGGATTTCATAAAACAATATGTATGCCTATGGGATCTCAACTAATGGATTTATTCTCTTTTTCTCTTTGGTATAAAACAAGGAAAAAAAGAGACTATAAATATTCAAAATGTTTAATAAACACTGGCACAGATGCCCAGTGCGGACAACCTATGGTGACAATGGCCTTGGAAGTGAGCCTTGGAGGACCCCTCCTGACCCAAAGTAAATATTTTTGTGTGGCAAGGGTATCATTTGGAAGGTACAGACAGATGGCCATTTGCCACTAAGTCCTGTCACATTGCTGCAACAGGCAGGGGTATTAATGATGACCACTTGAAAGTCATCCTTGAAGGCCAAGCATGGTGACCTTTCACACATGGGAAGCTTTCCCATGCCACTAAGAGCTAAGTCCTGTGCATGATCTCCCTTGCCTCTGGATGGCTTCCTCAGTGAGTGACACTCAAATTCATTTTTATGAATTATACATATGTCCAGTTATTCAGGACAGGCATTGTACACATTGAACAAGAATGCAACACGTTTGGAAGGCAGTGATGTCTCTCCCATTGCAAACCAGTTCTGCTCATCTTTGGGAGGGGTATTAAGAATAACCTTTTATTAACATTGAAATTCAGGCTAAGATCTGAAGTATAAAATACTAACCACAGTGCTGAACAGAGAACAATAACGGCATTGAGACCTGAGGAATACACTCATCAATTGTGTATAATATTTTAATGCAAAATATATGCATGATCGAATGTTTATTTTTTTTTAAGTCTAGATCAGAGATACTTGTTCATTCCAGGAACAAGTTACTTTATCAGAAGTCTGGTCCAGATTAACTCGTTAGGAAAGATAAGAAGGCAAATAGGTACCTGCCAGGATTCGCTTGTTTCTTTCTTAAGATTATTCTGTAAAATTGTAATTATTTCACAATACCCCTAGAGACTTAAGGTTAACTCCTACAAAATGTTTCTTAATCATATCAAAGTAAGTTCATAACCTGAAATAACGTATAAGATATACTGTGAAGCTACTATCTCCTAAGGTAGAGATGTGGTTACTTCCAAGGGTTTCTACTTGTACCTTTGCATGCACTGACCTGGAGACACAGTTGTAGCCACAGGGAGTTTCCCGCTTATCCTAGGGGTCATCGATGACACTCATCTGTGAATATAAAAAACCCTGCAAATGAGGACCATGTTTATATCATCTCAATCCCTCCTCATCCCTTCTCTAACACCTTCTCTCTCTCTCTCTCTCTCTCTCTCTCTCTCTCTCTCTCTCTCTCTCTCTCACACACACACACACACACACACACACACACACCTGCTGAGTCTATTTAGTATTGCTTGCTTATACATATGTTTAAGGCTGATCACACACCTAGGAATGAATGATCTATCAGGGAGCCCATCCCTAAGGAAGACTGATTTCCTGTCTGGGCAGCCACTGAAAGCCTGTATCTCTTCAATTAGGGCTAGTGATTCATGAGATTCCCCCATCCAATGTTGGCATGTCAACTGGTGTCACTGTGCCGGTCTTGTTTCAGTGACCATGTTGTTGAGCTTCTGTAGGTATAGCTCCCTATAATATACAGAAGACACTATTTTGCAGCAAGCATGCTAGTCCTCCAACTCTTACAGTCTTCCCCCCACCTCTTTCATATGTTCCCTGAGTCTTGGAGGGGTTGTGTTATATATGTATCAATTGGAGTTGGACATCCCACAGTCATGAATTCTCTGCATTGTGACCAGTTGTGAAACATTTTGGTAGTCATCAGCTGATGAAAAAGTGGTGAGAGTGTGAACTATATCTAAGGGCACAAGAGTAAGTATTTGGAACGCAGTCAGAAATTATATTGATTTAGGAAATAGTAGTAGGTTCTCTTCTAGGGGTCATGACCTCACCAACCATGGGTAGACTAGATGTCAAAGTTTATAGTACCAAGTATAAATTCCCTTTCATTTAGTAGACCCTAAGTCCAGTTAGGCAGCTGTGGTTGCCCCTAAAATGGAAGTGACATTGTTACACCCTTAGGGGATGTGTTGCTGTGTTGGTCATTGTTATGGTTTTGAAGATTTACACGGGTAGGACTATAGATTGCTTTTATCCCTTGGCAGCTTGCATGGCTCCTTCAGATACTAGGAGAGCTAATCTTCTGGCTTCCAGGTCAAATTTTTTAAAGATTTTTTTTTTTAAATTTACGTATATACCTGTGCATGCATGTTATGCATATACGGGTGCCCACAGAAGTCAGAAGAAGGCAGCCACCTCCTGAGCTGGGGTTACATGTCTTTGTGAGCCTTTTCACATGGGTACTGGGAACTGAACTCGGGTTCTCTGGTAGAGCAGTGAGAGCTTGTACTCTTTGAGCCATCTCTCCAGCCTTCATAGTATACAAGCTTGTCTTTCTAAAAATGGCCCCACCTTTCTTCAGTCCCTTACGGTGTGGGCTGCTGCTCCCTGGGAATCAATACCCAGCGTCTACTCTTGGTGGTTACTCCGGCGGTTTCAGTACAGACCCCTGCCATTTGTCCAGTGTAGCATTTTGTAGTCGCATATGTGCTTGGATAGAACTTTCTGAAGTTAATTGACATACTTCTTTTACAAATTGCTACCTTTGGAGAATGCTTTTCTTTGGCAAATTCACTCTCTGTCCAGAATCTTGGCAGCCTCAGATGTGTGCTTGGCTTTTGTGTGTTTAATGTTATACTTCAGTGGTTCTCAGCATATGGCTTGTGGCCCCTTTGACAAACATCTATCTCCAAAAATATTTACACTAAGATTCATAACAGTAGCAAAATTACAGTTATGAAGTAGCAACAAAATAATTTTATGGTTGGGGGTCACCACAACATGAGGAACTGTATTAAAAAGTCACAGCATTAGGAAGGTTGAGAACCACTGTACTTGACTTGATATCTGATCTTACTCGTAACTTGGTGGGACTGCTTTTGCCCAGTGCCTTCTGTGCATACAAAGAATACTGTAAATCTCTAAGTGTAATTTGATTTCTGCTCACTGGAATATTTTAATAGGCTCTTTAAGACTTCAGGGCAGAATGGGTGATGTTGAATCTAGTTGATAATCACTAACAGCCCAAGTGAGAACATGGGAAGGGATACTTTTCCTAATTATAACTCAGAGATGTGAATGAGCCTTTGAAAGAAAGTGCATATGAGTTGGTGGAACTTCACAGCAGACTGTTCAGCAAATAACTCCTGAAGCTGCAAGTCATTATACCATCATTATTCCTGGCTTTAGGTGAAAGGACTTAGTTTGTCAATTGCATTACCAAAAGAAAAAAATGCCTCTATGTAGTAAGAGGAGCGGCGGGGCTGCATCCCCAGTACCCTGGCCGCCTGGCTAGCTTATGCTCCAAAATAACAACACACAAACTGTATTCTTTTAAACACTGCTTGGCCCTTTAGCTCTAGCCCTTACTGGCTAATTCTGATATCCCAATCAACCCATCTCTAATAATCTGTGAGCACCGGTCTTACCGGGAAGATTCTAGCCTACGTCCATCCTGGGTCAGAGCTTCATCGCGTGTGTCTGCTCAGGAGCATGGCGTCTCTGCTCCAGAGAGCAGAGCTGTCGAGTCTTAGCTCACTTCCTCTTCCTCCCAGCATTCTGTTCTGTTTACTCCTCCCACCTATGTTTTAACCTATGAGGGCCAAGCAGTTTCTTTATTGCTTAACCAATGAAATCAACAGATTGATATATGACACTCCCACATCACCTCTATAGAGGACTTACCGATTTTAGGAAGTCGTTTATTTATTTGCTTGTACTGTTGAAAATGTTCAGGGTTAAGTTTTTTAATTTTAATTTAATTTTATTTTATGTATATGGAGATTTTGCCCGAGTGCATGTCTGTGTACCCTGTGTGTGCTTGGTACTCATGGGGGCCAGGGGACACTGGAACTGAAGTTAAATGTAGTTGTGACCTATAATGTGGGTGCTGGCAATCACACCTGGATCCTCTGGACCAATAGTAAATGCTCTTAAACATTGAGCCCTCTGTGGCTCAAACTTCTAAACATATTTGATTTTAATTCGTTCTTCGAGAATGTCATTTACTTATCCAATGCCCTTAGGTCACACTGGTCTCCAGATTCTCTACTCGGCTCCTCTCATCCCTCTCCCCTTTCCAAAATTTATAACTTACCATGCTGGTTAGTTTTTTTGTCAACTTGTCATAGACCAGGGTCATCTAGGAAGAGAGACCATTAGTTCAGAAAATGCCTCCATTAGATGGACCAGTAGGAACATCCATGGGAGCATTTTCTTAATGAATGGTTGACGTGAGATAGCGCAGCACACTGTGGACAATGCCACACTTGAGCAGGTCATCCTGGGAAGTATAAAAAAGATAGCCAAACATTAGACCGAGGAGCAACCCATGAAACAGCATTCCTGCCCAGCCTCTGCATCATTTCCTGCCTTGAGAGTCCCCACCTTGACTTCCCTCCAGGATGCGCTCTAACTTGTAAGGCCAAATAAACCCTTTCCTCCCCAAGTTGCTTGCTGTCATGGTGTTTGCCACAGGAATAAAAGACTATGACACTCGCCCAGTCCAGTTTGTGCTGCCCATGTTCTCGTGGGTGTTGGACCGTTCACTAAGCATGGCCAACTTACTAGGGGCCATGTTCTTTAAGAAAACAGGTTCTTTCTCCCCCAGAAGTCCTCAGTTGTCAATGCCTTCTGAGCTAGGGTTGGGGGCTTGCGAGCCCCAGCTCTGTCTGTGCTGGGAATGTTTTGATTTGATCTTGTGTAGTCCTGTGAAGACAGCCATGGCCACTGTGAGGTCAGGAGTGCAGTGCTCCTGTCGTGTACAGGAGACACCGTGTCACTTTCTGCCCCTCTGAGGGTCCCTGAGCCTTGGGATGAGAGGACACAATATAGATGCCCCATTGGAGACGAAGCATGTGGCTTTCTGTGTTAACGGCCATCCATGGTTCAAAAGACATTCTCTGATGAGGTCTTCGAGCCACACTACGGGTAGAGAGATACATATTTAAAGGGATGCTTGGGACTGTGTCCATTTAGCAAAATAATAGTGGTAAGGTTCCCCTTGGGGCCTGTGAAGCTATGGGTTCTTTGTCAGATTTACTGTATCACACATCACACATGCATTCTTTCCCATGGATGGGGCCTTGAGTCCAGTCAGAAACAAGGGATACGTTTTCTTTTGTTATTCTTCATTCTTTGTACTGTTTTGGTTCTTTGCTCTTTGGGAGGCCTGCCCACCCTCCCAGCTCCCAATAAATCACACACAGAGTCTTATTCTTTCTTATAAATCCTGGCCTTAGCTTGGCTTATTTCTAGACAACTTTTCTTTTCTTTTATTAAGTTCTCTTAAAACCTTATTTATCTATTTTATGTATATGAGTGCTCTGTCTGCATGTACACCAGCACACCAGAAGAGGGCATCCAGCCTCACTACAGATGGTTGTGAGCCACCATGTTACTGATGGGAATTGAACTCAGGACGTCTGAAAGAGCAGTCAGTACACTTAACTTCTGAGCCATCTCCTTAGCCAAGGGATAAGTTTTTTTTTTTTTAACATCTAAAGAAGTTTTGTAATTCAACAGTGAAAATACAAACAACAGTTTAAAAATGGGCAAAAGATTTAAAACATTTCTGTAAAGAAAATACATGAATGTCTAATAATTACATAAGTTTTAAACAGATAATTATCTAATCACAGATCAGCACCCTGTGTAAACTGTCACTGAGATGTCACACAGTCCCTGCGATGGTACATAGGGCTTACTCTGGTCCTCTTGAAGAACCTGAAAGGCCCATTCTCTTCCTTTCTTTTCCTCTGTGGTCAGTGTTCTCACTTTGCTCTCTGTATCTGAAGCCCCTGCTGAAATTTGCAGAGGACAAGCGTGAGGCCACCAGAGGGGAAGTAAGACGATGGGGAAGGAATAAAGTGAGACACAGACCAGCCCTTTGCCCAGCTGCCGCTCTGGGGGTAGCTCCACGTGTAGTGTACAAGGTGCCCAGCACACACTTCTGCATTGTGATAAAATGTGGTAGAAATTTACAAACCAGGAATGGTAGAAATGGTACTTAGCTGTTACTGGTGCAGCTCTCCACCATTTAACATATTAAGAGCTTTGATTCAATTGTCCCATAGCTTCAGGTGGCTGCAATTTATGATCTTTATTTCCTTGCGGGAGAAACTCAAACAAATAATTGTTAAACTGGAAATGGGAAATTGTGGATCCAAATATCTGACTTCCATAATATTCCAGAATCTAAATTTTCTTCAGCATCAACATGATGCAATGGATGGAAAATTCCAGCACCTGACTTTGTGACAAGCCAAAATGTGGTACTGTAGAAAATTACTTTCAGTCCATGTGGATAAGACATCTGAGAATCATACATGATGGTTTCATATTTAGACGTGGCTCTCATCACCCAAATTTCCCATTGTTTATATATGTAAATATTTCCCCACCCCACTGCATGGGAGTTATAAGCACATACTAGTATGCCTGGCTTTTTGGTTTTGTTGAGACAGGGTTTCTCTATGTAACAGTCTAGGTTGCCCAGGAACTCACTTTTGTAGACCAGGCTGGCCTCGAACTCACAGAGATTCCCCCTGCCTCTGCCTCCTGAGTGCTGAGGTTAAAGGCATGCGCCACCACCGCGAGGCTGATGTCTGACTTTTTGACATGGAGTCTGGGAATGAACTTCAGGCTCTCATATTGGAAGGAAAACACTTTCCTGACTGAGCCATCTCTCTCTCCAGCCCCAGGATTTAGAGCTTTTAATATTAATATTTGTCACAGAGTTCCTAGAAGTGCATCTGGTTTCTATTTTTCAAATTAACTCAGATATAGGACCTCCCACCTGCGTGTGTGTGATACTAATAGAGATATGTTATCAGAAATAGTTAAACTAGAATGAAAACAGTTCCATTGTCTTCATTATAAAGTTGGGAAGACATTTTTGTTGTAATTATTTCGGAATGAAAAAATTCCACATCTTATCATTCTTTAGTTTTACCCCTAAACAAGAGCATTTCAAGTTCCTGTTTTTATTTTTTTATTTTTTTAACTTTTTATTATCTTTTTTCATTTATTTTACATACAGACCACAGTTTCCCCTTCCTCCTCTCCTCCTGTCCCCCCCACCACACCCATCCACTCCTCCTCTGTCTCCAGAAAGGGGCAAGCCTCCCATGAGAGTCAATACACCATGGCACATCAAGGTGAGGCAGGGCCAGGCTTCTCCCCCTGCAGCAAGGTTGGGCCAGGCAACCCAACATGGGGATTGGGTCTCCAAAAGCCAGCTCAAGCAGCAGGGACAGGTCCTGATCCCACTGCTAGGAGCCCCACAAGTAGACCAATCTACACAACTGTCACTCACATGCAGAGGGCCTAGATGAGTCCCATGCTGGCTCTCTGTCAGTCCAGAGTCTGTGAATTCCCACAAGCTCAGCTTTGCTATCTCTGTGGGTTCCCGTGTCATAACCTTGATCCTCCTGGCTCATACAATCCTTCCTCTTCTCAGCCCAGTGCATGGCTGTGGATCTCGGCATCTGCTTCCATCAGTTTCAGGATGAATACTCGCTCTCTAATGTCAAGCATAGATAGTCACCAGCCTGATTACAGGACAAGGCCAGTTCAGGCACCCTCTCCACTATTGCTAGGAGTCTTAGCTGGGGCTATCCTTGTGGGTTTCTGGGAGTTTCCCTGGCACCAAGTTTCTCCATAACCTCAAAATGGCACCTTATCAAGATTGCTGTCATTATACTCCCCTTCTGAACTGCCCCCAACCCACCCAACCTGCCCCCTCATGTTCCCATACCTCCATCCCCCACTCCCCCTGACCCCTAGTTTACCCAGGAGATCTCTTCTGTTTTCCCTTATTAGGGAAATCCATGCATCTCTCTTTGGGCCTTCCTTGTTGCCTATCATGTATGGGGCTGTGGATTGTAGCCTGGCTACCCTTTAGTTTATAACCAATGTAACGTCCACTTTTGAGAGAGTACATGTCATGTTTGTCTTTTGGGTTCTGAATTACCTCACTCAGGATGATTTTTTTTCTAGTTCCACCCATTTGCCTGCAATGTCATTATTTTTTATTGCTGAGTTATACTCCATCATGTAAATGTACCACATTTTCTTTATCCATTCTTCAGTTGAGGAGCAGAACAATGCTATGAACATAGTTGAGCAAGTGTCATTGTGGTATGGTTGAGTATCCTTTGGATATATGCCCAAGACTGGTATTGCTGGGTCTTGAGGTAGATTGATTCCCAATTTTATGAGAAACTGCCATACTAATTTCCAAAGCATCACCTGCAAGTTTAATTATTTGCAGTTGCGGCCAGACTCACTTTTAATTCCAACACTCAGGAGACGGATAGAAACAGGTAGATCTCCAAAAGTTTGAGACCAAATTAGATCTCCATAGTGAAAGACCATGTCTCAGAAACAAGAAAGCAACAATAATAAAAATCTGTTGCTTTTCTTTGTGGCTGGAAATCTCAAAAGAGCATATTTAAAACAATGAGTTGGTTGAACACTGACACACAGTAGGTGTTGATTCTGTACCAACATTGGCTAGGAAGTACTCAATCTGCTGGGACTGAGAATCCTCAATTTGTGGGAGCTGGGAGATGGCCCAGTGGATAAGAGGGCTTGTGAGTTTGCATAGGGACCTAAGCTTGAATCTCCAGGACCTACATAAAAAGCCAGGAGAGACCACGTGCCTGTAACTCCAGCCTTAGGGCAGGGGCAGCAGGAGAAGCCCTGGGGCATGCTGGCTACCAGCCTAGCTCTAGGATCAGTGAGAATGTCAGAGTGGAACCCCTGACACATTCCTCAGACCCACACCCCCTGCACACACATACCACAAAGACTCCTACTTAATTCAGAGTGGAGTCCTTCCAAGATGTGCTATTGTTCTTCTGGCTTAGTGTTTGTGGTGAGATGTGACTAGAAGGCAAGCCACTAGATCAGTCCAATCTCTCATCGGTATAGTTGAAGAAGAACAGACACCATCTCCCAAAATTCCATGGGCCAATAAATCATGAACTCAGTAAGACATCCAACAGAGCAAGGCAGCATATGGCAGAAACCTGTCCTTGGATGCTGATTGGGTTTGTCTTCCCTCTGTTCCTCTCTTTGTTCCTCCTTCCCTCTTCTCCCTCCCTCTCTTATGTCCTCCCTTTCTTTATTTTTATTTTCCTTTGTTGCATCAGCAGTTGAACTAGTTGTATAAGGATACTTTCTGACACCAAGAGGGAACATGCAGGAAAGGTAGACTCTTGGGAGGAACAGATCCGTGGGTAACATGCTCTTTGCTTTGAGGACCCATACTCTGCATGTCTCCGACCATGCTGAACCTCCAAAACATCAGGGAAACCCAGTTCCTCTGTTGGAACTTGAGATAGTGCAAAAGGCCACTGTAGCACAGCTTCTGCCCCACTGACGGTCCGCAGTACAGTTCTGGTTAAAATAGCAAACATCTTCCTCCCCAGCAGTGCCATGATGGTGGTAGGTTTTGTTTTTACATTTCTGTCTTTTAAACTTCATTGACAATTCTGCTCATGCCTTTAAATACTCTGGGCCCAGAGTGAGGCCTTCATGGTGCTGATTTTGATTGCGCCCACACACTGTACTTATTTTCCATTTAAATTATCTTTGTCTGGAGCAGGTCCCTCAGCTGCAGCATCTGATCCCTGCTGTTGTTGATGAAGGATAAGGGAAGGGGAGGCAGGTCCCCTCCGAACAGCCTATTGTGTGAGGATCCTATGGGAAGGGGAGAGAATATGAAATTCAGCAGGACCAAGAGCGGGTTGGCTGTTGTTGGAGAGGCTTTGTCTAAGTTGGTGTCTCTCCCTGGTCCTAGGGTTGATGAATGGATGAGCCTCCAGGACTGGTCTAATCATGAGAAATACACAGCAACCATTGTTTGCCTTCTATTCAGTTGTTTGGGTACTTTTCTTGGACTCTGGCCCCTTTCGTCAAGGGTGATGTCAAGTGCTGGGTGACCAAGAGCTGCCTGCTGGCCATGAGTGTGAAATCTGGAGTTCAGAATCCCTTCCCAATGCCTCCTGCTTCCCCCTATTCCCCGCCTCTTGTCCTCCACCCAAGGCAGAAGAGTAAAAATCAGGTGTTTGAATAACTATTCTTAAGTAATGGCACAATTTGAACAGAACTAGGACTTTTGAAGAAAATAAGGATGGCAAGTTAACCCCATTTCTTCTTAAGACTTTTTGCTATTTTCTTCATTGTCAATTTATTTTTTTTGTATTAATTTACTAAGAATCAAAACCTGAAGTCCTCTAGATGTCAGGGAAGTCCTCTGCTGCTAACCTGCATAGCCAATCTTTTGTTCTTCTAACAATACAGTATGAAGTTGTTCTCCATCCTTGAGTTCTTTGATGCACCTAAAATTTTGTGTCTAAGGTATCCCCACTGCTTCCCATGATCCCTGTAATCCCTAGTAATAAGTTTGACATGTTTTAAAAATGATTGGGGGTGAGTGCTAGAGAGATGGCTGAGCTGTTGAAAGTGTGCCCTGATCTTCTAGAGGACGAGTTAGATTCTCAGAACCTACACTGGGGCAGCTTACAACCGCCTGTAACTCCAGATCCAGGGAATCTGATGCCTCTGGCCTTCACAGGTAGCTGCACAGGTACCTTCACTCATGTGCAGGTACACACACATACTCATACACTTGCACATACACATGCATGCACATACACAGATGATGGAGGAAGATCATTGGTTAAAAAATAAAGAAACTGCTTGGCCCTGATAGGTTAGAAAATAGGTGGGTGGAGTAAACAGAACAGAATGCTGGGAGGAAGAGAAAGTGAGCTCAGACGCCATGCTCTCCTCTCTGGAGCAGATGCGATGAAGCTCCGACCCAGGATGGACGTAGGCTAGAATCTTCCCGGTAAGCGCACCTTGGGGTGCTACACACATTATTAGAAATGGGTTAGTCCAGATGAGAGAGTTAGCCGAGAAGAGGCTAGATGTAATGGACCAAGCAGTGTTTAAAAGAATACAATTTGTGTGTTGTTATTTCAGGGCATAACCTAGCCAGGTGGCCGGGAGCCGGGCTGTGGGAAGAGGCCCGCAGCTCCTTCAACACACAGAGAATTAAAAATATTCTAAAGATACTTTTTCCATTTAGTATTTATTATTCAGGGTTGTGGGTGTTAGGGGAGGAGGCCGCTAGTCAGTTCCCAGCCACTTAGCCCCGAAATAATCACACAGAAATTGTATTAATTAAGTCACTGCTTGGCCCATTAGTTTTAGCTTCTTAATGGCTAACTCTTATATTAGTTTAACCCATTTCTATTAATCTGTCTATCGCCATGTGGCCGTGGCTTACCAGGCAAAGTTCCCAGCATCTGTCTCCAGCGGCTCCATGGCGTCCCTCTAACTCTGCCTTTCTTTTTCCCAGCATTCAGCTTAGTTTTCTCCGCCTAGCTAAATTCTGCCCTGCTATAGGTCCAAAGCAGTTTCTTTCTTTATTAATGGTAATCACAGCATACAGAGGGGAATCCCACATCATGTGGGGACTGGGAGATTGACCTCTAGTCATCACTGGCAGCAAGTGCCCCTGTGTACTGAGCCATCTCGCCAGCTCCCATGAATACTTTTAATAACACTATTCTTGTATTATTGGTTATGGTAGTTCCTGTCTTTTGAACTCCTGTTCCAGGCATGACAAATATATTGTCAGCCCTGATGGAAGTAGATACAGTGGCTATTCCTATAGATGTGAAGCTATGGAAACACCAAGAAATTACTCAAGTCAGCATAATAAGCAAGAAAGGTGAAAGCAGGAGGCTCTCCTCCATATGGGTGGTTCTAATTCTTTTCTCTAGTCCCTCTGAAGGGTGCTTCCCCCTGCCTCCCATTCTCTGGAGGTGGATCTCCTGGTTTTCCCAGTTAGCAACTAGAACTTGTTCACACAAGACACTGAGTGTCTTCATTTCTGCTCAGGTGATACCCACCAAGATCAAGTGGAGCCTGAAATGCAGGATCTGAAGGGTGTATGTGTAAGTTCTTATTTGTATCCATCCCTGAAGAAAGGCTAGAGGCGTGCCAGTCTGGTGTCTTCCCACTCAGAAGAACAGTGGCTCATACAGTAATTGTTTATATAGGGCTCTTGCACAAATATAATATGGAAATATTGTTTTTTTCAGTGATATTATAGCTAGCATATCTCTTTGCTTTCACTTGTTTTTTTTTTCCGCCTTGAATATATTCACCTTGAATTTTAGGAATCTGAAATTTTATTACCCTCATTCTGTGCATTGCCCACTATGGTAGCTGTCTAACTCCTTTGGCTAATTCTAATTAATGTATTATCTATGCCAGTTCACACTGAAGTTTTAAACCACAAAGCCTTAAGTGCCTTTATATTATCAATGTATTTTTTAATTAAAATAATTCTTTTTTTGCTGGGCGTGGTGCTGCACACTTTTAATCCCAGCACCCAGTCAGAGGTAGGTGGATCTCTGTGAGTTTAAAGCTAGCTTGGTCTACATAGAGAGGTCCAGGACAACTAGACCTACATAGAGAAACTTTATAAAAAATCAAAATCAAAACCAAACAAACAGAAAAAAAAAAGAATTCCTGTCTTAACCAGGGCATGGAGGCACCTACCTTTAATGCCAGCACTTGGGAACAGAGACAGATAAATG
This sequence comes from Microtus ochrogaster, assembly GCF_000317375.1. Classification (NCBI taxonomy): domain Eukaryota; kingdom Metazoa; phylum Chordata; class Mammalia; order Rodentia; family Cricetidae; genus Microtus; species Microtus ochrogaster. The sequence goes on along the minus strand of NW_004949099.1, from coordinate 6,648,895 downwards.
TCTGATTTTGAGGCCAGCCTTTTCTACATAGTGAATTCCAAGACAGCCAGAGTTGCCCAGAGAAACCCTGACTCAAAAAAAATTAAAATTTTTACATCATTTTTTGCATACATTATATTTTGATTAAATTTTCCACCTCCATCAGTTCCTCCAATCTCCTTCCCACCTATTTACCCAACTTCATGTCCTTTTCTCTTTCTCACTCAAAAAGAAAGAAAGGAAGGAAGGATGGAAGGAAGGAAGGAAAAACAGTAACAAGAAAAACAACAGAAAATAAAAAAATAAAAATCAGTAAGACAAAAGCAAAACAAAACATGAAACACACACATACACTCAAAACAGAATCTGTTTTTATGTTGGTTTCCTACTCCTGGGCATGGTACCTACCCAAGTGTAGCTGACATACTCAGCGACTCTATTGAGGAAAACTGATTTTCCCTTCCCCAGCAGGTAGCAATTACAAAGAGCTTCTTGCTTGGGGTGAGACTGTGTTGGCTCCTCTTCTTGGTACTGGGGGTTTTGTCTGTTTTGAGCCTGTGCAGGTCTCGTCAGAGTCTGTGAGTTCTCATTTGTATCTGTTTTGTTGTGCCTGGAGATGCTCATTATATTTGATGCTCACTTGCTTGCTTGTTTTACAGAACTTTTATTTCACATGCATCAGTGAGTGATTTTTGTTTCATTTCTGCAATGTCTACTAGATCGTCTTATTAAACATTAGGACTCAATAAGCCTATTATATTTTGGCATAAGTTTTCTCACAAAATTGTAGAACAGCAACTCTGAGTAGCTACCCGGGCAAGGTTAGGCTTCCTTTTATTTAGAGGGTGATTGTGTAGCTGTGACGTAGCAGGAAACTCTGCATGGTTCTCTGAGAGTCGGTGTCTCCTAGTGGTGGTTCTCAACCTGTGGGTCACGTCCCCTTCGGAGGTTGTATGTCAGATAACCTGCATGTCAGATAGTTACAATTCATAACACTAGCAAAATTACACTAATGACGTAGTAACAAAATAATTTTATAGTTGGTCACCACAGCATGAGGATCTGTATTGAAGGGTCACAGCATTAAAGTTGAGAACTTTTTTGTGACAGCTCAGAACGCCACTGTAAGGTTTTATGTCCTAGCTCCCTTTACACATCTGGAGCTTTCCTCCAGATTTCCTCCAGTATTTCCTCAGGATGCTGCACACCTTGTTGGAGATAGTCTCTCACTTTTACTTGGAATCTACTAATTTGGCTCTGCTGGTTGACCAGTAGCCCCAGGGGTTTTCCTATCTCTGCCTTCTCATCACTATGACTATAAGCTCGTGGTACCACATCCTGCATTTGACAGGGTTCTGGAATCAAATTTAGGTCCTCGTGTTTGCATGGCAAGCACTGCACTGACTGAGTAACTCTGGCCCCAACACAACATTTAAAAATAATTATCCTAATTAATATGTCATCATGTACCTTGCATGCTGAGCCATGAGGCAATGAAAATGGAATTTCAAATGTCTCTCTTGTTTACTAGTCCTGTAGATTCTGGTAAGGTTCCAGGCCCTCGAGGTCTCAGTTTTCTCATTTATAGAATAAGGCTAGCATGGCACCTCCCATATTAAGCAGTGTTAGGATTCATTGAGGTGGTATGCATAGAGTGCACAGCACAGCAGCGGGCTAATAAAGCTGAATTAAGTCACTGATGATTATGATGAACAAGAATGTCTTCATTCACTCAGTCCATATTTTACTTTGCTTCATGCTAGGCCCCTGACTCAATTTTGGTTCTAGAGGACTTCTTGCTTCTCGGTGGAGGTACCCTGTAAACAGACGATCCAAGCCTATGCTTATAACCCATGACCCATGTGGCTCAGTCCCAGAGTTGTGTGCATACAAATGGCGTTTTGAACTAATCCAGACTTCTAGAAACTCTACCACTGAACCCTAATTTAGAGTTCTAGAACACTGTGGAAGAGAAGCGAACACTCCTTCAGAACTGTCTGCTTCCTTCTTTCTCTTTTATGAGCATTCTTAACCCTTTGAGACCACAAGTCAGTTCATGTCATAGATCTCTTTCGACTTTGCTGGCTGACGTCCACAATATCCTGCTGCCAAGAGTCCCAGAGTGACTGTTATTCCCTTGCCTCTAATTCTCCACATGGCATTCACTCTGCTCCAAGTCTGTCTCCATTGCTGCAACCCAGGTTATACCTGGTTTTTCTTCCAGGCTTAGCTCACTTGTCACCTTCCGTGATGGTCTTGTTAGTGGTCTTGAATGATGTCCCTCTTTGGAGTTCTCCAGTATCCAGGGCAGGCTCTCCTGAGCTCTTCGATGCTTTGATAATGTAACTGTTGACAACTTCCCTGTCTTCCTGAATGCCAACAGGTGACAGATTGATGATCTTCCTGAGGGGATAAAGGACTCCTAGTGTCCATTAGTCCATTGGCATCCTGGTACCTTGTGGGATGGATGGGTGAGAGGAGAAAAGTAACCCTTCTTTTTTTTTTTTGTTTTGTGTTTTTTGAGACAGGGTTTCTCTGAAGCTTTGCAGCCTACCCTGGAACTAGCTTATGTAGACCAGGCTGGCCTTGAACTCACAGAGATTCACCTGCCTCTGCCTCCCAAGTGCTGGGATTAAAGGCGTGTGTCACCACCGCCCAGCAAAAGTAACCCTTCTTATAAATAACCTAGAACATCTAAGTTTGACAGTCCTCATTGGAGATAATTTCTAGTATGATTTCCATATGTAAATGACATTTTCAGGCATAGCTTATGAAATTACAGCAAAAGTAGATTAGGGTAGTCTACTTTCATTTTCAACTCTTCAATCTCCTTATAGCCAAATGGACATGATAACAGAGCTTGCCCTGAGGTTGCTGTGGGTTTGTGGGATGATCAGGAAAAAGCCCACCTCAATACTTGGCACCTGAGAAAATCTCCAGGGACAGTAAATGCTATTACTGAAAGTGCAGAAGAATGTTTCAGAGACCTCCAATGTTGTTTCTAAGATGAACCACCACCAATAGTTTTCTTCAAGGTATCAGCTTGATTTTTTTAAAAACAAAGATAATTAGGGAGAGAGAAGCAAACACAGTATTGGTTGCAGAGAGGGAAAGGTATTTTGTTTTGCTTGGTTTTGCTTTTTTCACACCTGCTTTCTCAAAGGAATGGAACTCAGTGTCTTGACAAAACTTGGCAACAAGTAAAATACGTAGTTTAAAGTCGTCAGCAGTCATAGCAAATGTGAAACCAAATCTCTCATTTGCTTTGGAGGGTCTGGACAGCAAGGACAGCTGGAGTGTTGCTATTTTTTATTTCAAATAAAAGAGTCAGCTATTCGTTACCATAGAAACCTCCAACCTAATTATAAGGAGTTTTGCTCGCTGGATAAAAGTCATCATTTCTCTTTCCTTCCCATGCTCACCCAGATCTCCAAAATATTGCCATGGATTTGGTCTTGGATGAAGGGATTTGCTCCCCTTTTCAAGATGATTAGAATGTATTGACAGCTAATCCAGAAAAGAAAAGCAAGAGACTTGGAAAACCTGCATTCACATCCACAACTTGTCTTCCACTTTGAAGGAGAGAAAGAAAAAAACCTAAATAAAATTCACAAGCAGCTACCAAGAACAAATTAATCTCCAAAATAAAATCCAAAGGAGCGGATGGTTCCAAACCTGCCATGCACATGTTAGATACTCTCGTTCTTGTGTAAGGTCAGAAGAGTGGTTTCTATTCTAAGTCTAGCTCTGGGGTCCTCCTGGTCCACAATCTAATTTAGCATTGTATGGCCAGTCATATTACACAACGGTCCAGTTTGGAGGAGTTCTCCCTGTACCCTGAGAATGAACAGGTTGATCAGAGCAAGTTTGAAGACAGTTACCATCCATGGCAGCATTTCTCAGAATGTGGGTCCTAACCATATTTCCTATGGTCTTAGCAACTGAGACATTGCTCAGTAGCAAAATTACAGTTACGAAGTAGAAACAAAAATAATCTCATGGTTGGGAGTCACTGCAGCATGAGGAACTGTATTAAAGGGTCACCACGTTAGGAGGGTTGAAAACTATTGATGGAGGGTCAACTCGGGGAGCTTGGTTCCGTCTGTCCTTTATATAACTGTCTTTAAACTTTGTCTGCCTGTTTACTGGTCATCATATTTATCTGTGTCTATCTGGATTTTTTTTTTTGCCTGACCTCAAATAAATATTCCCCCATAGTTAGCAGATAGAAAACTTACTGGCATTGAGGAGCAAGCATCATGGATATAGTTTGGATGTAAGATTCCTCGGGGATTAGAGATTTGTATCTCCAGCCAGTATATTTTGAAGGGATTGCATTTATAGGACATAGCAGCTGTAAGCTAATGCTAGTGTTAGGCGTGTTGCTTACATCGTGTTGACCTAAAATGCTCAGTTGAGCTATAAATGTTTCATACATTCTAGGAGTTCTGAGACATCCTTCGGGCTATTTGGGATTGGAGGAGGGATCATACTTCAAAGGACAGACAAACATCTGTGAAGATGAGGTCTTTGTGGAGGCTGCAAACACTACAATAAACATAGAAGTCTGTTGGAGGCAGCTGGCAAAGAGTGTGTTAGAAATGGAGTAGTTTCCACAATTTCTATAACATTCCATGATGAGAGATTTATTTTGTGATGCCCAGAGCAGATTTCTAGACCTGGACAGAAATCATCTTTCCTTACACGCCTGTGTGTGTGTGTGTGTGTGTGTGTGTGTGTGTGTGTGTGTGTGTGGTTTTGCTTTGCTCTTACTGCCCTTCCTCTCCTTCTATCCCTTACTTTGTGGGGTGGTCACACATGTATGGGAGTGTGCAGGTGTGTACACTTGGAGGCCAGAGTAGGACGCCAATTTTCTTCATCTCTCACCTTCTGAATTTTGACCTTGGAGATCGTCACTGAACTGGAAGCTCACCTTCCTAGCTGGGCTGGCCGTCTAGAGGCCTCTTGGGATCTGCCCATTTCAATATGCCTTTCTAAACACCCAGGGCCATACACATGAGATCATTTAAGATTTTTTTTTTTAGTTCTTTGAGAACGCGATACGTATTGTTATTAGCCAGTCAGCCTACTGGGCAGTAGAACACTAGGACATGTAACTGTATAACTGACACTGCCCCCCCCCCCCGTGAGCAGCATCTCTCCTCCCATGAGAGATGCTGCTCCAGCTCTGTTGTCTCCTTCCCCATCCATCCCCCTCCCTCTCTGCTATCCACTATTCTCTTCTTCCCAGAGCTCCACTTAGGCACATCTAAGTGCCATCCTATGGCTTTGACCTTTGTGTCTCTGCATCTGCCACGTTTCACTTAGGGTACTATGCTCTGGGCTTATCCATATTGTTACAAATGACAGACTTTTTGCCTCTTTTGGATTGCGGGTGTTTATGTCACATTTTAAGCAGCCCATTGCATTTCTTTTTGGCTGTTATGAATCAATAATGCTACAATGACCATGGAGAGAGGATGCCTCTTGAGAATAGTGTTTTCAGTTTCTTTGGGTCTGAACCCAATTGCGGGATCGCTGGCTTAAGTGGTAATTCTTTTCTGATCTTCTGAGAATCATCAGCACTGTTTTCCGAAATGGTTGTGCTAATTTACAGTCTTACCAGGAGTGTCCAGGAATTCCTTTCTCTCACATCCCTGTCAACACTTTCATTGTTCATCATCTAACAGGTGTAAGTTGATCTCTTATAGCGGCTTTGACAATGAACATTTTTTTCCATGTGTCTCTTGGACATTCCTACCACCAATCTGTTCGCTGTTCTTTGGGGAAATGTGTAGTCAGGCCCTACTGAATTTTGTAATAAGATTATTTTTCAGTGTTGGAAAGTTTGAGTTTCTTCTTCATTTTAGGTGTTAGTCCCTTGTGTGATGTGTGATTTTCAAGTCCTTTGTCTTGCCCTGTAGGCTGTCTCTTCATTCTTTTCACTGTGTTCTTTGTTGAACAAGTTCCTTCCCATTTGATGCAGATGCTATTTATCGATTCTGGCTTTTGTTGCCTATGATTTAGAGTCATATTCAAGAAGTTACCCCTTAGGTTGATATCATGTTGCCTTCCCATTTTTTTCTCAAGAAGTATTTCAGTTTGTAGTCTTACATTTGAATCTTTAAATATTTTTCTTTAGTTTTGAGAATTTCATGCATGAGTGCAATGAAATATGATTGTGCCCCCCACTTCCCTCAACTCTACCCTACCTTCTCAAACATATCCCTCCCAACCTCATACCTTCAGAAAAGAAACTAACCCACTAGTATAGTTAGAGCTGTCCACATGCGCCTGTGTGGGACAACTCTCTCAAGGGATTGTGATGTCCTGTGCTTCCACAGGGAAAAGGTAAGTACTTGACTTTCCCAAGACACTCTGCTCCTTGAGTTTGTTAACTCCTGAAATTGTTATTCAGTGATCGAGCCCTGCCAGGCCTAATACATTTTCTCGGTTATACAACCTTATTGACTGTATTTGAGATGTTTTATTCATAAGACACCGTCTTAGTCTATTTGTAACTCTCTTTCATAATACCTGAGATGGAATATTGTAAGCAAACCGTGCCGGCTCATAGTCCTAGAGGCTAGGAAGTCCAGGCTGCTGTCTACTTCCTTTACCGTCCTGTGGCATAAGATAAAAGGGGGAAAGAGCATAAAAAGGGAAACAAAGGGAACCTCAACTCTGCCTTTTATAATGGACACGTGCATGCACCTGAGGTAATGACATCTGTCATTCCACTCCTCCTCATGACCTCATCACTTCCCATTGTCACATCCCAACTCTTTTGCATTGGAGGTGACATTTTCAAAGTGTGGTGGGGGGTTTTTCCCTGGGGAGGAGGGGTAAATCTTCAAGCCATAGCAATGACTTCTAAGTCACTGTGTGAATTTACTTTTGTTAAATTTTAGCAATGCTGTTGTAGGTTGTTTTATCAATAGTCATACATGATCGGCCAGTTTAAATGATGCAAGCTCTCCTGTTTCAACATATGCACAGAGTCACTCATCAGTTCACTTCAGAAGCTGAGCATCACCACCCCTAGTAATGAATTGCATCATTCCCTAGTCTAGTCTAGCGTTGTCTTGTAGGTTTGCCTTTTCTGGTCATTTTACAAATGGAGCCACCAAACCCTTTGCGTCTGACTTCTGTTACCTTGGTATTCTGTTGTTGAGATTGTTCTGGACTGCAGCAGGTATCAGTACTCCATTTTTGCCTCAATATATCACTTTTTATTGATTGATTCATCCTTTGATGGACATTTGGGTTGTTTTTATTTTAAGGCTATTCTGAATCATGCTGCTGTATTTATGCATATGTTTTTATGTGGGCAGGCATCTTCAACTTGGGGGTGGGGTTAAGCTTTCTGAGGATTTCCACTAACTGATTTTCCAAGGTTGTTGCTAATCTTTCTCTGTCCTGCCAGTCACCTCCCAAATCATGATAAAAGGACTTATTAATTATGAAAACTCGGCTGATAGCTTAGGCTTGTTCTAACTAGCTCTTATGACTAAAATCAACCCATTTCTAATAATTTATGTGCTATCATGTGGCTCATGGCTTGTTACCTCATCTTTTACATGGCATGCTTCCCCCGTGCATCTCCTCACTAGTCCACCGTCTTCTTTCCAGCATGTTCTCTGTCCCGAAAATCCTGCCTAGCTATTGACCATTCAGCTTTTTTTAAACCAATCAGACTGACACATATTCACAGTGTATGTAAAGATGATTCTACAACTCTAACAATGTCAGAGGGTCACTATTTCTTCACACTTGTTATTATCTGTCTTTTTATTTTTTTGATAACAGACTATTAAAATTTCTTAGTGTATACAAATGGGAATTCAGTGTTGTTTTGTTTCTCTCAGAGAAGGTAAACCGTGAGAGCTGTCATCTTAAAAATGATATGGTCTAATTTGATTAGAATTTGATTGTGGTTTTGTTAAAAATTAAAAAACAGCCACCTTTTATTTATCTTTAGTAGTGAAGTAATTACATTGATTTTTTTTAAAAAAAATAGCTCTAGTGATATGTAATTTACATCCCACACAATTCACCCTTCAGCTAGTATAATTTGGTGATTTTTAGTAATATTCAGAGAATTATGCATTTGTCATGAAATTTTTCAAATATCTTTTTATTACCTCAGGAGGGAACCTTGTGTTTAATCCCAAGCTTTCATTCCTGTAGGTACCTCTCTCCAACCCATCCATAAGCAACCATTAAGATTTATTCTGTCTTGATTGATTTAACCTCTTCAAGCATTTCCCATATTTTTTTAAACAGTGTTTGCTTTCCACTTACTTCGGAATTTATTAGTTTTCTCAGGAATTTAAAATTTCCTTTAAATAATAACACTAGTCAGCGTCAGTATCACATCACCATAGTAACAGTGATGTGTGCAAACAGGGTGGAGGTTACCACAGAGGTTGTGGGATCCACTGAGCTGGAGACAGCCACCTGGTTGAACAAGAGCCATTGTTTGAGAAATGGTGGCTGATACTTGTTTTTTCAGTAGAATGGTCCAGAAGAATATGACATCTTTGTGCACACATCCTCAAAGAGTGCCTGTCTGCCTCTAGGGAACTGAGTGGCTCCCACTCTCCAGTGTGCTAATGGGTCATGAAAACTTCATACTGTTGTGATTTCAGCAAGGATAGGGAGATTGACAGAGGAAAAGTATGGCCCAAACTGCTAGCGAGTTTCAACCATAGCCACTAGGAAGCTTGGCTCAGCCCCGTCCTGTCCTCCTCAAGTTTTTGTTTTCCTTATGTATCCCAAGCTAGCCTTGAACTCACTACGTAGCTGAGGATGCCCTTGAACATCTCTGCTCCTGCCTCAGGCTACCAAGTACCAGGATGGCCTCTGAATCTGAGTTTGTGTGGTGTGATAGAACCCATGGCTTCATGCACACTAGCTAAGCAAGGACTCCACCAACTGAGCAGCTCTCCCGGTTTCACCAGCTGCCTCCCGACCGCATTGGGCTCACCTCCCAGGCAGGGCTTGGGTATAAGAGTATTCACTTCTAAGCAAGGAAAAGCTTTGCTCAGCTGAGGGTGTTTGCGTAGCTGTGTTTTCCTGCTCAAACATCCCAGCCAGCTTTCAAGTTTTAAGCACACTGCCCTTAGCCGTGTTGACAAAACCACAAGTTACCTCTTTATGTTTTTGCAAATTGTATCCAATCAAATCCTGCCAGCCACGTTCTGTGGTGGGCAGAGTGCTTCCTTATGGGCTTCTAAAGTGACCCGAAGGCATGTACACACATCCATACCTCAGCATTTGGAAAGCATCAGCAAACCAGAAACATGCTAAATGATTTCTTTTAAAAACATTCTGCAAGTGAAGTGGGATTTTAAAAATGCAGTTAACATGTTTTGCTTTGGTTGGATCAACCATATGTTACAGCAAGCTTCACCTATGGCAACAGTTTTCATCTGAGGCTTATTATAGCTTAATAAAATAGTGTAGGGGTGGAGAGCGGAACTTTGTGCAGATCGGCGAGGGAAAGTGGGACGAGTATTTTGCCTCATTGATCTACAGATGGCTTGATTTTTCACCTTGATTGTGGATGGGTGAAGCTAAGTCACCATTACTAAGGACCTTCCCTCCAGTCAGCATGCCAAAGAACCACACTTTGGGGTCTCATTTCCCTAGCCTCAGTCCTGTAGTGCGCACACACAGCACGGTGGGCAGCCACAGAAAAGGCTACCAGCTGGATCTGAAGAAGTCCTAGGAAAATCGCAGAGGAGATATTAGAGTTGAAATTTAGTGGTTAAACACCAGTGATGAGTGTGACAGCGGGAAGCAGGCTGCTGTGTCCAGATTAGGAAATGTCAGAGAGCCGGGAAGGCGCAAGAGGAAAGGTACAGGAGGACAGGAATCTGGGGAGGGAAAGGAAGGGTGGACAGGCAACCTGGGGAGGGAAAGGAAGGGTGGACAGGAATCTGGGGAGGGAAAGGAAGGGTGGACAGGAATCTGGGGAGGGAAAGGAAGGGTGGATGGGAATCTGGGGAGGGAAAGGAAGGGTGGACAGGCAACCTGGGGAGGGAAAGGAAGGGTGGACGGGAATCTGGGGAGGGAAAGGTGCTGGTGGACAAGAATCTGGGGAGGAAAGGTGCTGGTGGACAGGAATCTGGGGAGGAAAGGTGCTGGTGGACAGGAATCTGGGGAAGGAAGGTGAGGGAGGACAGGAATCTGGGGATGCATGTGGTATGAGCTGGCTCCACAAGGAAAACCTCTTCTCTGGTATACAGATGCCTCCCCAGGCCTGTGGGGATCTGTGCAGATGGTACCTTGTGACCTCAAGGACAGAGGTGTAAGATCACCAGATCTCCCTAGGCAACTTGAAACAGCCTCTCCCCTCAGAAAGACTTCACATGTACGCTGGCTGGCAACATCTTCTGTTCGGAAAGGGTAATGCTTGGTGTTCATATCCCTGGTTTCTGTCTGGTCACTTTTGAGTTGTGAGTGAAAAAACAAAATCCAAGTGACTATCAGGCCATGTGCCTAAACAGCCAGTGGCTGTTGCTGTGGAGCACAGGACGAAAGGATTGTTCAGTGGGCCTTCCTGCCCCAGCCTGTCTGTCTGTCTCTGTCACTTTGCTTTCTTATGTTCCTTCTGTCTCCTTCTCCCTTTCCCCCTCTTTGCTCCTTGGTGTGATCCTGAAAGACTGCCCTCTCCTTATATAGAAGGAGGCCCACAACATCTGGGATAGCACACTGTTTAAATGGTACTCAGTGAAAGAATGACCCTCTGTCCAGATTATCCCTGTAAACTTCATGACGTAGCCTTGCACTGACATGGGAGATAGATATGCCCATCTCTGAGCTCTCTGGCCAATCATGGCTTCTTTGTACTAGACTAGTACTAGACATGCCAGTTTGCCTAGCTCATGGATCAAAGGGGGGGGGGAGGTCCTCCACAAAACAAACTTAAGAGATAAAACCACAGTGGAAATGGATCTTGAAGCAACTGAAGAACAAGAATATGCTGGAAAACATAGTTCCCCTTCGGTGTGATCTAATCACACTGGTCAGCGGAAGCCAGATGACCTGCACTAGCTCGTCAGAGCAATTATCAAGGCCTTTGAGGAGGGAGGAGGGGCGTAGAGAATAGCTACATGGTGGGAAGACAGATTTGCAGCAAGGTCTAGTCTCGACAGGTACCCCCTGCCCCTTAGTTTCTGTTTAAACGCCTTAAGAAAAGAGAAAATTGATTGCATTTAATTGCTTATAAAATACTGAGAAGATATTTATTGCACAGTAGAAAAGGGTAAACACCTGCAAGATGAGGCCACTTACCCAAAATCAGAAGCAGAAATGGGGAATTGTCATTTTGTTTGTATTTAGGATTTAGCAATGAGACTGAAGCTAAGAGGAGGCTATTGACTCGGGACTGGTCGCTCATCCTACTGGCTGCACGTGGAGACTCGAGGGTCCCAGGACCAGGGTCAGGCAGTGCAGGCATACTTCACAGGCATAGGATTGGTACCACACTCTTATAAGGACACACAAGACTGTTTTACTCCCCAGCGTTTATCAGTTATGAAGTATAGACATAGGTTACCTTCCCCCTCTGATCTTCATGCATGATTAAAAAATTGAAATGGGGCCAGTAAGATGGCCCAGCAGGTGAAGGCACTGACTGCCAAGCCTGACAACCTGAATTCAATCCCCAAAATGCACACAGTGGAAAAAGACAGCCAGTTCCTCCCCATTGTCCTCTGACTTCCACATGTGTGCCGTGGTGCATGCAGACACAAAGAAATAAATGCATAAGTAAAATGTAATAATAAAAATCTTGAAATGCTCTCCACATATAGCTGTTTCCTGTAACGATTTTGGAGAAGGATTAGTCAGTATTTGATGTAACAGAATGAATGTCAGGTGGAGAAGCCACCATGGTAATACTCTTCAGGGCTGACTTTTAGAAGCTATGGAGCCATTGTGGGGATGGCTCTGCAGTGCTTGGCTGGCTAGAAACCATGGGAGGTTATAAACCTTCTCTTTTTCCCTGGGAACTGTCCCTTCTGCTGAGGCTATCCTAGCATATCGTAGGCCCATATATTGATTCTTTTGTTGCTTTTTTGTTCTCTTACTAAAGTCTGTGTGGACATTGCTTTTATGCATGTGAAACCATGTTTGAATTATATATGCAATGTCATAGGCACATGCTCTCAAATGACACATTGTCAGTGAAAGTTAGGATGAGATCATATTCAAGAGTTAGTGAGAAAGCCAGAAATAGAAGTGAGTTATCCTAACAGTGTATGCATGGCTTTATAAATTCCAGATCTCTTCATTAGTCACAAACAATGGCTGTTCTTATTGAGCACTCACTGTTTGCCAGGTATTATGCTGAAGTTTTTACATGTCTTTTTTAATTCTCACAATTTAGTCCTTGAATGGTAGCCTGACTTGAAATAAACATTGATTGTACAGATGAAGAGAAGTAGTGGCAACAGCAGTTTATCCTATTCTCACCATGTTCCAGGTACTGTCAAAATAATCTTATTTGAAATCATTTTCTGTTAATATCTCAGAGAAAGCATTATATTTTGCCCACTGTCTTAGAACTTGTAAACACAAAACTAGGCATTAAACTTAAGCCAGTTGGGTGTGAAGGCCATATGCCCATGTTGCATGTAAGTGTTTTGGCTGAAAATTGATGTTTGGTCAACTTTGCATCCATGTGTAGAAGCCAGGGGAAGGGTCTGTACCATGTCAGGTTCAATTAGCAATGTAAAGCAGCACCTCAGGAGAGAGAGAGAGGAGGGGGAGGGGAGGGGAGGGGAAGGGAGGGGAGAAGAGAAGAGAAGAGAAGAGAAGAGAAGAGAAGAGAAGAGAAGAGAAGAGACATTGGTGATATTTGTGGTCCTGATCTAGGAGGTGTCTGTCCCTTTAGGATGCATTGCCTGAAAAGCAGGGTTGTGAATTATAAGGCCAAACAGAGCAGACTCTATTAGCTATCTCTCAGGTTGGTCACAATAGGCTTTTCCAGACAAGGTGACTTTGACTTGGCTGTTCCAGAACTTCTGTAGGTCCCACTTGCCATCAAGTAGGAAATGTTCATTGACTTCTGTCATTTACAATGAGACCACTTCTTGCAAGGAGATATGGTTCGACAGCCTTTGTAAACACTGCTCCAGGCCTCGAGTTGTGCTGCTCTTTTTAACGCTCCAGTCTTTTTGCTTTGCCTCTGGACCGCCCGTCTCTCTGCAGCTTGGTAGAGCCCAGGCACTCTCTGTGCTGCCCTCATTCCAGATGAGGCATGGGAACAGCTCTCCCGAAAGCATGGGTTCTTAAAGAGTTAACAGATTTCTGTATATTCCGTATGTGAATTGCAATATGAAGTAGAAGGTGAAAAGACTAACATATCAAAGACAAAACAGGAAGGTGAGCTGCATTCCAGAAAAGAAAAGTGAAACTGGTAATTATAGGATCAAACAGCAGAGTCTAGTAAATCCTATGTGGCTTTTATGGTCATACAAAAAAATGTTTTGAATGTCCAAGTCTCCTACAGGGGGTCCTTTACTGAACCATTCCCTTGGCTCCTGGGTTCTTCTGAACTGGATTTGCCCTGGTTCTATGACAGCTCCCTGGGCATCCTGCATGGTGGGCCTGTCAGCATGGTGAGCCAGCATCCTGTGGTCCAGGCTCCATGCATCTCAGGCAGATGAAGGCAACATGAGCTTTGACAGATCTCCAATTTTCCTTCTAATTACAAGCTATTGTTGGAGTCAGACCTCATCGGGATTTTGTGTGTGTGTGTGTGTGTGTGTGTGGACTAGTGACCCTCCCCATCTGAGTTCCCGCAGCTTTCTTTTCTGAGTGGTACTTGTGAACTCTGGGTTAAAAATTATACAAAGAATGACATATGTAGGACAAGGGTGCCAGCAATCATTGCTCTGCCCTGGGGACATACAGGACAATCTCTTATCAGAATGGATTAGCTGACATTCATGACCTTTTGCCAGCACTAGACCAGCAATGAGAAGACAATTTAAAATAAGAAAAAAGTGGAAAGCAGAGGCAGGACCCATTCTTGACTTTTACAGATGATAACTGCTTTGAAAGTGCCTTCCAAAAGGGCAAAGCACAGGAAGCGGGACGTTCTGGAGACGTCAAATTCACAAGGCGAGTGGATTTCAAAAGTTCTGTGCACGAGCACACAAACAGTACAAATTAAAATGAGCAAAAGAAAAAAAAAGGCAATGCCACTGTGTCTATCAGATAGCAAAGGCATTTTGGGAGTGTGGAGGGGATTGATTGCATATTCCTGGGGTTCAGAGTTGATGAACAGTTGGGTGACTGACACTCGCATGATGGAGGAAGGTCATTGGTTAATTAAATAAAGAAGCTGCTTGCCCTGATAGGTTAAAACAGGAGGGAGGAGTAAACAGAGCAGAATGCTGGGAGG
>NW_004949099.1:6597028-6631232 GCF_000317375.1 Microtus ochrogaster | reverse complement strand
AAATGAACACAGTGTCCGTGTAATTATTTCGGGTAGAGCTAGCCATGTGGGCGGCCGGGTGCCGGGACGCAGCCCGCCGCTCCTATTTCTACACTCGCATAGTGTTAGGGACACACATTGGTTCAAAATCTGACCCAGTGTTATCAGAAGGCCAAGAAAATTGTGTACTTTTTTGACTCAATAAGTAATGTCATTTTCAGGAGTCTTGCTTAGGAAATAATCATAAAGGGGAAGAAAAAGAAGTGTTTATGCCAATGTTATTTTTATAGTTGCAAATTGGAAACAATCTAACTGTGTAGCCTTAAGGTATGAAACATTCTTGCAATAGGCATGGGAATAGTAATGCTGAAATAATGTAGCTATTAGAGAGATGGTCTCAAAAAACTCCTATGATGTAGGGAAAGCCTATTCAATCTATTTATTGTGTGTGTGTTCACTTGTGTGTGCCCTAGCCCATGTGCAGAAGTCAAAGGACAACTCACAGGAGCTGGCTCTCCCCTTCCATCTTGTGAGTTCCAGGGATGGAATTCAGGTCTTCAAGCTTGGGCAGAGTGTGCCTTTACCTGACATCTTGCCAGTCCAGAAAAGCGAATTCTCTATTAAAGATGAATGTCTTATAGTTTGCTCCCCGATGTTTTTTTAATGTAAAAGGGAATGTGTCCAAATGTTAATAATGATTGTTTCATGGGTGGAATTTTCTTATAAATTCTGCTCCTCCCCTTTTAATAAAGTTTCTATGCCTGAGTATTTTAATTCTCTTCAGCATTGATGTCAAAGGATTAATAATGGTCAGATGCTGATTATGTATCAGCACCAATTTATTAGTGCTGTTTGTTGTAGAGGCATTTTTGTTTCTGTGTTCATAAGTGGAGGATGACACTGAAAGTGTCTTCCTTATGACTGTCAAGTGCCGAGCCCTAGTGGATGAGGTGGCTGTTAGGCTGGGAGCCTAGGCCCCAGTCCCTGGCATCTATCTCAGTCCCCAGGCCTGGTCTGGACTTCAAATCCCAGCAGGCCAGTCCTGACCCCTCCCTGGGGGTGGGGTCAGGACCACTCCCCAGGGTACTAAAGTGATCCCCCAAAAGAAGAACCCTTCCTCCCGGGGGCTGCATTCCTTTGTTGTCCTCATTGTGAAGGTGCTGTCCGTCGCTCCTCCATTTTCTCATGCTATTATGTCATAGTCTTACAAATACTAACTTGATATCTGGAACATGGTCTTAAGAGATGGTGCTGGAGAGGTTAGAGAGATGGCCCAGGGTTTCAGAGCTTTTGCAGATGACCAAGTTCAGCTTCTAGTACCTATGGCAGGTGACTCACAATTGCCTGGAGCTCCAGCAATGGGGGAACTTGAGGCATCTGGCCTAAGTGGGCACGTGCTCTCATTCAAATCCCGCTCCTCCCATATACATAGCTTAAAACATCTTGAAAGAGCTTTGGAAAAAGAAATGGCACTAAAGGTGCTATGAAAATGTCAAAGAAATCCATATGTAATAGATGCTGAAAGTGCAGAATTTACAAGAAAATGCTCACGAGAATGTAGTCAAGGAAACAAAGCCCAAGCCAGCAGATTCGCCACCACCCCACCCCCACATCAGAAGGTACCTTAATCATCAATCATCACCAGGACTGAGGGGATTAGCCAATAACTGTAGAAAAGTGGGCGGTAGGTGTGAAAAATGTGTTGAAATGACCTGACTTGAGGGCAATTTGAATGAATGGGGCAGGATTGTAAGTATATTGGGGCCGACTTTATACAAAATCCCTAGGTTAGGATGATCTGGTTAAACTGATTCTTTTGTTCCCAGGAATAATACATCCTCTTACATATGAAAGAGCCAGATGCAGTGGTGTGCATTTGTTTTGTTTGTTTAATTTATTTCTGTGTGCATAAGTGTTATGCTTTCATGTGTGTCTGTAAACCAAGTCCAATGCAGTACCCTTGGCGGTTAGAAGCAGGCACTGGATTCTCTAGGACTGGAGTTACAGATGTTGTGAGCCATCATGTGGGTGCTGGGTCCTCTAGAAGAGCAGACAGTGCTCTGTATTACTGAGTCATCTTTCTAGCCCCAATGGTACACATTTGTAATTGTTTCACTCCTACTGGAGATGGGAGGCAGACATGGTGGATGGGAGGCAGACATGGGGGTGGGAGGCAGACATGGGGGATGGGAAGGGATGGGAGGCAGACATGGGGGTGGGAGGCAGACATGGGGGATGGGAGGCAGACATGGGATAATCACCCACAACTCTTGAGCAAGTTTACTTGGATTTTGCAGAACAGCTGAAAGGAAAGGCCCTGCTTCAGCAAGGTGGACAGAGAGAACCAACTCCCAAAACTTGTCTATTCTCTATACTTGGACATGGCGCTCATGGCCCCGTGCTCACCCATACATCATACACATAGACTACATTGAGTTTCCATCACTTCAGTCTGATCGAGTAACCTCGGGGAAACTAAAAGACAGCTGTTGTCCAGGATGTCAAGAAGTGGGGAAAAGAACCCTTATGCATTGATGCTGGGTATGTAAATTAGTCTGTCCTCTATGGAAATGATTGTGAAGGGTTTTCAAACCATTAAAAATAGAATTACCACTCTTAGATATATGCTCCCACGAATCACTGTAAGTACACAATAGAGGTACCTGCTCAACTACAGCTACTGAAGTGTTATCCCAATAGCCAAGTTAAAGAACCAGCCTAGGCTAAGGGTGTGTGTGTTTGTGTGTGTGCGCATGCGTGCATGCATGAGTGTGCTTAATTTAAACACAGAATGGAATTTAATTCAGCTATTAGAAAGAATAAAATTATGTCCTACACAAGAAAATGGCTGGTGCCAGAGATTAACATATTAAGTAAAATAAGCCACTTTGAAAGACAAGCATGCTTTGTCTCCTGTGCCAAATGTAACTGGGGAGAAGGTAATTTTTAGGGATATAGAAGGGAGAAGGGAGAGGAGATAAGAAAGTGCAATAGAGGGCAATTGTGTTCCCAGTGCACCATGTAATGTATAGAAATACCAGGAAGCCCACTGAGTTGTGCAATTAATATACACTGCTAAAATATTGTTAAAAACTGAGCGGTGACATGTCAGGCACATGATGCTGAGAGACTGGTGACGCTTGGTGATGGTTGTCCTTTTATAGGGAAGATCAGTGTATGACTTACTGCTTAGCAGCCCCCACCCTCACGTGAGTTCTCAGGTTGAAAGATGAATTGAATCTTTCCAGTGTTGTGAAAACAGCACCGTCGGTTCCTGAATGATTGTGCTACAGCACAGAGATGATAGACTTGAAAACACTACAAATGTGCACGTCCACCCCCGCCCGCTTCTCCCTCTCAGCGTCACTGAATGCCACGTCTGAAGATGTACAAAGCATTCTCAGGTACACAGTGTGCAAGAGAAGCCTTATGTTTACAGGAGGCTCTATCAGAACACTGCCTAAGATGATGAGCTCACTCAAATTATGGCTCCTTTATTAAGGCTTTGAATTTAGAGCAACTGCTTAGAAATGCCTGGCAGAATGCATGGTCCTCCTGTGTTTAAGTAGTTTGCTGTTTGCAGTGCCTAGTCTGCTGTAGCAGTCAGTGGGTGTATGCATGTTAGTATTGTTTAATGGGACATTCATTCTCAGCTATTGGCTTTTATAAAGGCCAGTTATGCATATTTACATATCTTCTTGCTCTGGGACTGTTTCACTTTTTGTAAAAAGGAGTTATTTGAGAATTAAAGTGCCTGTGTGCATATAAAAACTCAGTATTGTATCTAGAACTTAAACATGGTGCCAGGCAGGTTAGAATGAATGACCTCCCCTTATTACAACTATTACTATTTTTCCCCTGTGTGGTAATCCCCCAAAAACTTGTTGAAATTCCTCTCATTCCCGACCTCACTGCTTTCCAATATTCTTGGAAGTTTTCATTTCATCTGAGAGGCTGTGCCCTACTTCAGATAGCGTTTTCTTTCTGATGTGAGCAAAGAGCAGGAGGCAACTGTGTCTGGTAAAGGGCATTGTTTGTGAGCCATTTCCTAGTGATCGTGTTTGGAAAGCACACAACTCTGGGAGTGGCTGAATGTGAGGCCTGTGCTGGGGATGGATGGGGTTGGCCTGGGTCAGCCTCTGGGCGTTGGCTGCTCCGAGAGAGACCCTCCAGAAGTGAGCACCCTCTCTCAGTGGCCATCCCAGAAAATTGTGCAGCCCACTTCTGTGCCAGGCCAGGGGTAGATGCCAGGTGAGAGGACTGGCAAGGCACTGGGACCTCTTTTCTGTGATTTTTCTTCCCTTTCTGTTCTGCACTTTCCCTTTGGCTGCCTGAGAACACAGGGTTCTGGTTGTTGATGGAAGAGTGCTCGTGGAACTGGGAAGTAATACTGCCCGTGTTCTTTGGATTTCTCGTGACAGAACATGAAGATTTACTCCCCAGTCTCTCAGACACACACAACCTGGTCTGTTTTCCTCCAGTATCCCTTTTGCCTGTCTACTATTCTGAAACTGAGGATGAAGAGGTACCACTGAGGAGACCAGTCTCCTTTGCAGCTGAGTGGATCATGTCCCTCCTTTAGGGCCAGTCGTTATATGGAAATCTAGGGTCACACACCACTTTCTCCCTAGTGGATGGGCTGTGGCTGTGGAGTTTTGAATGAGAATGACCCTCATAGGCTCATAGGTTTGAACACTTGGTGTCCCCAGTTGATGAAACTGTTTGGGAAGGATTGGGGGGTGTGGCCCATTGGAGGAGATTGTTACCCGGAGTGGGTTTTAAGGCTTTTCCAGTGTGTTTTTCTATGCCTCCCACTTGTGTACCAAAATGTGTCTCAGCTGTTCTGCCACCATGCCTTCATTTCGCCATCATGGACCCATAACTCTTTCTTCTCTAAATTGCCTTGGTCATGGCGTTTTATCACAGTAACAGAATAGTAACTAAGACAGTGTCAGTGGGAATAACAAGCCATCTCTGCCCTGTGAAGATGCTGTGCAGATAATGGTGCCCCCAGGAAGGATTCTGGGTCCCAGGTTCCCTGCAGTCTCGACATCAGCCTTGTGCATACTTGACCGTTGCACAGAGAGAAGGTAATGCTCTCTTCAGAAGCATGGCTATCTTGAACCGTGATGATTGACCGTGCAGCCATGCACACACATACATGTGCACAAACATGTCCTTTGGCCCAGATCTATGACTGTGTACCCAGAAGCTTCTGTAGATATGTTCTCAGGGCTTTGGAGTATCTGTGACTTGCTTCCCAAGACACAAGGAGACAGAGTTTGCAATTAGAGGAATCTGCATTTGAGATTTGGCTGTGCTTCTCATTATCTGTGTGTCTCTGAGTGAACTAACCTCACTGAGCCTTGAGATCCTGGCGTCTCCCTAGGGAAGTATTTCTGAAAAGCATTTTAACCATTTCTTGAGCATATGTCACCTAAGGAGGAGCTGGTTTCTTTAGGGCCCAATCAAATCAACAGGTATTGGAAGGTTTGGTTAAAATAATAGCTCATTAGGCATTTCTTGACTGATGCTGCAAAAGCTTGAGCCACATAGGTAAGTAACTTTGGGTACTCCATAAGTGGCCTTCCCTCGCCTCTGCTTTTCCTCCTTTTCTGGTTCAGTATCTGCTTTCCATAGCGCCAGTGCATCTAATTTCGAATTATTGTCCTTATCCCTTGGGTGATGTCAAAAGTCTTCTGTTGTACTGGAATTTCAGATGGGATGATTCAGGAGCAAAATAAACACAAACATATTTGATACTTATCTCATTTATTGCATGTCCTATTTGTTTTTGCTGGTTAAATTTATACTTTGGGGGAAGAGCTTATCTAGAGTACTCCTCAAGAGCTTGCAAGTTTGATGTGGGCTTGGTTGTGAGTTCTGACATGTTGGGATCATGGCACTATTGTTTTGATCAGTATGTATCTCTCGATATATGATTTTTTTCAGAACTGTTTATCTGTCGTGTTGACAGAAAAGGGGGACACTAGGGATTTAAGACTAAATTGTGAAGTTAGACTCTTTATCACATCTGTGTGTGTGTGTGTGTGTGTGTGTGTGTGTGTGTATGTGTGCGCGTGTGTTTAACTGCATGAACACAGCAAGTTTCCTAGCTATCTGGGCCTTGGTTTTTACAGCTCTAAAATGGAAGCAATAATTTATGTCTTCAGAGCCTGCTGTGATGTGAAATTGAGAGTCCCAGCCTCCGTCTTACACCATTTCAGTCTTTGCTGTCCTTGACTATTAGTGTACTAGGGCTGCAAATGTCACTGGTGTTAGCTGATTGGTTCCTGAAGTTCAACAATTAAAGATACATTTTAGAAAAAATAGATAGGCCAGCATTATTGGTGAGTATTCAGGACCCATTGGCCTAAAGCCAAATCCTGGATTTTTTTTTTCAGTTCTACAAGGAATTTTTTTATGTTTGTGATAGTTAGAATAAACCAATAAATGCAGCATGACATGGAGAATAATCTCAAACTCAGACTTTGGTGTCAGCAAATGCTCCGATCAGGTTTCGCTCACACCCATCCATTTCTCTTTCTTTCTCTCTTGCTACAGCAGTGGAGCTGTGTAGCCAGCGACAGAAATAGTCAGGCCCACAGACCTTAAAATACTTTCCCTCTGGCTCTTCCCTGGAAAAGCTTGCTGACTCTGATTCTTGGTAAATTAAAGACAGGGTTTGGTACAGTAACATGAGTCTGTTCATCCTTTTACCACCAAACTAGCTTCTTTCCTTCTCTGGGTTCTTTACCCCTTTGTCTCAATTTTCTAATCTATATATGTCATAGGATTGTTTTAAGGACCGAAAAAAACTATGTGTATGACTATGTATGGAAAAGAATAAAAATAACCTCTATGACAAAAGCTACTGTTTGAAACCATTTTTACCATGTTTCTGAGAAAATTATTATGTGTATATATACATAAATATGGGAATATATGTGTGAACATATGTATGTATGGGAATATATGCGGAGAATATATGGTGACATGCATGTGTGTATGCATAAGTGTTTCCAGTTATATATATATATACACACACATATATATGCACATATATAGTTTATCTCTAGTAACATGTACAGAGATTTATATGCATTTATATATTTAAACTATATGTATACATATACATACATATTTAAACTAATACCATTGAAAGGAGATCCTGGGTGGTAGAATTATAAATGATATTTTTAATGTTATAAATCTGTGTCTTTAGGGGTTTTATGTTTTTTTATTTTCAATTTTATACACTGAGCATATAATTTACAAGGTATTTCAAACTAATAAAACAGTACGAGCATCAGTAACATAGAAGGAGCAGAATCAACCCAGTCTAACCGTGTTTAGGGCCAGTGTTGTGCTGAAAATAAAGAAGTTGACATACCAGTGTATCTCGTGCAAACCTCTCCCGCTGCTTTGGGTGCCTTCTGGAAACGGATAGCCTGTTCTTTCCACACTGTTCTTGGCTCCACCAGGGACCTGGCATCCCCTGGGTCCTCTAGAAATTGTATATAGGAATTTGTGACTTCTGAGAACACCCCAGAACTTCAGCTGCTGTAAGAACTGCATGTCCAGGGGGAGCAGCTGGCTTACTAGTTTCCCTGGTCACATTGCCCATAGCCAGTTCAACTTCTTAAGAACACACATCTAGGGCTTGCATGCAGGTTAGCCCCTCTCCACAGCCTTGGGGTTGGACCTTCGGTATCTATTCTTGGATGGCTTGTGGAGTGAACTGATGACAAGGAGCTGTCCAAAGAAGATAGTTTTCAGCGAAGGGACAGAGGTGGTTTGTAGGACACAGCGTACCAGATACCGGCCTCTTTATTCAGCCTTGGACTTGGCTCCTGGGTACCAGAAGCACCTTGCCATCAGAAGCCACCCTTTTGTGAAGATTATGAAGCTAATACAACTCATCCTTTGTTCTTCAGGGCCTGGGCACACCAAATGTTCTCCAAAAGGCATCTCAACAGGTGTTCTTAAAAGTATGCACTTTACCTAGATTTCCTCAAGCTATAGCACTCAGTGGAAAGGAAATACAAGATGGAAAATACAAGTCCCCCCCCACACACACACACAAAAAAAACCCAGAGATTAAAGAACAGTCATGTGTTCCATCAGAAGAAAACCAATTTACCATTGTTTGTAATGGGCTTACACTGGGCTTTTGTTCCAGGGTGAAGGAGACAGAGAGAGGCAACTTCACACCAATAATAGACAATAATAACATCAAAGGGGGAGCATCTCTTTCTTAATTCAAAATGGGTCATCTAGTTGATCTCTGTAACTCTATAGAACTTAAACTTCCTATGCCCATTTTATAGATGAGGTAAAAGAGGCCCCAATGAGTCTGAGTTGCCTAAGGCTATCATGGGAGATTTGGTGTTTAAACCCAAGCCATCTGAAGCTAGAGTTCTGCACAGACAGTATTTCTGCAGACATTTTCATGGTTGAACACAGCTTGCCCCCCTTTTTTGTTTATCCGTTCTTTGGGAGCCACGTATCACTATGTAGCCCAGGCTTACCTCCAACTCAGGATCCTCCCTGTTCAGGCTCTCAAGTGCTGGCATCACAGTTGTGTGTCCCTTCTGGCAGCTGAGACTGCTCCCATGAAGCCTAGAGGGTACGAGAGCAATGCCTCCAAAGTCAGACTTCAGGCTGGCCTTGGAAGACATGAATCCCCCATGCTTTGAAAGCTTTAGTTTGGGATTTCACTAAATAAATCTGTGAAATGCCTGATCCAAAAGAACTAGCCTGCTGGATCTTATGGAAATGTGAATCCTGCAGGTGGCTCAAGGTAATAATTAGGCAGGTATTGAGGTGAGAATCCACTTCTCCACTTAGACCTTTCCGCTTCTGTTTCTCAGTGTGACAAAAACAAAAACATCCACCTGACTGTTCTCTGTGGCCAGGCCTCTCCGCTTGGGTGTCCTGGCGCTTGGAGGCCTGGCCTGTCTGCTGTAGCATGTCACACAGCACCATTTAATTCTAGGCACGCTTTCACCCACTCTTCCAGGTGATGTCCCCTGGGATGGGAAATGACTCCCTGCTGAGAGTCACATACTAGCCACTCTGCTGCTGGATGCTGGCACAGAGGACGGTCACTTCCATTGCCCTAGACATAGTCTCTCAGCTTTAGGTTCCTCCTCTACATTTATAAGGGAAGGTGAATCCCTGTCCCGATGGTGGCCCAGTGGATGGAGTGAGAAAAAGCAAAGCGTGCAAATGGCAGGCCCTAACATACTCGTGCTGGCTAGTTTAAGGCTTGAAAGGAGTCCCCTCTACTCTCCACATTGAAATCTCAACTAGGGAATCTCTGCCATCCCATTGGCCTGTGTGGGACATTTTCTTGATTAATGATTGATGTGGGAGGACCGAGCCCACCGTGAGTGGTGTCACCTCTGTGGTCCTGGGCTGTGTAGGAAAGCAGGTTGAGCCCCATGGTTGGGGGAGGGGGGTGGTGCAAGCCAGTAAGCAGCGTTCCTGCGTGGTCACTGCTTCAGTTCTTCCCTATAAAGCAAATAAACCCTTTCCTTCCCACATTGTTTTAGTATGCCAGCTGGGATACAGTGGTGTATCCCAGCAACAGAAAGCAAGCTAAGACCGTGCTATGACTGATCTGCCTGCTTTAACCATTCTTTCCCTCCATCCTCCCAAATTCAACCAATCGAATCATAGTTAGAATTCTTAGTTTCAGTTCACATATGTGTGATAAAACAAATAAATTTATATGGACGGCAACTCTTGGGAATGAGAATGTTGGGCTTTTTCTTCATTATCTCCCTCTCTCCCTGCTCAGAGTTGATATATCCCTTTTCTTTTTCAAAGGCCACAGGAAAGTCTTTGATGCTCCTATTCAATGTTGAAGCATTACTTCATAGTCAATCAAGGCCAACTCCTTTGAAAACAGACTAGAAGTTGAGAAGGAAATCAGCTGAAATAGCAGCTGCTGGGACTTTTTGATAAAAGGAGGAACTTTCCGGCAAAACTAGCAAACAGTGGGAGTTCACTGCTGGGCCAGGGGTAGAATGGCCTTTCTTGGGGAATGGCAAAGCCTAGAAAGGCACTGATCTGGAACAGTCAGGAGTAAGGCTTCTTTGGGAAGCATTCCAAACCTTGTGCTTTCACCCTTAAATAATCTGCCAGCCTCCCTCTGGACCCACACTTCTAAGAATGGTTCTGGGACAATCCGAGAGTCTTATCCTTCGCCTCCCTTTGGTTCTACCTGTGACCCTTTCTCCTTGTCTCCACATCATGAAAAAGAACCTGAGAGATGGTTGCTGTGTTTTGACACTCAAGACCTTGGCAAATGCAGAAAGAAAAGAGAAACAGTCGTCCCATTCTGCCAGCTTTGACATTGTATGCTTTCAATGTGACTGCATTACTGGAGACAGAACCAAGCCGGGGTCACGGGTCTGTGGCTGCTGGATCACACTGCATTGTTTGGAGAGGACTCAAAGCTTCCAGGAAACCTATCACACACACACACACACACACACACACACACACACACACACACACACACACACACACACACACCTGGTGGAGGGGAAACAGAGGCTATGAATGGACAAAAACCACTCCTGATCCAGTTCAGACCGTGCCTTCTGTCCTGATACCTCCCCTCCAATGGAAGGCAAAAATGCTAACATAGCCATTGAAATGATGGCCTGAGATCTTTCAGACTTGTCCTTCGCACAACGCCCTGTGCTACAGAGCTACAGCCTGTTGATAAGTTGATGTTATTGCCACTGTCCTCCCTGCCACCTCTGACCTAGAAACCTCAGGCTTTTCTCTCACTGTTTCCAACCTACTCACTAATTCTAGACAATTCCAAGTGTTTTTTTTTTTTTTGTTTGTTTGTTTCTAAAAACTCCCTCCCTGTTTCCCGTTTTGGCCTTCCAATTCATTCCAACCACAGCATCTCCACTGATCTGGTTCCCTACTTTCTGCCCTTTCTCCAAGCGGCAGCTGGAGCTATCTTCAAATGTGCACTGTGTGTCATTTCCTTACTTAAAACCCTTTCTTCACCGGAGATAAAGCTAACTCTTTGCCATCATGTGCATAACCCTGCTCTGTCTAAAATGGCAGGCATTGTCCAATACCACTTTCTGCCCTGCCTACTGTGTTTGAGTTCCAATGATCTCTGATCATCCTGGGATGGATTTTTCTCTCCCTTGGAATCTTTGCAAAGGGCTCCCCTAGCAGGTTTTCTTTTGGGCCACCAACCAGCTCCCAAATCACGACACAGAACTTCTTATTAGTTATGAATGCTTAATCTTAGCTTATGCTTGTTTCTAGCTAGCGCCTATAACTTAGTTTAACCTGTTTCTCTTCATCTGTGTTTTGCCTCAGGGCTTTTTACTCTTCATTTTGTGTGTCCTACTTTTCCTGCTTCCTCCCTGTCTGGCTGACTGGCCTCTCCCTTTCTTTCTCTTGTTCTCACCTCTTCCCGAGAGCCTAGAATCCTCCTCCTTATTCTCTCTGCTCGCCAGTCCTACCTATCCCTCTACTGCATAGCTATTGGTCACTCAGCTTTTTACTAGACCAATCAGGTTCTTTAGGTAAGCAAAGCAACACATCTTTACATCATTAAGCAAATGCAGCATAAACACATGTAACATGTCCTTACATAGTTAAAGTAATATTCCGCAAGAGCCTGCTTCTGTAAATTTCAGGCTCTTCTGAGATCCACTTCTCACTTAGGGCTTCAACTGTTTTCACTTCTTCAAGGAGGCCTTAGCTGAAGATACCCCTATGAAGCCTTTATCTTATTGTATGTCATGTTTATTCATAACATGGTGTGTTTTGTGATGGTTCCCTTGTATTTTGTCACATTCTCTTTCTGTCACATGAGGAAGCATTGTTGGTTTATTCACCAGCCTGCCCATGGCTTCTGCTTCAGTGCTTTTTGTGTCCTTTATGCTTAGGAAATACTCATGGCTTAAAAGGTTGGATGAATGAAACGTGAACAGGTGGATGGGCTTATTTTTCTCTTGTCCACAGATACTTGGATAATAAGTCCTGTGACAGGACCTAGCAGAGCCCCCCAAGAGGAGCAGGAACAGAGTGCTAATGACCATACATAGATGTATTTTAATTTTTCCAGAAATACTGGATGGGTTTTACTTTTTAGACACAGTTCTGTAATTGTATAATTTTTTCCCATGTTGACTGCTAACGAAATTAGAGCCGAATTTGAGGCCCATACGTCTTTTGGGTAGGCAATTCAGTCCCATTCTTGGATCTGTTTCATGTCCCTGTCCTCATTTTTCTTCTCCTTTTGTTCCTATTTTAAATTTATGCCATCTTATATTTCATATGTCCTCGTCGCTGCCTTAAGTTCCCTCTAAAGCAAGACAGAGTGTCAATCAAGCAATATGTGAACATGTGAAGCGAAAAGCCCCTGAAGTATAAAGCGAGTGCCTCCTGCCTCACGGAGGGAGCGGTGCCCACATGAGTTCTGGAAGCCCCAGGGAGCAGGTGGAGGGATAAGAGACGTCTCCAGAGAGGCCACGCCTCCTCGGGCACAGGAAATACGCCGCCGTCAACTGAGATTATTTAAGAAGAGCTTAATTTTGGTAACTGGTTATTTTGCTTGTTTGGGCTGCATACCGAGGCTCTAGATGTCACGCTGGGTTTTCCCACTATCCCCTTCCTCTAGAAACACCATATAATTTTCAAAATAATCGGGAGTCACCCATCCTGCCGTCTGACATATACGTATATATATTCTAAATGTAAGCCTTCATCCCCTGCACTAAATGGGAGTGGAGGAATCTTAGTGATGTGTCCCCCAGGGCCTAGAGCAGTGTCTAGCACACTAGTTCTCCACGATTTTTGTTGAATTAATGAATGAGGCCATCTGTCTTCTCGTGTGAGAATGACTTGCATTTCTTATTGTCCTTTAGCCTGATGTCCTGTCTGTTTTATAAGATACCCTGTAAAGTGTTAATTGCTTTGACAAAACTGGGGCTGATTCCTCCCAAAGGCAACTGTTTGTGACTGTGCTGTCTTCTCCACGTAAATCCAGCACAGCTCTTCAGTAACCTCTCTCCTCTCCTTGAGCCTCCTAGATCCATCTGGAAATCATTCTAACAACCCTTCTATAAAATAGATTACTGCTTTCCTTTTTAATAGGACTCTGGATCCCCAGAGCCCACAGCCAGCATTGAGATGGATTCCTTATCTCTCCTGCTTCATTAAGAATGTGCACATATTTGGTTGCCAAAGCTACAGTCCTCCACAGTGCAGCTTGTTGCAACAAAGGAAAGTGTTTGCCAAATGACTTGTCAGCATATGTTCCAGAACTGCACAGGCATACTGTATGTAACTGGAAAATACTGATCCCAGTTAGTTAGAGATTAAAGACCAGGAAAGAAAGACTCAAGCATTATTTAAAGGCACCTAGAAGTCTCGGATAAAAACACAAGGGTTTGGTGGTGTGGAAAGAGAAAGGTAGGGGAGAGAATAGAAAAATTAGCAGGCTATAGGGAGCACAATAAAATTCTGGAACCACAGAAACAGGGTTCAGCTCCCAGGTGCTGATGGTGCATCTTGCCCATCCCGTGTCCTTCCTGGTATTAATTAACCTGTGCAAGCCCACTGGTGGCTATATCAAGTATGTGGAACAAAAGCATCTTTGGACTTTCTAAGGTGGACCTGGCTATAGCGAAACAATCCTCCTGCCTGCTGAGCCCCTAGATGGGCTGGGGAGTCAGAGGCACTGGTGCTTGGCAGGGGGAATTCTGAGTCCTGTGGTTGTCGGCCACGTGTGCACTCAGCAGCTGGCCATTCCGGCAGCCTCTGGGGAAAACGTGTTAGTAAGCCTGGCCTCTTCGCTGCAGCAGAGGAGTGTCTGACTTCTTGATGTTCTCCAGACAGTTTCCTAATTAGGAAACTCTGGCAGATCTCACAGAATAAACCAAACATGACTCGCAGTACAGGCAGAGCTCTCTCTCATCTCTATGTTCAATGCTGAAGCCCACAGCACCAGGGCAATCAATGGCATGGGAGCACCTCTTAGACTCATCACTCGTGGAAACAGTGAGCGGCATGCAGGTTTGTTTTCATTAAAAGGACAATTTCTCATCGTAAAACCCTATATTGATCTAGTCAAAGGCTTGCTTCAGCTGGCGTTCCTTGGGGTGATGTCAACAAGTCAGTGTAAGCGTTTACAGGACAGACAGGGGTATCCTCTCAGGACAGAGGGCTTCTGCTAATTGCGTTTGTGTTGTCCTGGCAGAGGTATCTCACTGTGTGCTGCTTCTAATTGAATAAACTCAAGAATTTACAATTGGGAGATCATGGCAGGGTTTTACAGTTTGATGGTTGTGGCTATGAGAAAACCTGTCTGAGAAGGAAGATACTCGAATCACAGGAAAAAATGGGGAACTAAAGTACTTGTCCTCTCTCACACACACAGGGGCTGCTGGCTTCAGCTGCCTCTGCTTTACATTATGTCTGAACTAACAGTTTTCTGTGGATGGAAAGCAGCCTCCCCCCAGTCCCCGCCCCATCCCCCAGTCATGTCAACAGGAAGAGATTCTACATTAAAAAGAGATTCCTCAGGAAATGAAGAGAATGTGGAGTTTGGCTGAAAAAATTCCAAATGGTTTTTGAGTCAAGTGATTTTTGTCATTCTGTCTAGTTGGCAAGGTGACCTCCCCCACAGCCCCACTCAAGCTGAGAGGAAGTCCATGCTGAGGACATGTAAGGCAGCCAGCAGCAACGGGGGCAGCAGAAAAGCCATGGCGAGCATGAAATGTGGTTCATTATCAACCCAGGTGGACATCTTGGGCAATCGGCTGTGCAGTTCTAGCAGATGCGATGAGCAGCAAGCGCTTTGCCATGGTTAGCGTCCCAACTCTCTTTGGCTAGCATTTGATTACAGTGGTGTAGGTTCTTTTAAAGTGTCTTAAACACACACACACACACACACACAAGGACAGAGTGCTGCCTACAGATTATGTTTTCATCATGTTACATGAGAGGAATGTTATGTTTTCTGTGAACAATCTGTGAACACTAATAAGGCATTGTTACAACTTGTAGCAGCCTCTTCCCTTAGGGAATCATGTACTTATGGTGGACAACCCAGATCTACTCTGGATTTTCATATTCTCTTTCTCCATCCCCTTCAAGTCCTGCTTTGAATTTGGGGACAGCCTGGACTACATAGCAAGACAGTGTCTCCATACAACAGACGCCAAGCTAGTCTTGCCAGTGTTGTCCCGTAGGTATGTGAATACCTGTGCCATCATGTCTTCTGGGGATGAACAACATCATCATTTTAGTAGTTAGGTGTAGAAGAAGACTGGATACAAGGTCTCCAGGGTGCCATACTCTGAGGATCTAAGTATCAGAGTTGGATGTGATGTAAATAAAATCTTCGTGGACTTCTTGAGGCTTTAAAGATGCTAAGCGGGACTTAGAAGACTTTCAGGGACAAAAGACTCAGGTCCTACATAGACTACTATATAATAATCACCCTAAAGCAAAGCAAGATTCATTAACCCATGGGTACTGAGCCAAATCGAACTTGTGCATGCACACGTGTGTAGAGGTCAAAGGGCAACTTCAGATGTTGTTTCCCAGGTGCTATCTGCCCTGTTTTTAGGCTATGCTGGCAGGGCAGTGAATACCTGTTTCTGCCTGCTCTGGGATTATGAGTGTGGACAACTAAGCCTGATTTTTTTTTTAATGTGAGTTCTGGGGATCAAACTTTGGTCCTCCTGTATATGATGCAAGCGCTTTGTTGGCTGAGCTATCAGCCAAGTCCCTCACTGCTCTCTGTTTTTTTTCTAAGTAAAATTTTATGGGAATATTCCATATGGTTTGTTGCTGCTTCTGTGTTGTAGCAGTAAAATTGAGTAGTTATGACAAAGACCATATGACCTGCAAAGCCAAAAAAATAAATAAATAAAATCACTGTCAGGTCTCTTGTAGACTTTCCAATGCTTGATCTAAAGCACTGGTTCTCAACCTGTGGGTCGAGACCCCTTTCGCAAACCTCTCTCTCCAAAAATATTTACATTAGAATTCATAACAATAATAGCAAAATTGCAATTATGAAGTAGCAATGAAAATAATTTATGGTTGGAGGTCACCACACCATGAGGAACTGTATTAAAGGGTCACAGCATTAGGAAGGCTGAGAACCTTGGCTCTAAAGGAATGATGTTTAACTTGCCACAGTTTTCCAGGACGTTCACTGATGATGGCCTTTAGTAATAGGAGTTCACTGAAGCTACGTGCAGAATGGTTGCCTGTGTGCATATGCATGCCTGCATGAGATTTTCTCGAGAGGGTCGTGCATTATAGCAGTCCTTCCAGGGTGTCTGTGATCCTAAGACAAAGATGATATGCATGTTTTACCTTGAGAAGATATGCATGTTTTACCTTGAGAAGATATGCATGTTTTACCTTGAAAAGATATGCATGCTTTACCTTGAGAAGATATGCATGTTTTATCCCCATTTGCACTCTTGACCTCTGCTTTCTCTTAGAGCCTGTTTGTATCATAAGTGTTTTTAGTATCCTGTTAAGTAATTGGTTGTAAACATGAATTAAATCTGAAGCATTGCATCCCCGGTCTATCATGGAAGTGTTTGGTTCCACAAGTATAGTGTACCATCAAATGGGGGTTAGGGTAGGGTGGGTGAGGCTCAAATTTGGGTCTGCCATGCCAATTTCAGAAGCCAAGATTATTCACTTTTAAGACTTGGCTTTAAAAAAAAATTCTATTCTGGGCAACTTCATGCTCCCTAGAATGTGGAGCCTCTTTCCAAAAGTCCCCAGAAAGAATGCCATAATGTTGGTGCTCAACAATGTGTCACCTCCCCACACACTCATTTCTACCTCGTCTAACTTCCTGGAATTTCTTCCTTTACCGATGGTCCTCAGGCCAGGCCGTCACCGGCATCATCTGGGAAACATCTCCAAATGCAAGTTCCCAGTGACCAAGCCCTGCTACATCCAGACTTCTGCCGGGGCATAGTCAGGGAATCTGTTTATTTTATTAATCAATGTAAGCAGCTGTGTTCTGGTCAGCCAAGCACAAGAACAGCTATTCCAGGTAGCAGGAACTCTGGACCAAGTAAGGTGGCCATTGTGAGTGAGGTCTGTGCACTGTTGCTGGGAGAACTGACTGCCTAAACTCAAGTGACCTGCCCATTTGCAGAAACAGGCAGCATGTTCCCTGTGTGCTCTGGGTTTCCTGTCCACAGGGAGCCAACTGTTTGTGGGTGGTCCTAGGCTCACAGGAGGGCTCCCTTCTGCCACAGCCCTGGGAACAGGCTGAGATGCATTTGGTTCTTAGGGAGGAAGAGTAGGGTGGGGGTGGCTAGCCCGGGAGCAGGGGAATTAGGAAGTCATTTGGAACACCAAGTAGAGAGGGAGGAAAAATTAGCGCCCCCCCCCAAGTAGACCTTATTATAAAGTCTTTACTAATATTTTCATTTAACTCACAAGAGTCATGAAACTCTGGCATGATAAAAAACAATTTATGGCCTTTTATTTCATCGTTTGTGGACAGTAACTCTGGTGTTCAAACGAATGGCCGCCTCCAGATCCTGTGCTATTTATACATTGTCAGCTGGAGTTGAGATCTTTGTAAGTCTAAAACACAAACCAACTCTGACTGTGAGGGGCTGGTTGCAGGTCTGAAGGGGCTGCAGAACAAAGCAGTGCATTTGCAGATACTGGACGAGAAATCTGTATACAACCGAAATTAGAGCAAGGCCCTGTGTCTGTTTCTGTGCATGCACACGCACTGGTCTGCCCTGGGTCTTTTGCCTGAGGCAGGTGGTGGGTGTTGGAGCAATTAACCTTATTTTTTTTTTTAACTAGAAGTTTAGAACATTTAAAGTTTAGAAAGTGCACAAGGAACAGATGTATTTATGTTAAACTTGATATTTGAAAGTTTTCTTCCCCCCCCCCCACCCAGTGCAAACACAGCTAACTCTCACCTTAAAGGGACTAAGTGTTTATTTTGGAGCCACATGTGAGTGGCCATGCCCCTGGAACAAAGATTCAGATGACCCCAAATACCATGTTCACTATGGAGGTGTTGACATGAGACTTTATTAATTACAGAACAAAGAAAGTCATAAATCAAGACATTCACCAGTTACATTCATGGAGACCACATGTTGTATGTTGACATTCTTAGCTTTGGAATCAATGTAGCTCAGAGCTGGAGAGATGGTTCAGTAATTAAGAGGACTTACTGCACTTCCAGAAGACCTAGGTTCAGTTCCTAGAACCCACATGGCAGCTCACAACCAACCATTTGGAACTCTAGTTCCAGGGGATCCAATGCCCTCTTTTAGCCCCTGTGGGCACTAGGCACCAATGTGGTACACACACACACACACACACACACACACACACACACACACACAGGCAAAACACCCACACACATAAAGAAATACATTTTAAAGGTTTTAATGTTTTAATAGTCCCAAGGATGTTAGGGTGGACAGTGGATGCCTTTCAGGGGCGCCCTTGTAAGGACTCAGGGAAAATGGGTTCTAGTGGCTAGCATTTTAACTCTCCACAATCATGAAGTTCAGTCATTTGTTTAAACTATTTAATACAAGTGTGTATCCTCCCCCCGTTCCCAGGAGAACTTCAGTTTATACTCCACAGCAATATGAGTCCTGCATGTAGCTTTCTGCCTGGCGTTTGCTGGTAAATTGTGATGCCCTCGAAATCTCCAGGGCACATGAAAATGTTATTTCTAGCATTTTGCTAAAGTACTTGACTCCTGGGTTAACTCATGCAGGAGGGATATAATAAATGAGATGTAAATTACCCATAGCATCTCAGCTAATTGAATTTTTAATTGGACAAGCCTTTCTCACGTTCAAACTTCTCTGAATCCTCTGCTGTTCGAACCCAACCGGTAAGTAAGTTTGGATTCTGATGCAATCTCATGTTCTGT
Organism: Microtus ochrogaster; assembly: GCF_000317375.1. Lineage (NCBI taxonomy): Eukaryota > Metazoa > Chordata > Mammalia > Rodentia > Cricetidae > Microtus > Microtus ochrogaster. The sequence continues at coordinate 6,612,301 of NW_004949099.1, read as the reverse complement.
TAGTGTGTGGATTTAAGAAGGGGCGGCAGATGGAGGTAAGCTAATTAAAATGAAAGCTCTAATTAGCCGTGGAGAAAGAGAACAATTCGGCGATGCGCTCGTACAACACGAACAGTCGTTTCTTTCTCTGCCATCTTCCCCGGACTAAGTTGTTTTTTAAAGACCAAGACACGAGCCCCTTCCCCCTGTGAGTATTTCCATCTCCTCAAAGAGGACTCTCAAAGCAGACACTGCTCCATGGCAAAGCTGGTTCAGAAGCTGGTAGCTCTGTTACTCAAGACCTTCCTGGAGGGGCTTCTTTGCCCTGCTGCCCTCATCTTCATTCCTCCGAAACAAAGAAAGACCCATATTTTACTCTAGCAGTAGACACATACAAAAGTGAGACTGGGTCAAAAATGAACCCCACACTTTGGCTTCAATCATCCCAACTGCCCTCAGACTGGGAAGATTATGGGAGCGGTCCTCCACACCCTAGTGTTTCCAACAACTTGACTGAGATGTAACTAACCTTTAAAGGCCATTAGTGTAAAATGGATGGCTCATTGATTTTTAGCAGGATCATTTAACCATAGTCACTCTTTGGGGGGCTTTTTCTTCACCCGTAGAAAGGTGAAGAGGGATCCTTCAACCTTTGGCAGTAACCACCTCCATCCCCCTTCTGCCTGTCCTCCCCAGTTCTTGGTGATCCTCAGTCTAGTTTCTGCCTTTATGAACTTGACTGTTCTGGACATTTTGTATAAATTGAATCATTATGTGGTCAGCTTTCCCTGGCTTCTTTCAAAATGTAGCATAATTGTCAAGGTTCATTCATATGTGTGCTAGTTAGTTTTTGTAAACTTGAGACAAATTAAAGTCCTCTAGGAAGAAGAACCTCAGCTGAGGAATTGCTGTGTGTGTATGTGTGTGTAGAGGGAGATATGTTCTTAACCAATGATTGATGCATTTGCTTTCTTATATAACAGAAGACCAACTGTCTGTGTGTGTGTGTGTGTGTGTGTGTGTGTGTGTGTGTGTGTGTGTATGTATGTGTGTGGTGTAAGATCAGAAGACATCCTTACAAGATCTCTTGATGTCCAGTGTTATATATACAAGCTAGCAGGCCTGTAAGTGTAATACGAGAGCATGAACAATAAAAACCAGAGACAGATATTGGGGTTCAACCCAATGGTCAGAAAATCAAAACAGTCATCCATTGGCTCTTACCTCTACTTCAGTCTGAAATGATAATCCTGTCTCCAGGAATCTCAAAATGAGACTCTTAATTTCAGGACTGTGGGTTTGAGCCCCACATTGGGCGCTATATGTAAGCATCTAGAGTTCTCATGTCCCTGCCTTCCATCCTGCCACAGGAACAACAAATATGCTGCTGCATCTTCCTTTACACAGCAAAGGCATCTAAACTTAGCCTCTGCTGTTTCCCTGGTACCGTCCCTCCATACATTTTTTTCTTTAAGAAAAGATTTATTTTATATTCATGAGTGTTGTATGTATGTGCTCCATGTGAGTACCCAGTTCACATGGAGATCAGAAGAAAGCATTAGATCCCTGGAACTGGAGTTACAGGTGGTTGTGAGCCACTGTGTGGGTGCTGGGAACTGAGCCCAGGAGCACTACAAGAATAACAAATGCTCTAAACCACTGAGCCATCTCTCTAGCCCCCACATACTTTGTACCCTCTCAGGAGAAAATATTTGAACATAGACTGCCAATCAATGCATATTTACTCATCAATAAATGATGCACATATAGTATAATTATCTAAATCAAGTAGTACTTTGCATAGTAGGGTGAGACCATGAACATAACCACAAAAGCCAGAATTTTACAAAGCAATCCTAATAAGCAGTGAGAGAAATTTTAATTGTAATGTGACCTTTAAAATACTTTGCAAACCATTAAAATCTCTTATTGTTGGTTATATTTGCATAGGGAAATAAGAAAAATGGTAAAGCTAATGTTTGCATAGTGCACTTAAAATTAAAATAAGAAACATGGAAAATTAAAATATGGTATTTCCTTATAAAATCTTATCAAGAAGAGTTTGTGATAATCTTTTTTCTCCTGCACATGACTACAATTTAAAGCAGGCATGTTTTCTGTAACTTGACCAATTGTCATATTTCACTTAAGTTAGGGAATCAGTATCTAATACTCTTGTGGTTTCAGTATCTTGAAATACCTCTGAGAGATTGCTTAAGGTCGAGCTTTTCATTTGTCAGTTCCGCTGGGACAAATTCATCCTTTCTGTCAAAACCACTTTCCTGTTTTATATGGACAAGGTAGCATGCATTAAATTCCTCTGACAGTGTAACTGGGTTTTCTTGACTCTGTGGTCAGCTCTTTCTTTTATAATTCCATTTACATTCTATTTTAATTTCACTCCCACAGTTATTGCCTTTTGGTTTGGAATTGCATTTCCAATTTTGGTGGCCACTTGACTCAATTTTGGAAAAGGTCAAATATTGTTTCATGGCAGATGAGGAGGCGGTGCAGCATGCAGTTCACTATCTGAAAGTGAAATGAGTAATAGCTATGCAGTAACCAATCACTGACAGACTTTGAAATGGATGTGCTGGTCGTTGACTGCCATGTGCATTGGTTATGTGCATAGTGATTTGAGGCCTGAAGCAGCAAATGGTTCAGTGAATGCGTGGAAACTGAAATTTGTATAGACCTGAGCTATTAAGTAGAAATTGCCTTTACACTAAAACAAGCTATGTAAAATCCATACTTTAAACAGTCACCTTGATTATTTTTATTTTTACATAATCAAATTATCATTACTACTTTGTTACTGTTTTTATTTTATAGTACGATAGTCTAGAGTTTTTCTCAGATGTAGAACATGTACCCATGTGATCATTTTTTTTTGTTTTCATAACTTGCATAATTACAGTTATACTCTATGGTTTGGGTTTGAATGAAAATGACCCACCCAAAGGGAGTAGTGATAATAAGAGGTGTAGCCTTGTTAGGGTAGGTATGGTCTGGTTGGAGGAAGTATGCCACCATGGTGGTGGGCTTTGAGGTCTCATATATGCTTAAGCCACACCCAGTGAAACAGTCTACTTCCTTTGCCTGTAAGATGTAGAACCCTCAGCCACTGTTCCACCACCATGTCTGACTGTACACCGCCATGCTTCAACATGATAATGAACTGAACCTCTGAAATTGTAAGCTGCCACCTCAATTGAATGTTTTTCCTATGTAAGAGTTACCATGATCATGGTGTTTCTTCACAACAGTAGAAACCCTAGCTACTACAGAAGTTGGTACCAGGAACTAGGGTATTGCAGTGATAAGCTGGACCTTGATTTTATTTGAAGGAATTTTGTACTTTGGAACTTTATGTTAAGAAAGCACAGAAACTGCTTTAAGCACTGCTTAATGGGTCATACTAGTAGGAGCATGGAAAACAGTATTGCTGAGTGTGATTTGATGAAATGTGTGGGCCATGCTCAAGAGGTTACAGAGGAGAATATTAATATGTGGCCTAGAAATTGTGATATTTTGGTGAAGAATATGTCTGCTCTTTGCCCTTGTCTGAAGCAACTACCTGAGGCTAAAATGAAGTTTGGATTAAATCTGTTGGAAGAGAAAGTCTCAAAACAGCCTAATGTCCTATGGTTATTAGAGTTAACTTTGATAAAGATTTATAATGAAAAGGAGCAAGCTGAGCAAGGAGAAACACAAAATGTGTATAGATTAAAAAATGAGACACCAGGAATTGGGATAGAATTAAATCCCGTGTTCAAGGAGATTAACAGATTAAATGGAGTGGTGACTTCAGGGCAAGATCCCACCCAACTAAGTTTTCAACTTGCAAAAAGGAACTAAACAAAATCTTAAAGCAGGGTACATACCTTTAACCCCAGCACTCAGAAGGCAGAGATTGGTGGATCTCTGAGTTTGAGGCCTGCCTTGTCTACAGGGCAAGTTCTAGAACAACCAAACTTAGGCAATGAAGGAAACCATCAAAAGCAGAAAGATGGGAAAGATATTATTGAAGGGACGGGGCATGTTCCAGCCCCAACAAGCATCAGAACTTGGTGGTCTTGGTCATATAGTTCTGGGGTTAAGGACAAAAGAGAATGACTATATAATTTGCCTCTGTGGCTAAGGAAAACCACTGAGGCCAGGCATGTGTCAGCAGTGTCCCTGAATGGAAGCCTAGACAGGCCATTGCATGAAGTTGTGAAGTCGAAGCCTGGATTACCTTGGAGACCCAAAGATATTAGAGATGCTAGAGCCATGGCATACTTGCCAAGGAAAGCTGCTAACAGGGAGTGGAAACAAATCAAGAGAAAGAAGCATGTTTCAGTCAACAAAGCTAAAAGGAGTTGGAGATCTGAAGAGCGCTTTGACAACAGACATGGAGATGCAGAGTTTGGAGTTTGCTCAGCTGGTTTTTGGTCTTGCTTTGGTCCAGTATTTCCTCACTATGCTCCCTTCCCTACATTTTGGAAAGGTAATGTATATCCTGTGTCATTATATGTGGCAAATATGTGATCTTCTTTTATATTTTAATTTTACAAGGAATTACAGTCAAGAGATTGCATGAATCTTAAAAGACTTTGAACTTTGGACTTTTAAGCATTATTGAGACTGTTATAGATTGTAGAGACTTTTGAAGTTGAACTAAATGAGTTTTGTATTATGATATTGTTACAAACTTTTGGTGGCCAGGGAGTAGAATGTGGTGTTTTGAAAGAAAATGTCCCCAAAGGGAATAGCACTATTAGGAGGTGTGGTGTAGTATTACTTTTTTTTTTTTTAGCAAAGAAATACACCTTTTATTCATTGCTTTCACATGACCGATGGCATCTTTTTTTACATTTATTTATTTATAATTAAAAATTTCCACCTCCTCCCATTTCCCTCCCCCTCCCCCCGTAGTATTACTTTTTCACTTGGATCACCAACTTGCAAATAACAACATGGAGACATATTATTAATTATGAAAGTTTGACCTTTATTTAGGCTTGTCTCAACTAGCTCTTATACCTTAATTAACCCACTTATATGCATCTATATTCTGCCACATTTCATTACCTCTCTTCCATCTTTCACCTCCTATTTCCTTTCCATGTCTGGCTGACAACTCCACCTTTATCTTCCCAGAGTTTTCTCTCTGTCCAGACATGCCATCTATACCCCCTGCCTAGCTATTGGCCATTCAGCCTTTTATTACACCAACTACATATCTTCACATAGTTTACAATATTCTACAACAGTATGACCTTATTGGAGTAGGTGTGGTTCTGTTGGAGGAAGTGTGTCACTATAGAGGCGGGCTTTGAGGTCTTATGTATGCTTAAGCCACTCCCAGTGAGGTGGTCCACTTTCTGATGCCTTCAAGATGTAGAACTCTCAGCTATCTCTCTAGCACCATGTCTGCTTGCATGGTACTATGTCCCACCATGATGGGACTGAACCTCTAAACTGTGGAAGCCACCTCCTCAATTACATATTTTCTTTATAAATGTTGCCATTGTCATGGTGTCCCTTTACAGTGATAGAAACCCTAACTAAGACATACTTCATTGATTTTTTGGGGGGATAGCAACACATTTAGATTATTTGCAAAAATTCAGTGATATTGTCTATAAATCTGTAAGTCTCCTTTGCCTGATAAATTCAGTAATATTTAGTCATGGTACATATCTTAGGGTTTCTATTGCTGTGAAGAAACACCATGACCATGGCAACTCCTCAAAGGGAAGCATTGGGGTAGCTCACTTACATTTAATTGGGTAGCTCACTTACAGTCCAGAGGTTCAGTCCATTATCCTCATGGTGGGACACAGTGGCAAAGAGGTAGCTGAGGGTTCTACATCTTACAGGCAATAGGAAGTAGACTGTCTCACTGGGTGTGGCTTAAGCATAGATGAGGCCTCAAAGCCCACCTCCACAGTAACACACTTTCTCCAACCTGACCATACCTACCCCAACAAGGCCACACCTCCTATTATTGCCACTCCCTTTGGAGGCCATTTTCTTTCAAACCACCACAGTACATTCAAACCTAATCTTGGATGTCAACACTACCATCTGTCCCGTACTGTGACACTTTTGTCTTCTCTTTGGGGGCTGTCAGTGCCTGCCACCCAAGAGGTATGACCATGAGTATCTGACAGCTTAAGGAGTCCAATATTAAGCCATGCATTAAACAGCTTCACAGTTTAATTTCTTAAGCATTATGTAAACGTTTAAGATAAACTTTAATATAGTTACTTACTCTTCTTTGGCTACTAATGGACTAGACTTCAGGTTGTGCATGAGTTGTTCTGTGGCTGGGGTAGAATCTGTACTTCCTAATACTAGCATGTTGAGTTCATGGGAAGATCCTCAGAGACAGCAGTTAGGGTTTGAATGGACCATGTAGAAGAAGTACCCAGTAGTATTGAGCTTTGAGATGTTATATCCTGGCCCTGCTTTCTGTCTGCTCTCTGCTTCCTGTATGTGAAAGGAATGTGACAAGACACATCATACTTCTGCCTCTATGAGGGGCCGGATCCATTCTAAAACTAAGAGACATAATCGACCCTTCCTTCTGGAAGGCCCTTTGTCAGGTCTTTTGTCACAGCAGCGAGAAAAGCAACAAATACAACAGTTACCACACTTCTGTCATGGGTTCACTTGGGGAAACTTCTGAAAAGGACTCATGCTGGAAGCCCCACCCTTGTCCTTTTAAACAGGGTCCAAGCATTCGGCATTTGTTAAACCCTACAGTTGGTTCCAATACACACCTGATGTTTATAACTGTACTATCAAAGGAAAAAAGGGAATGCTCTGGAAGATCTTTCCCAGGTCACAGTTTCCATTCATTTCTAAATTGAGTGTGAATGTGGGGGGGGGGCGAGTGTGCGTGCATGCGTGTATATGTGTTTAAGCATCTCCGATAACCAGTCTTCACTTTGCACTGTCTTCTCAGAGACGTAGATTTGCCAAGGAAGAAAACTAAACTCTCTGGTCATTTCTAGAGACTCTGTCCTCCAGGGATGATTTGTAGTCTTCACAGAAACCTCCACTCTGTAATAGGCCTAATAGTGTTTATCTAAGCAGTGTTCTCCAGTGACTAGCATGCAGAGGCAGTCTTGGTGTACAATAGCTGCCATAGTATCCAGACAGCTCAAGCTAGTGCTGCTCATTCAAATGTTCTGAATATAAAGGAGGTGCAGTCAGTCTCAGAAGGAGGGAGAGAGAGAGAGAGATACACAAGAAGGACAGTTCCTTTCCATACACAGAAATCCAGCAAAGTTGAAGGAGTTAACTCTGGCTCACGATGTATGTGCCAAAATGGATTCTTGGCTTACCACTCCAGGACTTGTTAAGTATAGAATTTTCTTGAGATCCACCTGTAGTTGAATAATGAGAGAATTAATTAAGACTCATGTTTCTGGGCACCACTAGAGCATCATGGAGGTGGTAGAGAGGCTCCATTTTAAATGAAGTTCCTGGTGCCTACTCCAAGGTTAAGCTGGTGGGTCAGAGTGGTAGCTTAAAATGACTCCCTGGGGTAATGTTTGGTTCCTGTATACCCCTCCCAAACCAAGGCCTGGAATCTAAAAAAACAAATGCAAAAGGCTTCTGATGTTCATATAGAATTAAGGCTGCATTTTGAATACTCATCCAAAACAATTACTGTGTGTCTTTGACCAGAATACTTTTGTAGCTGGGTGGTGGTGTTGCGTGCCTCTAATCCAAACATTCGGGAGACAGAAGAAGGCGGATCTCTGTGAATTTCAGGACAGCCTGGTATTGTGGGACTTCGTTCCAACAATAGCTTTGGGGTACTGGCCTTAGGATGTGGCCTTGTATACTGCACGAGAACAGACAACCTGGAGGGGAAGCATGGTGCTTGGTGTGGTCAGAGACCAAGTGGCAGAGAGAACGCAGGATCAGTGGTGACATCACCCTTACTCTGTGTCTGTGAGTTTGTCTTTTTCATTGTTAGTAAATTGGTTTATATATATATATATATATATAGTTAATATATATAGTTAATATATAGTTATATATATAGTTAATATATATAGTTTATATATTGTTAATATATATATATATATTAACTATATATATTTTGTTGTGGGTTTTTGCTTCAAGCCTAATCTACATCATGAGTTCCAGGATAGCCAGGGCTACATAGGGAGACCCTGTTCAAAACAAAACAGAAGACTTTGTAAACATTGTTTACAGAAAGCACTGTTTTTCACAATGCAAACAAGATATGTTTCTTAAACTATTGTGAGCGCTTAGATCCATGGCCCTCGGGAAGTGGAGAAACTTTAGGATCAGACCCAGGATCAGGGCCCCTCCTTCCCTCTTCCGCTTATTATTTGGAGCAAGTTGTTTATTCTTCCAGGTTTGGTTCCCTCGTCCGGAAATAAGGAGAATTAAATCTACCTTGATTTAACTAATCTGCCTACTACTCTGAATCTTCATTTAGAAAATAATGCTTGGAGTCTCAATTTAAAAAAAATGGTGTTTCTTTTCTACAGCTTAAGTAATATTTTTCAATTCCTTAAATGAGTAGATCACATTTAAAAATATATGATATATATTGGCTAAAGAGTATTTTACACAAAACTTTTTTGCAGAAGCGCAATTTTTTTTCAGACCAGCAACCTTCAAAACACTCGTTTAGCAACAGAGAAAAGGAAATATGAGAGGACATCATGCTCTTTGTTTATGGTACGTGGGTAACTCGGAAATCCAGTTGTGGAGACAACATGCAATGCTTTTGTTCTGCTTGATCCCGACCTGCAGTTTCCAGGATGGCCTCATGTATACTCGGAGCAACGTGAGGAGAGCAGATGCGATGATTCTCCTCTTCATCTCCATTATGCCTTCCGAGAGCATTCAGCTCGACCACTGCAACTTGTATTTAAACCCAGAGCTCTTCAGAGGATGCCCTTTCTATAATCCAGATGTGCACTTTGCAGCTTTGATGCTGCCTTCTAGACAACACACCCCTTTGCGTGCTGTTCCAAGGAACAGGATTGGCCTGCGCTGAGGTCTGAAACAGACCCCGCTGTAGGAAATTCTCTGGAGTTTCCTTATTAGCCCTCTCTCTCTCTCTCTCTCTCTCTCTCTCTCTCTCTCTCTCTCTCTCTCTCTCTCTCTCGTGCTTTCATTGCATGACATACCAAGTTTACAGAGGCATCTACCACGGACTCAAGCTCTCCTCTTCAATGTTGACTTGAACATAATTCAAATGCGAGTTAAAGTCAGAATAGCCATCTTCTAAGTATTTAAAAAGGAAAACAAGTCCTTATTGAAATTGAATTAATTAGCTGCTCAGATCAGTAACTATTTTAAGAAATGCAAAGAATGTTTTAGAACTGTTTTTTAAAACATAAAATAGGCCTAAGGCTGCTTGCCTGCTTTAGACTAAAATGTTATAGCTCAAGTAAGTGGGATGTGTGTGTAAGTGCGGGCCTGGCCATCATCGTCATCATCATCACGTTTATCCTGAGGCGGTGGTGACATGACATCCCCGCTCTGTAGTTTCTGGTAGTATTGAACTTGAACCACTCCTCTTGCCTTAGTCTTTCAAATGCTAGGGCAAGAGCCATTTTTGTCATCGTTGAAATCATCACTGATTTCTCTTCATCCTCATCATCTTCATTATTATCATCACATCCAGATTTTTTAGGTAATGACTATTTCAAGGACATGAAAACGTTTTTTCCTTAATAAACTCCAACCCTTTTTCTTCTCCTCACAACTACCTTTGCATTTTTGTTGCTGTGGGATTTGGCAACCCAGTTTAATTTATGATAAGACACTCTGGAAAATTGGAATGCGATAACATGAGTTGATTGGGGGAAGAAAATAGCTTCATCTTAACTCCTGAAGCAGAAGACATCGGGCCCTCTAATTCCTTCCTTTCACCCTTGGAAACAGAACATCAGCCGCGGAGCACACCTGTGCTGAGTTCTAAACTGAATCCGCGGCAGCCGTTGCCAGAGTAGCAATTAGACAATTAAAGCTAGATTTCCACCCACAGAGGCAGACTGAAAAATACTGGTGGTTTGGCCTTCCACACTTGGGGATGAAGTAACTAATCCATGGGAGGTAGGGTGATGTCATGGAACTGGTTGGCAGGGAATTCAGTGGTGTCATTCTGCCCTCCATGGCCTGAGGGTTGTTAGATGTAGCTCCTCCTTTGTATGTATTTGTATGGCTCAAATGTGTGCACATATGCATGCATGCACTTGGAGGCTAGAGGTCGATGTCATGTGTCATCCTCAGTCATTCTCAACCTCATTTTTTGAGACAGGGTCTCTCACTGAACACGAAGCTTACTAATTCAGCTAGACTAGCTGGCCAGTGAGCCCCTAGAGCTGCCTGTCTTCCCCTCACCTCACTCCCAGCTCTGGAGTTAGATTGCCTGGCTTTTATGTGGGTGCTGGGATCTGAACATGGATCCTCATGCTAGTATAGGAAGTACTTTAGCTACTGATCCGTCTCTGCAGCCTCCTCGCCCCTCCCTTGCTTTTACGGTACACTCCTGTAAGAGTGAGGCCTATTACACTTGCCCTTCCTCCTTTCAGGGCAGTTGACACCCAACAACCATCAAACCTTCTCTGTTCCCTCCTCTTGAGAGAGAGCTGAGTATAGATAGCACAAGGCCTTTTCACCTGTCTAGTCTCTCAGTGCAAATGTAACGTCCATGATGAGAATCCTTCTCATGTGCTTTGAACTCATTTTGTATGCCTAGCTCTCAGAATGGAGATTGGTCTTAACATGTTCTCAGTAAACATAGTTACATAAATGTGTTAAAAAATGTCCTGAATCCATAAAGCTAAAAACCCAAACTGAATGCCCAGGGGCTAATTTTAGCTTGTTAACTTGCCTCTTCTTTGTTTGAATTGCACAAAAACGTTACAGTATGAAGATAGTGGATTAGTAGCCAGCACATAGGTCTAGAGCATATCATGCAAAAGATCGTGCTCCTGGCTTCTATTCGGAGAGTTGACTAGAAAATTGTAGAGTAGAAAGAATGTAAATTCTTGGTCCTACCAAGCAAATTTTAAGAAAGCTTTCAAATAAATGTGATTCTCCCTAGAGTATTAGACTCACTCCCTACCCTCACTGCTTATAGAAGCCTGATGTTCTGTGAAGCAGAACCGGGTCATTCTTCAAGCTTTGTCACACTTTCTTACCACACAGTGAACCCAACCTCACAGCGACCCCATCTGCTCTTTTATAGCCAAAGAACATTAGCCCCCTACCCCGGGATTCTGAGACTTAAATGAGAGGGTGTTTTACAAAGTAAAGGGCCAGCCAGAGAGTGTGTGCCAGTGATGTCATTGCAGTTGTCTGAACAAGCACTGTCTCTATTGGATGGAATCAACACTAGGTCTCTGTTCGGACATCACACTCTTCCCTCTTTAAGGGACTGTCACCCCTGATGTGAACTGTGCCTCCTTCCACATTCTCCCATTAAAGGGTGGCAATGTGGAATGTGCCATCTGCAATCATAGTGGAAATCTGGGCCCAGAACACACTTTATCCTCTTCGGGTGCCAGGATCTCTGTATTACTTTCTTGCTCAGTATGACAAAAATCAACTTGGTGGGAGGGGCAGGTATTTGGGCTCATGGTTTGAGAGATTGCATTCGTTTGGCTTTGTTACTTTTAGGCTAGACACAAGACAGATATATGTACCAGAGGCTGGCTTCTCACATCATGGCAACCAGAAAGAGGGGAGCAGGAGGGAGGGGCAGGAGCCATCCATACGCATGATAGACTATGAAAGGCACACCCCCAATAACCTACTTCCTCTAGTGTGTTCCCATCTCCTGTCTTCTACCATCTTCCAAAAATGCCATCAGGTTATGGAATCATCAGTTTAAAGCACTGTTTCACAACCTGTGGCTTATGACCCTTTTGGCAAACCTCTATCTCCAAAAATATTTACATTAAGATTCATAACAGTAGCAAAATTACAGTTATGAAATAGCAACAAAAATAATTTTATGGTGGGGGGCTCACTACAACATGAGGAACTGCACTAAAAGGTCACAAAATTAGGGAGGCTGAGAACCACTGCTTTAGAGGCTGGAACTCATAGAATACAACCCATTTCCCAAAGCCCCATCTCTAGACATTGCGTTCAGGACCAAGCCTTCAATCAACAAGTTCGGGGGCACATTTCCTATCCAAACAATAACAGTCTGAGCAAAGGTAATATTACTATGTTCACTTCATCGATGAAAGAATAGAAATTCAGAGAGGGTAAGTAATTTGTCTTCATCTACACACTTGATAAGAAACAGACAGTGGGAACAAACACCAGTGCTAAACTTCAGACTTTCCTGCTCATCTGTATTCTCAACACATGGAACATTTACCTTGGTAGTTTGCAAATGATTTCAAGTGGTATTGGGAAGGTTTTACATGGAAAGGGAGATGGGTTTGGTTGTTATAAAATTGTGCATTCAGTTAAGGTACACAACAGACAAGTTAATATGTTTTAGATCTTTGATAAACTTGAAAGTTCAAACTGGTGCTAATAGGCTACTTACTGATGTGTTTATTTGTGTGCATGGGGTGTGTGCATGTGTGTGTGTGCACACTTTGAACATGTGTGTGTGTGTGTTATGTGTGTGCATGTGAATTCCAGATGTTGACATCTGGTGATTTTGTCTATCACTCCTCACTTTATTTTTTGAGACATAATTTCTCACTGGTTCTGAAGCTTGACATTGGCTAGCATGGCTGACCAGTGAGTCTCCAGGGTGCATCTGTATCCATTCCAACCCTCTCCCCCAGCACCAGAGTGATAGATACATTTTTTGCCTGGACTTTACATGGGTGTTGGGGATCCAAACTAAGTCCACATGATTACACAGCAAACACTTTACCACTGAGCTGTCTCCCCAATCCCTAACAGGCCTTTGAAAGAATTCCAGTGTGATCAGATTTAAGATGGTGTCGAGTAAAATTGAATAATGTTTTAAAATGTATTGATTCTACTTAAAGTGAATAAAAGTGACTTTTACATTTAGATAGTCTATAAAACTGTGTTCAGGTGGGTTATTTTCATGAATAAATAATGAATTAAACCTGTGGACAATTTGTGATCTTCAAGGAGATCTGCAGACTCTCACTGGTCTCTCAAGGTCTGACAAGTTGAGAGTCTAGAATAAACTGGAACTAGAGGAACACAAGAAAAGGCATGCAAATGTAGGGCATGCATATGCATGAGAGTCTCACAAACTACAAGACAAGAAGGACGGATGATTGAAGCTTATAGGCTGTCTTGAATATAGAAAGAAATTGGGGGTTAGAGTTTCTGGGTGGAGGACCCAGTTAAAGGAAGGCAATGGAAGGAAATATGTGGGTCTCTTGCTATGCAGATAAATGCTCAAAAAGATTGGTGGAACTACACACTTGGCAACAACTAATTGGAATCTGAGTGTTCTGGACACAGAATCAATGAGTGTACTGAGGCTACATGATATTCCTATATATTGTACATCTGTATATATGTTGAAATGTTACACTCTGACCTCAAAATATGTACAGTCAAGTGTCCATTAAAAATTACATAAAATCTCCCAGTCTCAGCCCTCAGAAGAGCAGGTGACAAGCAATGCTATACTCTCTGGGAAGGGTGTTACCTTTTAGTCTTCGGATAGGCTCCAGTCTTCAATGCTGAAATGACTCCTAGAAGATAGGTCTTTATCAGAGAAGAGAATTTTCCAAAGGCTTTCAGTTTAGAGCAAAACATCATGTCCTACCATGAACTCCAACATGGCATATGTAATAGAGATGAAACTTAAATAATTAAGAGACACAGGGATGGCTCCTACTGTCCTAAGAAGAAAGGACACTGATGGCTACTTTCGTGCCCAGGTAGTCCCATGAGGTCTCTGTTTAGCCCTCCAAAGTGAGTAGTGGCCTGTAGTAGCTTAATCTGAACTGCACAACAGAAGTCTGGTTGAAGGTCAGTTGAGAGGTCATTTAGAGGGGTATTGAGCTGAGAACTTGGTGTGCAGGTACTGAAAGGTATATGGACCTAAGACACAATGACAAGCACCACCTCCCAGTAGGTATCTTTAAGTTATGGACAGATCTGATTGGGATCAGTGTTGCAAGAGGGGAAGCAGAGACTCATATTTCTTTAGGTAACTAACTTGCAAGTTACTGATTTGACTTCTTTTAGAATAGAGCATCCCCAGCCTTTTCCTTCCAGAAGATGATCCTTGACGTCTTTGGGAAGGATGGGGAGACCTGCATCTCCCCATTGTCAGCATTTTTGGCCTTGGGCAAGTCACTTAACCTTTTGCTACCTGTAAGATGTGAAGAGTGTATTGGATGCGGATTAAGCTGATAGAAATAGATGATTCACATAGAATCTACAAGGAGTAGGATGGACTTTATTGAAGGTAGAGGTAAAGTTGAGTGGAAGAATGCAAACACGTATATCCTTCCCACCTAAAGCTCTAAAGGCCCGTGGCTACTCTGGGATCATCATCCAGTTATGTATTAGGGCTCTCAGAAAGGGACCAGGAGGATGGAGCCATGTTTATGGAAAGAGGTGTGTTTTGGATGCAGTTGTGGAGGCTGGCAAGTCTAAAATCCACAGTTAGCTGGGTGGCCTGTTAGTTGAACTGTCACTTCTTTGTGAGGAGGGCCTCGTGGCAAAGCCTTCAAATAATGGGACAAGGGTTACCTGCTGAGGAAGGCAGTGCAGTCTGTTTAAAGCCTGCTCTGTTAGAACATAGATCAGCTCCACCCAAACCCAGTGGACAGGAGCCCAGAGAATGAGTATTTGCCCCGGGGAAATAAGAAAGCTATAATGCTTTCAGGATAGGGCAGGATTCTGGACAAGCCAGAGGACCATGTGAATGCTCCACCCTCACATGCCCATGCCTTTCTCCTCCCTGCCTGCCTCCTTCCCCTCCTCTGTCTTTCCCCCTCTCTCCTCTGTAGTGCACAAGGCATTGTATGTTCCTTTGAATACTTGGATGCTCTCTTCATTTTGCAATTCCCAATTCATCTAAGGAAGCAGATGCTCCTGAAACCACCTTCCTCAGAGAGCAGCTTCCAGCCTGCTCCTGAAAGTGTGATCATTGCCCAGGGACAACTTGGTACTGGCTGATTAGTCAGAGCCTTGCGCTTATGTTCCCTGTGTGGGAGGAAGGAACTCAAAGTGTCTTGGTGCTGACTGATGCTGGGGGAAGGCAAATTGTGCTCTCTCTCTCTCTCTCTCTCTCTCTCTCTCTCTCTCTCTCTCTCTCTCTCTCTCTCTCTCTCT
>NW_004949099.1:6568644-6596928 GCF_000317375.1 Microtus ochrogaster | reverse complement strand
TGTGTGTGTGTGTGTGTGTGTGCGCGCGCACACGTGCGCATGCGTATGCATATGTCTATGCCTGTGTCTATGTGTGTCTTTCTGTATATGTCTATGTCTATGTCTGTGTACTAAGCCAGAGGTCAACAACAGGGAATTGGAAGAAAACATTTTCAACTTATCTCCAATTAATAGCAGACAGAAAGAAGCTGCTTCCTGGAAAAAGCAAAGATCAGCACAAACACTGTAGATTATTTTCATTGTGTGTACAAGCACACATACATGTATGTGGTATTGTGTTTAAAATGTCTTTATTGAAAAATTTAATTCACATAGCATAAAATTCACCTATGGAGTATAAGCTCCATGCTGTAAACATATGTGCAAGGTTGTGGAACCGCAAAGCCTGAGCTTAGGACAGTCTCTTCGTCGTACAGAGAAGCTGCATACCTGTCAGCAGCTGCTGCCCACCCTCCTATTTCCTTCCAGTCCACATCCACGGCTTTCTTTCTGTCTCCATAGATTGTTAATGCACAGCTTGTAGCCTTTCATAATTGGCTACTTTCTCTCAGCATGTTCAATTTCGCCTATGTGATTGCACAGATTAATACATCATTCTTTTTTGTGGCTGAGGCCAAATAATTTCCCCTGTATGAGTGCAGCATAGCCGGGGGACCTTTGGGCTGTTAGGCATAAGTGCTACTGTGAACAGGGGGCTACGGGGTTTTGTGTGGTCGTGGGTTTTCACTTTTCCTGCGTACTGGGTAGAAGTGGGATCAGTGTTATGATGGTGACTTCGCAGGAACTGTCCAATCCCTTTCCAGGGCAGCCGCACCATTTCACCTTCGCTGACATAATGAGAGGATGTTGATTTTTCCTTATTTTCATCAGCTCTTGCTGTCTTCTGTTCTCTGATTAGAGCTATTCTAACTGATGAAAAGTGCCATTGCTTGTGGTTTTGATTGGCATTTCCCTACTGGCTAATCATGCTGAACGTTTTCATATACTTATTGGCTATTTTTGTTTCTCCTTTGGAGAAACACCGCTATCAATTTATTGAGTTGTGTGGGGGCTTCATGTGTTCTAGTCACAAACACTTTGGACTTAAGTGCTTGGAGATCTGTAAGGCCTTGACTTAGAACAGCTTCTAAGTTAAGGAAACTATTCTTCATTCAAGCCTAAGGGGACGCGAGGGGTATCAAGTGAAAATACTGCCAATGCTTTGGGTGCCAGGTACTTTTGAATTTTATTCTCCCCCAAAGTTTTTACTTTCTTTTAAAATCTGAAACAGGGTCTCGTGCAGACCAGGCTGACCTCAAACATACTCTGTAGCTAAGGATAAACTTAAACTTCTGATATTTTTGCCTCTAGCTCCTAAGTGCTGGCATTATATGCGCCACCATTCCTGATTTATTCTGTGCAGTGGATCAAACCCAGGGCTTCAAGTATGTTAAGGAAGTGTTCTACAAATTGGGCCATATCCCATCAACTTCATAATCATAAAGCACTATCTGAATTATTTAAGTGAAATAATGACACCAGGAATGGCCACCTTTGTGGTGGCTTGAATGAGATGTCCCCCTGTGTTCTTGGGTATTTGATCACTTGGTCTACATGTATTGTCATTGTTTGGGGTGGATTGGGAGGTGTGGCCTTGATGAAGGAAGTGCATCACTAGGAGCAGCTTTGAGATTGCAAAGCTCCATCCAGCTCCTGGTCTCCTTCTGTGTTTCTCGTTTGTTATGGTTTGAGATGTGAGCCTCAGCCCTCAGCTACTGCTCCAGCCACCTGCAGTCTGCCAATCAGCTCCCCCATCATGGAACCATGGGCCAAATAAGCCCTTCCTTCTATAAGATGCCTTTGTCCTGGTGTTTGATCACAGCACCTGTAAGGTTACCAGCACAGCCTCCCGTCGGATTCTCCCACCTTTGCTTTCCTGTCTGCGCCTACTTTGTGTGTGTGCAGCAGCGAGGGTGAGGAACTTAGACGCATTGTCTTTGTCAATGAAGTCAAAAGCTGCATCGTCAGTGTTTAAGACCTAGAGAAAATCTAACTGTAAACTTTCACGATGCTATCAAGTACTGTCTAACTACAGCCAAGTCCCTGTGATAGAGTCACGGCTGTCTAGTCCTAAGTAGTATGGCAGACCCTTCCGATTTACATTAAGACCTTAGCAAGCTGCTTCCACAAAGAAAAATAATTCACAAGAGTGGTGAGCAACTCTGCCTGTTCCATTCTTGAGGCATGATGAAGCCCGAGGCAGGAGGGTACAGCTGTGCTCACGGAATTCATGTGTCTCTTGCACTAACGATGCTTGCACATGGTGCTGTCATGGGTTCCTAGTTTCTTCTCTTATAATTAGCAATGGGAAGTTAATTTCATGTATGTACTCTTGTTATGCACTGTGGCTTTTAGTTTATGTAGCACTCATACATTAGTGTATTACTGTAAGGGATCATCAGTTTTTGGTGATTTGAGAGATCTTGTATGTTTATTGATTAATTTTCTAAAATTATCATATAAAGGAATTGGTTTCATTATGGCATTTCCATACCTATTGTTTTTGTTGACCCTCTTACATTTCCCCTGACCTTCATCTCTAGCCTGCCTTCTCTTGGTCCCTTTCCTTCCCACAACAGCCCTGCTTCTGCTTCATCCACAGGTATTACCCACTATCAGATGCATAGTTGGAAAACACTTTTTTTCTATTCTGTAGCTTGCTGTTCTGCCCAAATGATGTACAGAGCTTTTCTGTTTTATGTGGTCTGTGTTATGTGTATTATGAACCACAATCCAGGGCAGGCCCCATGGTGAAGAGCAGTTGGTCAGCCCAAAAAGAAAGCAAAGGAATTTTTGTGGACTTTTTGTTTAATTTTGCTTTATTTTTGGCTTTTTTTTAAAAAAAATCTTACTCTTCTTTGCCTGTTTTGATTTTCATTTTTGTATTTTTATGGTTTTTGTTTGTTTGTTTCTTGTTGGTTTGTTTTTTTAAAGAAAAGAGAGCATAAGGTTATGTGGATAGGGAGGCAGGGTGGATCATGGAGGAGTTGGATGGGGAAGCATGATCAAAGTATATTGTCTAGAAATAATAATTAAAAAAGAAAGCAAACAAAGACAAAAATGGCCAAATATTGACTAAAATGATTAAATATCTTCTGGAAATTTCCAGTCATCAAATATTTATCTCCAAAGACCAATGTCTTTCTCATTAGGAATTCACCGGCTTGGTCACTGCTCCTGGAGCTGTGGGCATGTAAATGCCATTGCTCTCCCTGGCAAGCTGGTGGAATTTGATGATGACACATATCTGCATTAGCTTCGGAGAAGGCAGGCATCTGAAAAACTGAGTCACTTAGAAGGGTCAGTGGAGGGATTGCTCATTAGGTGGTGGGGTGGGGTGGGGTGGGGGTGAGCATATTTAGTACAGAAGGAGAAAAGTCAGACTTGGGGCAGCAGTGCTGTGAATGGCTTTCTGCAAACTGCCTTGAGAGCTCATCAATCTAAAATTGATGCGAGAACAGGGAGCAAGATTAGGGACTAGAAAGAAATAACAAATGGGGAGGAGGGGAATGGGTAAAGGGGAGGAATAAATAGCTCTGTGTGTCTGAGCATGGCTCAGAATGCAAGTTCTGGTTCCCATACTCAGAAGCCACTTTTATTAATAGGAATGTTGATCAGAATAGTTAACCATTGTTAATAACTTAGATACTGGACCCTGTATTCATTCCTTTCCTATTCATTGTTTTTCATTTATTGTCTATGCGCTCAGCTACTGCCTGAAGAAACACACCTGAGAAAACTGGTTCAGACTTACCTCCAAGGGGCCACACTGCATGATCTAGGGAGAAAAGGATAATGGTGGTGATTGTGACATTGGTGCTATGTAAATGCCAGGTGTCCAGTTCCAATGCCTTCTGCTACCTGAACACCAGTGCTTCTATTAGAACAAGGCAGACTGTGACGAAGAGCCCAAACAACAGCTTCGCAGCAGGGGTTTATTCATTTAATGACCAAGAAGTTGGAATTCAGTGGCAGCAAGCGTTTTCTAAGTATATACGAAGCTCTGGGTTTGGTCCCCAATACAGACCCTCACTTCCCAAAAGTTCATTTAGCAGATATTTATTGAGTTGGCTCTCAGTGCTACATACATACCCTAAGAACTGAATGGGTGTCCCACTAAGAAAACCAACCTTTTAGTTTTTATTTTTATATACATTAGACAAAGGCTCTTAAGATATTTCTATTTTGAGATTTTGTTGAGTTTCTTGTACCCTTATCTAACCCTTGACTAAAATCTAACATGTGATTCTGTTCTATCTCTAAGTCTCTCATCATTACAATAGCAATCTGAGTTGGATTTTACATATCAAGTTGGGACTGGGAATAGAAAAGAGGGACTGAAAAGTTCCCAGAAGGAACAGAAGGAGTTTGGAACATCAGAACAAGAGCATGCAATCGAAGAGCTAGGAAGGGAATACTGTTTTGGAGTGCTGCAGGATTCCAGAACATTTTTATCATTCCTCTTTAGTGATAAATATAGTTGTGTTGTAAGGAGGCCACTTGTTTTATTCCGAGCTGCTTAGCTCCGAAATAACCACACAGATACTGTATTAATTAAATCACTGCTTGACCCATTAGCTCTAGCTTCTTATTGGCTAACTCTTACATATTAATTTAACCCATTTCTAGTAATCTGTGTATTGCCACGTGGATGTGGCTTACTAGGTAAAGTTCCATCTGGTTCCAGAGGGGCTACATGGCTTCTCTCGGACTCCGCCTCCTTTCTCCCAGCATTCAGTTTAGTTTTCCCCACCCAACTCTGTTCCCCTATAGCTCTGCTATAGGCCCAAAGCAGTTCCTTTATTAACCAATGATATTCACAGCATATAGAGGGGAATCCTACATCATAGTTGAGTATTTTTGTAGTATAGATGAGGGCCCTTTTCATTTTACTACTCAATAAAATAAACATGGAAATGTTTGATGGTTTTCCTGAAGACACATAGCTGACTGACTCTAATGCCAGAATTTAAAATGTGTTGACAGAAGTTTCTATTCTGCCTGGTCCTGCTGCTGTTCAGTCTCAAACAAATAGAGGCTAATATTAATTATAAACTGTTTGGCCTATTAGTTTAGGCGTTTTAATAACTAGCCATTACAACTTAAATTAATCCATAATTCTTATTTATGTTTAGCCACATGGTTGGTACCTTTTCTAGTAAGGCATTCTCATCTTGATTCCTCTACATCAGACTGATGACTAACTCTCAGCCTTTTCTTTTTCTAGAATTCTCCTAGTCTAGTCACCCCACCTATACTTCCTGGCTAGCTACTGGCCAGTCAGCATTTTATTAAACTAATATGAGTGACAGATCTTTACAGTGTACAAGAGCATTATCCCACAACAAAAACGGGCCTTACTGACTGACTCTAGACCAGGTTTCATCCTCAGTTCCCCTTTCAAAATATATTCAGAGTCTGAGCACCGTCTGTAAGACAGCTTTTCTGTCACTCATCTTCACCTGAGCCATTGTGGTTTTCTGTCTGGGTTATTGTGGCCACTCTGCCCATGTGTCGCTGCTGCTACCCTTACTTTCCTGTCTACAGTCTGTGCTTACCACAGAATGATGCTTTCAAATGGACGTCAGAACACAGTCCTGCTGGGGCTCACATCCTTCTGGCCACTAAAGCCGAAGTCCCAACCCTAGCCTACAATGGTGGTAGGTAAGGCCTTGAAGATTCAGAGCCCCAGATTGAAATTACAGAGACTTCATCGTCTGTGCCATAGCTAGGGTGTCTCTATACTGTTTGCACCTCTGCTTGTCTCTCCCCAGGACTCAGTTCTTTCAGTACTCTCTATCTGCAGTGTTTTTTCTCCAATCTTCTTTTATACTTGTGCTGGTCATTTCTCTTATGTCACCTTAAGAGTAGCCATTCTATTAAGTAAATTTAGAAAAACCCACTCAGTGAGTCTGGACCATCTAAACTGTTAACATTATTACTTTGCAACAGGCCTAGCCAGAGGCTGGTATGCTCAGAAGAATTATAAACTGACTCTTATGAATTTAGAATCTGATGTTAGTTCCATGATTTATTAAGTATGTGGTAGCAGGTGGAAGGAAAGTGTCTAAATTGGACTGTGCCAATCCTATAACAAGAGTTATAAATATAGTGACATGGAAGTCGCTGGTCCATATACTAGTTTGGAAGTTACATATCACCTCCAAGAGCCAAAAAAGCTGAGACTCGACTCCCAATTCTTCAGCGAATACAAGCTTGCTTTAAAGCCCCCAAAAGGTAAATTTTAACAACAATACACTGAAGGTTAGAAGCATATTGTTCTTCACGGTTTCCTGGTAAGCAGCCAGCCTGGCAAAGCTAGATTTTAGTCTAGGGAGACCCTGAGCAGAGCCTGGGCAGGCCCTGTGGATTCTGGCTTGTTGAACTCTGAGATAGTGAATGAGTGATGTTACAGGGACTAAATATGTGGTCATTTGTTAGAGAACAACAGAAACCCAATACAGAAGACAAACAGAATTGATCTCTCAGGGCCAATTTGATCTTTCACGAGTGCCTGTCTACAGAACGGTGGAGAGGATTCTGCGCATCCAGTCTACATATCGGAATGCAGCATGAAGAAGTGACTGCATGTTTTCCCTAATTGATAGGCCCATGCTGTTTGAGACCTTTTCTGCTGTTAGATACACATAGCTAAAAATCAGACCATGGTCATAAGATTTTCATGGCAAATGCCAAACGTGTTTGCCCACTAAGCAATCACAACAGCCCCTTCTATTAGATTAAAATAGGGGGTAATTCAAAAGAAATTCTCTCCTAAACACATGTAGTTTCTCTCTCTTTCTCTCTCTCTCTTTCTTTCTCTCTCTCTCTCTCTCTCACCCTCTCACCTCACACACACACACACACACACACACACACACACACAAGTGTTGTGTTATGGGCGGTGGGCTGCTGTGTCCCGCCACCCGGCTAGCTTTACCCGAAATAATTACACGGAAACTGTATTCTTTTAAACACTGCTTGGCCCATTAGTTCCAGCCTCTTATTGGCTAGCTCTTACATATTGATCTAACCCATTTCCAAGAATCTGTGTAGCCCACGAGGTGGCTTACCAGGGAAGATCTTAACCTGCAGCTGTGTCTGGTGGGAGAATCATGGTGACTGCCTGACTGGGCTTCTTTCTCCCAGCATTCTGTTCTGTTTACTCCACCTACCTAATTTTCTGTCCTATCAAGCCAAGCAGTTTTCTTTATTAGTTAACCAATGAAAGCAACAGATAAGATACAAGACCCACCTCCATCACACAAGATCAGTAATCACTAAAGAAAATCAGTTAGGAAAAAAAAACAAAACAAATTCAACCCTAACACTTAAATTATGGATAGTGTTAAGGCATGAATTCTGCTTGTTTTCATCTCTACTCTGGTCTTAATGCCATGGAGAGAGTTTGGCATATTATGTAACAGATGCTTAATAGACTCTCTTGAGTTGAAGATTGGCAAGGGGAGGGTTAGAAAAGCTAGTTAAGGAAATGTATTACGGTAATAAAAAGTCCTGAAGTCAATTTTTCCCTCACTTAACAGTTTCTTCATCTCAGATACAGAAATAAGAATACATCTTTACAAATGGTTGTGAGGATTAATTGAGGTAGGATGTCTGTATTATGATCTGAACTGTTATGTCTTCTCTAAGTTCATCTTTTGAATGCTTCTTTTCCAATTAGTGATGCTATTTTGAGGACCCTTTAGCAGACAGGGCTTAGCTAGTGGAAGTATGTCACCAGCAGTAGAGCTTTGATGGCACCAGCCTGGCTCCTGCCTCTGGGCCTTACTTTCCACTTCCTGGTCCATTGTGAGCAGCTGTCCTCTGCATTTACTCACATCACCATAAACGGAGTTGCTCCACCATGCCTTCCCTGCAGTCATGAATTGGAACACTCTAAAATGGTAAGCCAAAATAAATCATTTTTCCTTTCAGTTGCTTTTGACAGGCATTTTATCACAACAGTGCAAAAATAATTTATATAAAATGAGATACTCAGTCCAGTGATTTGCTCTGACTGGCATTTACCTAATGAGAACAGTTTTCAAGTTTAAAACATTTACGTGTAAGGATGTGTGCACACATGCGTGTATACGTGTGTGCGTGTGCATGTGTGACTTTTCATGCATGGGAGAGTGCCCACAGAAATCAGAAGATGGATACAGATCCCCTGAAGGTGGAGTTACAATTGCTTATAAGCCACATGACTCGTGTGTGAAGAACTGAGGGTCCTTTGCAAGAGTAGTATGTGCCCCTAACCATTTAACCATCTCTCCAGTCTCTGCTTTCAAATGTTTATATCAGTCTGGGTTCCTAATTGCAAGCAGTAGGATAGTCATGAGCTTGAGATGGTACAAGCATGGAGATTATTATCCGACAGTTATCATGACCCTCATAGAAGCTGCAGGACTGGTCCATGTGAGTCCAGCTCTGGTGTGCAATGAGGTCTTCAGCTCGTGTACCTACTTAGTACACCACCCCTGTAGTGTTAGTGTTTCCCCTGGAGACTTGTGCTTCAGTTTATATCATTGTCCCTTCCCTGCTCTCTGGTACCATGAGAGCTGCATTCAAGATGCTGGACAAATCCATCTCATTGTTCACACCCATGTTCCATCTACCCAGAGGGCTGGTGACAGATGTGTGGTCTTGCCATTTCTCTGGTTCGCGACCAGCTCTGTCTGCTACCTCCACGACCAAATTCTTCACATATATGAAAGAGTTTATATGCCAGAGAACATACCTCTCCTCCCCTCCCCCCCCGAAAGCATAAAATTGCTTGTATTCATCATCAGACTGCTAATCCAGGATCAGAAATACTCTGTTTGAGGGGGCAAGGGAGGCTATGGGATTCAGCCTCAGGATGATTCGATTAGGAGAACAGATTCATGGGACCAGTACTCAGACTAGGAAAGGTCTTGTCCTCTGTCAGACCCCAGCTTGCAGGCTGATTTCCTTCTGTTGGATCCTATACAGGGGTTATGAATGACTTAGATGTCACATATCTACCTGCCCAATGTGATCAGCCCAGGATTTACCTGTGGGCCTGAGCTTCAGTGTGGTTCCTGAATGGTCTTCTGCCTCCTGATAAAGATCCACAGACACCTGTAAAATGGCCAGTAGTAAGCAGGTTTAGGGCATTACAGGCCAAATGTTGACAATAGCTCTTCCTGGTTCTTTGTCTTCTAAAAATGACCATATGGTAACATGTGACATTTATCTAATGCTTACCATTTTGTGGCCACTGGCAGAAAGCTTTTTGTTGAACACCATCTATTTTTTAACTCAAGCATAGTGTAATTATCCCCAGAAGGTAGAGGCTTGGGAAGCAGGTTATCAGGTTGCAGGTGGTGAAACTTTGACCCTGACACTAGAGCTGTGGTCTTACCTACATGTTTATATAAAGCTGATAGAGCGTGAGCAGTTAGAGGTTTTATTTGTTTATGTATGTATTTATTTATTTTTTGTTTACCTACTTATTTATTTTGGTTTTGTCTTTCCTATGAAAACCATGCTCTTCATCATTAAGCATCTTGAGAGGTCAGTGTTTTGTGCAAGTTCAGCATGAAAATTATAATAAAAAACTACACACACATAATTTCTAATTTGGCGTGCAAATTCTAATTTGCATCTTGGAGTCTTTGGTCAAGATTCTCCCTGCCGATGAGGTTTCTTTAAAGTAGTAGTAGCAGGGTGAGAGAACATAGCTTTTTCTTTCTTTCTTTTTTTTTTTTTTGTTTTTTGTTTTTTGGTAATCAAGATAATGAAACTGAGTTGCCTCTATCTATTTCCATTAACATAGTGATTACAGGTAATTAAACTAAGGCATCATCAGAAAAGGTCAGACAACAGCAACCACAAAAACAGGATAGAAGAGATGAATTCTCTTTCACAGAATAGGATCTGACCTACCAAGAAGATCTCATGTCTCCCCATGCAGCAGAGCTAAGCCCGGGATTCTGCGTACCTAATGTTGTCGCCGACACTCTATCCAAGCTATTACCCACTGCATTTACTTCTTGTCATCTGGTTCTTTTAAAACTTGAACTCCTTTGTGTCTAGCCCTTTGGGTTTTGTTTCAGGTTATGTTTTTTTAACTCTTTCTGTGTATGATACATGTATGTATGATATGTTTGTATATGTGTCCATGCTATGGCACATGTGTATGGGTCAAAGAACAACCTTGGGTGTTGGTACTTCTGCTGTATTTGGGACATTGTCTCATTCTTGGTTTGCCAGTGTGGGTTCCAGGTTAGCTGGTCCGATGGGTATGCAGAGACTCTATTATCTGCTTCTAAGAGGGAGCGCTGGGCTTATAGATCCACTCCACCAGACCCAGCTTTGTGTAATCATGGGAATTTGGACTCAGGCGCCACACTTGCACAGCAAGCATTTGACCTGCTCTGCCATCTTTCCACCCTGGGACTGGCCTTTTGTTTCCAGCTTTGATAATTCTCAAATGGTGGTAAGAGATCAGTTATATAATGGGGGTTGATAAACATTCATAGATTTGTTGGTGGATGTATTGAGTAGATATGGAATGAGATAAGAGGAAATTGTCTAAGCCCAGGACACATATGTGCATGAATATTTTAGAAATCAGCTATTAGGAAACACTGTTTAAAAGGGAGTGGTGTAGAAGCACAAATGTTCATTTTCTTTCTTCCTTCCTTCTTTTCTTCCTTCCTCCCTCCCTCCCTCCCCCTCTTCCTTCCTAACTGTTCTGTGAGTCATGGATTTGGTCCTGTCTCAGATGGATAACATGCCTCTCTTTCCCATGGTATTAGTTGAGACAACTCAGTTGGTTCTGCAGAATAAAAGCTCTGTGGGTTCTTGGTGTCATCCATCGGCTGGGTATTTGATCTTGCCTGCCACATGTGGACTGTCTGCGGTGACCTCTCATCCTGCCATGGCCTGCCTCTCGTCTCTCTAGCCGGGTGGTCTGGACTTCTTCACTTGGTGGCTCAGTTCTCAGAGAGAAAGTGGACGCTCCAAGGCTTCTGAATTCCAAGGCTTTGCCTACAGAACATGCTATGCATCATGGTCACTCAAAGAGCCACCTCAGCCAGTGAGGCGGGCATTAACTTTTGTTGGGAAGACCAGGAGTGACACATCGCAGAGAAGGTTTAAACATGGAGTAAAAAGAAAGGCCACTTTCAGGGGAAAACTTACTTTTTATTGTGATGAAATAGCATAACATTGACCATTTTAACTGTTTTCAGGGGTAAAATTTAGTGGGATAAAGTGTTGTCAGCCCTCCTCGCCCTACCACAGATGGAAAATATTCAGAATAAAACTGCTTCTGTATTGAGTGTATAGTTTTTTTTTAAAAATCATTATTTCTTAAATGGTGGAGTAGTACAATATTTATTTACATAGGACTATAGAACTTACTTTATAGACATGAACACTAACCTGAAAATCCAAAAAGTTTCTTAAAAAATCTGGAAGATTTTTGACACTGTTGTGACAGAAATGGGCAATGCTATTACCAGGCCTTATGTGAGAAATCCGAACCAAAGCCAAGGCACACTAAAAATATCGTCTTAAATGACCGTTGTTCTATTTGTATGAAGGTGTGTATAAACATAAATATTTTTCTTAGATCGATCCCATTCCCTAAGTATCTAATTCTCTCTCTATATAAATATATCAAAGTTCAAAACAACACAAAAATCTGAGCTATTTGATCCTAAGATTTTGGATACATGAGTCCAAATCTGCTACTGTGTTAGAGGTACTCCAGTGTTTAAAGTGCTGGAGAAGATGGGCAAATGCTGTGCTGTTTTGAATTAGGGACTTAGCATCCAGCACTGTAATAGTTGCACACTCCCCAGAGTACCCGGTACTGAGTAATTCTTGTCTTTCCTTAGTCCCTGGAAATCATCATTGTCTGTCTGTCTGCCTGCCTGTCTGTCTCTGTCTGTCTGTCTCTCTCTCTCATCGTGTGTGTGTGTGTGTGTGTGTGCGTGAACGCACGCATGTGCATTTGAGTGTGACCAGGTTTGTGCAGGTTCCTATAAACATGTATATGACTGAATGTGGAAATAGTAGATTGTCATCTGACGCCTTCAATTCCTTCCTGCCGTATTTTTTGAGAGCAGTTCCCTCTTGAACCAGGACTTTGCTGAATCCTCCAGACTGGCTGGCTGACAAGCCCTAAACATCCTCTTACCTCTGTGCACTGGGTATTGAGATTACAAGCACATGCTGCTTTTTCATGTAGGTGCTGGGTTTAAACTTCATGCTTGAGCAGTAGGCACTTTCCCGACTGAGCCAGCTCCCCAGCCCCACTGTTTTACATGTGTAAGTGGCCTAGGCTTATTAATATTCTCAAAGCTATGATGTAACATGCCTTCCTTTTTAAGGGTGAATAGCCTTCCACAGTATGTATGTATCTTGGGCTCTCCACCTTTGGGCTATTACGAATCATGCATCTATGATATCAAGTCTCTGCTTTTAGATCTAGATATTGACCCAGAAATGGAACTTCTGGATCATCTTAATTCAATTAATACCAAACCCCACGCCAGCTGCTCCATGTTAGAGAAAGGTGCTCTCTGTGCCTAAACAGAATACCACTAGAGAGACTTCACTGTCCTCCTTTATAAGCAAGTTTTGTTTTTTGAGACAGGGTTTTAAAGATCTTTTCTGCTGAAGCATATTAGAAAACTCAGTTTTCTCTTTAAAACACACTCCCCCCTTCTGTTCCCACATGCATTTATGGCCTAGAGAACTCAAGTCAGGCATTTCATCATTCCTCAGCAAACTCCTCCCTATGGCGCAGAGACTGTCTACCTCCCGCTCAGTTCAGTGGCAAGGTTAGTACCCAAGGTTCCTTCTCTGCTTTGCTAATACACCACAATGCATGTGGATTTCTAGGCTTGCATGGCCTCATTTTCTTTGAAAAGCTTTGCAACTTCACCCCAGAAGCTGACTCTGAAACACCTTCCACTTCCTGCCAGCCCTCTATGACTAATCTGAAAATGGATCTTTTGAGAAAAAGAAGGGATAAAAACAGAGACTAGAGCACCCTTCCAAGACAAAACAATGAGAAATGGCTAAAAATAATTGAAGCTCTATTGCCTCTGTTCCTAAAGGCCATATTTTTGGCTAGCTCTAGTGATTATTCATCCCCCTGGGGCACATTTCATTTTCTCTGCAAGACTGTGTAAGGGGAATAACTTGTAATTTGGGCTACAAATTGTGTGTGACATTTCTGTATCTTATTTGGTGGTTATCTCTATTATTGTCTAAGAAGACCATTGGCTATTTCATAGATATTGTTTGAAAGCAGGTAGTGACCCCCAAGCAAGAGTTCTCCTGCCTACTGTAAAGATGATTTCTGCGCTCTTTGAAGAATCAGATGAACCTGCCTTTGCTGTATTGTTCTATACCCTAGACTATAACAGGAATGGCTGTGCTCCTTACATCCCTGCAGCATTCAGTCTTGGAGAGAGAACCACAAATATAAATCAATAGGTGTGTATCCAGGCTTTGGAGGATAAGGAATAAGTACATGTCCTTTTGAAGGTCAACTTTGATTCAAAATTCTGTTTTAGAACTTAACTGTTGTCGTGGAGTGGTAGTCAGTGCTGATTTTCAACTTGACAAGACCTAGGGGATTCTATGAGGGATTGTCTAGATCAGGTTACCCTGTGGGGATGTCTGTGAAGGATTAAATAGGTTAAGTCAATTGAGATGGGCTGGGGTCGGGACTCAATAATAAGGAGAATGTAAACTGAGCCTGAGAATTCATGTCCCTCGGCTACATGACTATAATTGAGTGCTTCCTGCTCCTGCTGCCCTCCCTCCCCTGGCCACAGTGGAAGTATTCCCTCAAACTACAAGCCAGACTAACCCCCCCCCCCGCCCAGTGTGGTCACAGTCAACAGAAAGGTTAAGTGTGGGTACATGGAAATTCTACAGGGTACCAGTGAAAAACTAAGAGCGCTACGGTCTGGCATGTTGGGTTTACGGTTGGAACTGCCCTAACTAACTGTAAGACCTCGATCAAATTATTACATCTTTGTCTCTTTTAGTTACTGTGGATTCAAAATGCACAGTTCAGTAGTGCATTCCTCAGTGGCTGAGTTGAAAGTGAAGGAGCATTGCCTGGTCCAAAGACTATTCCTTCTTATTAAGAGCTCCCTCCGGGCATAACCAGACTCTTTTCATGTATGAATGCAGAGTTTCTTGAGAATGTGATGGTGAATTTTAATTTTCAACTTGATTAGATTGAGAACCACCTGGGGAATTAGTGAAACCCACCTCTGGGTGTGTCTTTGAGAGCATTACCATCCAAAATTGAACGGCGAAGAGGACTCTGGGTTAATAATAATGAGTGGGTTAATCCCTTGATGAATTTATAACATGATGGCATTATTGGGAGGTGATGAAAATTAGGATACAGCGCCTGTTTGAGAAAGCAGTACAGTGGGGAATGTCTGAGAAGGGGTTATATTTTGTTCTGGTCTCTTCTCTCTCCCTGGCTCACTTCCTGGCTGCTATAATATGAACTGTTCTGTATGCCGGCTCCACCATGATGCACTGACACCTCCAAAACTGTGACCCGAAGAGGAAGAGGCAAGCGTGTTAGCAACTTCTCCAAATGAGCATCAGAAAAGTGCAGTCAGTAGCCAGATTTCACCTGAGTCAGGAAAAGTTGGATCCCTTCTTCTCTCCTCACCCTTAGGCAGTGATTTCCTCTCCAGGTGGTTCTTTGTCTGTTTGTTTCTGTTTTTGTTTTTCAAGAAGGCTTCTCTGTGTAGCCCTAGCTGTCCTGGCACTGCTCTGTAGACCAGGCTGGCCTTGAACTCACAGAGATCCAGCTGCCTCTGCCTCCCGAGTGCTGGGGTTAAAGGTGTGCACCACCACCGCCCGGCCTGGAGATGGCTCAGCCGTTTAAGTCTAGGCTCACATCCAGGTGGTTCTTAAGGAGCGTTTCATTCCATCGTTCCTTTGGACACCCAGCCGCTGTCTAGGGAGCCAGCAGATGCCACACCCTGATGAATGAGAAACAGATGATTGTGTGAGGTGGTGGCAGTCGTGGTGGTAGTGATGGTGACTGTGGGCCATGTCAGTGGACATGGCTGCCGGGTGTCAGAACTGGAGAACTCAGCGAAGCCTACACTGACAAGCTGCCACCTGCTCTAATCTGTAACTGATGCAGCTAAACTGCAAGAAAAGCAATGTTTAAAAAACAAAACCAAACCCTGGGATTTAACCAAGATGCTATTAGCAGCATAGGGTCTCTGTTTCAAGGGATTTTAAGAGGATCTTCCAGGCATTCCGTGTGTTGTGACCTAGTATTATCATTAACCGCTGTGAGCATTTTAGAAATGTAGCTTGTGCTTATGGAAGCCTGCTTAGCCGTTCACAGGCTTGGTAATTCAGGTATTTTTCCATTTATATCAAGAGTCAAAAACAGCCCACCACTCTGAATTATTCTTTCCTTGAAGATTTCACTTTGAAATGCTGGGGGATTGTTTCCTTTGAGGCTCCCTTTTCCAACCCAAACATTCACAGATCAATTTCTTGGTCAGACATTGTAATGCTCACTTGCTCCCCTGCAAAATTCAGAGGGAACTGGCTTCTCTGCAGCCAGTCGGAAGCTTTTATCTCCAGGTTTTTTGCATTCGATGTTGGAAACTGCATTACGTGCCCTGGCTTGTGTTCTGTTTTCACTTGGAGTCCTGAGTGGTCTTCAAAAAGAACTAAGCGACTAATCAATGCAGACTTTTTATTTACAATTCTCCCTTTGGTACCAATGCTAAATACTTTGTGCAAAAAGCTTCTGTACTTCACACTCCAATGCTGATAGAGAAAAACAAAACAAAGTCTCTCTACTGTAGTTACCACCACTTGGTAAAATGGAGACATGTTTGCCTTTCTTATGCAGAGGCCAATATTCGGTGTTGTAGTATTAGTGTGCGCTGCCACAACAAAATGCTACAGCCTGGGTGGTTTCAGCAATAGACTTCTTCCCCCACATTGCTGTAGAGCAGAAACTCAAGATCAAGGTACCAGCAGGCTTTGTTGTTGTTTTAGGCCCCACGTCCTGGCCTGATGACAGCTACGCCTGCCCTCACATGGTCTTGTGTGTGTGTGTGTGTGTGTGTGTGTGTGTGTGTGTGTGTGTGTGTCTGAGAGAGTGGGAGGGAGAGAAAGACAGAGAGAGAGAAACAGGATAACCTCGGGTGTCACCTCTCAGGATGCAGTCTTCTCGTTGTTTGAGACAGGGTCTCTCACTAGCCAGGAACTCACTATCTGGGCTGGCTGCCCATTGATCCCCAAGGATTTGCCTGCCTCCACCTCCCCATTGTGGGGTTACAAACATGAACTGTCACAGCTGTGGACTGCAGGGATTGAACTTAGGTCCCCATGCTCATAGGAAAAAAGCACTTTACTGTCCTCCCCAGCCTGCATGACTTTCCTGGTCTATGCAGATAGACAGACAAATAGCTGATATCCTCCTCTAGAGGTCTGGTTAAACTAAGTTTCTTCCCTATGACCTAATTTGATCTTTATTACTTTCTCATATACACCATCTCCAAATATAGTCACATTCCAGCTTTGACATATGAATTAGATAGAAGGGAACACGGTGCTATAACGATCAGTGTTTTTTTTTTTTTTTCTTCCTTCAAGAAAGCTAAGATGGAAGTCTTTTCTGGGCTCCTATTCATGTGGCGCTCTGGTCTACTCCAGTTTCTGCAGGAGAATGCAGCTAACCGGCTGTGGGTGTAGAAAGGACACAGTAAACCATTCCAGCCGGTGAGAATGACATGGCAGATGAAAAGCACTGAGAGTTTGTAATCTTATCTCGCCTTCTCATTCTCCCATCCTCGGAGTGCAGCCTGTCCTATTTGTAACTGCCTGCTTACTTCTCAGCCCCTTCCTGATGGATGCCTGTTATTAAAGTGGATCAGGCCCTGAAGTGATAATAACAGAGGCCTTTTCCCAGGGTGCTGAGGTTTGCTTAGTGTGGAGATTAGCCTTGTGTTCAGCCATCAAGTCTATAGCCCGACACTGGGGAGGAAAGACTGGGGGCTGGGGCTCCAGGCTTTCTT
Source organism: Microtus ochrogaster (assembly GCF_000317375.1). Classification (NCBI taxonomy): domain Eukaryota; kingdom Metazoa; phylum Chordata; class Mammalia; order Rodentia; family Cricetidae; genus Microtus; species Microtus ochrogaster. The sequence goes on along the minus strand of NW_004949099.1, from coordinate 6,579,817 downwards.
CATATTTTTACATGGAACATATGCATCAGGTCAGTTTCCCATGTGATTTCCTTTGGCCTCAATTCTTCTCTGATCACTTACTTGCCTTGCCTAGGCCTTTGTGGTGGTTGAGTACTAGGACCCTGGTGCAAGTCACTCTCTAGTATTCTAATATTTGGACTCAGCATCAACGTAGAAACAGAAGGTACAAACGCCCCTCAACTCTAAATGCATAAGTAACCTGTATTCAAGGATGGTCACAGAGTTCTACTGCAGAAGAGTGGGCCCTGCCAGCGTTTACCTCAAACCCAAGCTAATCTAAAAGACAATTCAGAGAGAAACAAGGGGTCTCATTAGGGCAAGCTATTAGTCCCCATTTTCCTCCTATAAAGCCACGGAGAGTTTTCCTTTGTTGTGGGCAGACCAAAGTCAATTTGATTCCTCTTAGGTTCATGGAAAAGCTGCTAATGAAGTTAGAGCTGGGAGTGTTCACCATTCTTCTATGATCTCACTTTCATTTTAATAAAACCAGGCCTCAGACCAAGTTCACCCCCACACACAGACATTTACTAAATGAATATGCATTAGCATAGCAAGCTCAGAACAGCTCATAAATCCACTCTGCATGCCCAGCACAGTCCTGGTTTGCTGTCTGTCAGGGGGGAAGCTTTTCCCTGACCATGTGCTGTAACCATCAGGGTATGTTCGGAAGGCGTTAGTGCTGGTCTTACCTCCAGACATTTCTATGTAGTTTTCATCTGGATGCAGCCTGCTATTTATGCAAAGGCTCTGCCTGCCACATTCATATTAAGCCAAATTTGAAAACTAGATTTTGAGATGCCCCAACCACACCCTCTGGTTCATTTAAGGCCACCCCACAAGCATCACAGAGGCATGGTTCTTTCGTCTGAAAACCTCCAAAACCAGTGCCTTGGGATTAAAGGATGGGCATTGTCGTACAGGGTATGGGGTACCAGGCCAAACGGTTTCCATGCTTCATTCTTGGATGAGTGGGAGGTGTCTGCAGACTCCTGAAGCTGCTTCATACATCCTAAATGGCTTCTGTTTCCCCCATGAGAACATATTTCTAACTACCACTTTCTTAGCGGTTAGCAAGGTCGTGCTTTTATCATTAGAAGTTTATTTTGAGTATTTCTGGGATGTGAATATTCCAAATTTCTTCCCCATTGTGAGGTGTTAAGAGGAGAAAGAATTCCACGGTACATTTGGGAGTAGAGTCTTCGGGAGATCATGTGGTTGAATGAGACCCTAATCCAACAGAACTGTGGCCATATAAAAAGAAGAGAGGCCTGAGCTAGACAGTCTGCCTCACCACCTGGTGCTCTGTGCTGACTTGAGGTTCTGTGAAGAATCCCACCAACAAAAAGAGCCTCACTAGCAATGACCCCCTCCAGGCTTCAGATTCTTCCAGGCCTTCAGAACCATGAGACAAATGATCCTTTATTCTTTTTTAGAGTCCATCTGTACTAGCCAACTATAGCAACAGAAAATTGTCTAGACAGCCTTCTTGATGCTAATTAGCAACTGCTGGTTGTTGACCAAGCTATGTTGAGAGATTTGTGCATAAATTAACCATCTCTCCGGGATGGCCCCTTCCAATTTGGTGCTGGCTGACCTCACTGAGTCTGTGTATTGTTAGTATGTTTGTGCCTTGCAACCCATGAAGACTAACCTAGCTAGCATACTCCTGATATCATGAGTATGCTTCTGTATTTTAAAGTACATGGTAGTCATAGTAGGTGTTTCATTTCCTGTAAGCAAAAGAGGTGGTAATTTTTGCTGCAGGAATGAGTTGTGAAGGCTAGATGAGTCTCAGTTGCTAATCATAGTCTTCACTGTGAAGCCTAGGCAAAGTCCGGTGATCTTCTCTGGCCCCCAGATTTTATATCTAAAATGGAAGAGCAGCAACTACTTCAGGAACTACTTCCACAGCACAGTAAATGAAGTAGTAGAGAGTAAGCCACAGTCTTTATGCATGCTATAAGACTGGTATACAGTACCCTCTGCAATCCCAAAGACATAAGTGAGTCATATGACCAAACCCAAAGCCAATGAGTCAGCAGGTCCTACTTTGAAGGTGGTATATTATATGGGAGAGAGTGAATATTTTTTGAGCAGTTATCATATCTTTAGGAAGAGCAATATTGTTGATGGGAGTTTCTATCCCACCCAATCCTACAGCTGTTCAATCCCAAATAAGCACATGGAGGCTTATATTAATTATAAACTGTTTGTTCTATTGTGCAGGCTTATTACTAACTAGCTCTCACAACTTAAATTAAGCCATAATTCTTGTCTGTGGTTAGGCATGTGACCTGGTATCTTTTCTCAGTAAGGCGTTCCCATCTTGCTTTCTCTGCATCTGGCTAGAGACTGCATCTCTGCCTTTCTTCTTCCCAGAATTCTCCTAGACTGGTCCCCCCTCCTATACTTTCTGCCTGGGTACTGGCCAATCAGCATTTTATTAACCCAATACGGGTGACAAATCTTTACACAGTAAAAGAGCATTATCCCATGTGGGGCAGTGGTGGCACACACCTTTAATCCCAGCACTCAGGAGGCAGAAGCAGGCAGATCTCTGTGAATTTGAGGCCAGCCTGGTCTACAAGAGCTAGTTCCAGGACAGGCTCCAAAACTACAGAGAAACTCTCTCTGAAAAACCTAAATTAATAAAAAAAAAAATAAAAAAGAGCATTACCCAAGCAGAATATCTTATTTTTTTTATCATTGTCCTTATCTCAAATGCCATGGTAGTAGCAAGCAAAGGGTAAAGGAGGGTGTTTATATGAAGGAAACCATTCTATGTCAAGCTTTTGAGCCATATGTAATGAAGTGATGGGAAAGAGTTGATGCAAACACAAAACTGAAGTTTAGCAAAGTCTAGGGAGAAGTCTTGGAAAACAAGGATGGGATGCTTCCAATGTCACTGACACATTGTAGAGTCAGATTAAGGCATTTGTTTAGAGAATCATCCACCCAGCAGGGAAGGGGAGTTTGACACAGTTGGCGAAACCCTGAGACTGACAAAAAATATTCCATTTCATGATTATACCTCAGTGTCCCCATACTTCTTGGTAATCTATTACATATGCTTGCTTTGATGTCACTGGGGGCCCTGCCTTTGTAGAGCCTTTGTCTAGAAGTTAGCTGGAATAGTGTGTTTTATATGAGCTGTGCTGGGGAAAACCACTTAGCAGGCAGAATGCAAAAGAACAGAACAGAGAGTTACTTTCTATTGTAAAAAAGATGCTTTCCCTCTTTTGGCTTCTAGTTGTCTGTCTGTTAATGGATAAGGTTGCCTTTGCATAGGTTGATGTTTCTCAGGCTTCTGATTCAGAATCCTATTATAAAGGTTTTCCAAGAAGAGGAGAAGAGTAGATTGGGTTCTCTTGGGGGTGGGATCAAATGCCTTTAGAAACAATATAATAGTTTTCCTCACTGAAGGTCATTTAGAGTCTTTAGCATACTAATGCTCGTTATAAATATCTAAAAGGGGAACTCTTTAATAATTATTTTTTAAAAACTCATCTGAGAGTGGAATTTCTTTTTCTAGGAATTTGAACACCGCAGTACCATAAATGCTGCCCTTGGGAATTTTTTGTGCTAAATTTGTTAAATTGGTTTTTATTTTGAAGAAAAACGTTAGACAGATACATTGGTACTCCCCCCTTCTTCCTCCTCCCTTTTCTCTTCTCCTCTTCTTTTGTTGATTAAACACTTCTCTTTGGTGTGCTGTTTTTATTAAACTCTGCATCCTCTTTTGAGCCTCACTGATAAAATCACTTTCAGCATGGACTCTGGCAGGGCTAAGGTCTGGGTAGGGAGAAAATATGAAAATCAAATAAGCATGCTTATTAGCACATGTCCTTGCTGATTTTCTCTGTCTGGCTAAGGAACCGTAGTTCTTGCATTTGTGCTATGGAAATGATTTTTGTTCTGGGCTAAGCATCTCTTTTGAGAAATGGGTGTGATTGCTTCAGGCTTGGCTCCTTAGCAACATACTTCCTCTTCTCTCATCTGGAAATCTGTTGCCAACCCTTCAGGGGGATGATTCTGAAATTATTCATTTTCCTTTGGTCCCTACAGCCCCAACCATTTGACAGTCCTGGGAAAGTCCTGCTATTGTTTGTGTGTTATTGGTTCTGGGTTATTGCTCTTATTCATGATGGGTGCACACATCTGTGGATTCCTCTGTTGGTCAGTCTTATCCAGTGCTCATCATCTTTGCCATGAAGACTCTTCAGAGGTTTCCTTCTTTTCCACCTGGTCCCCTCCCACAGCAACAAAACACTAGAGCAATCCAGGAGGTGCAGCTCCAGCTAGGTCCTCTCCCTCTTCAAGCTCCTGCTTTCTTGGTCTTCTTCCTCATGAAGTCAGAAGTTGCCCTAACCTCTCTGCAAATAATAAAAGTAACTAACTTATTTCATCTCCACAGCTCCTTTCTGTTTTGTGTTTTGAGATAAGTTCTCACTCTGTAACCCAGAGTGGCCTGTAAGTCCCAGACGTCCTCCTTCTTAGCCTCCCAAGGGGGCCCAAGCCGTCACATTCGGTTCCCACAGCTGCTTGTGACATTATCATCACATCGGTTTTATAGATGAGGACCCCGAGACACAGAAATGAAGCAGTTCACAGGCATCACAGTTCATTGTCTCCCGGAGGCTTGTGTACTTGGTCTTCATGCAGTGTTTAAAGGGACAATGACCGGATCATGAGGGCTCTGACCAAATCAGTGAATTAGATGGTAGAAACTACTGGAGATAGCACCTAATCGGAGAAAATAGGTTACTAGGGGCATGGATTTAAAGTGTCCCTGACCTCTTCCAGTCTCCCTTTAGTTCTTAGCTGCCATGAGATGAGGCTTTCTCCACCTTACCCACTGTGGTGGTCTGAAGAAGAAGGGCTCCCATAGGCTCATAGGTTTGAATGCTTGGTCTCCAACGAGTGGCACTATTAGGTGTAGCCTTGTTACAGGAAGTATGTCACTGGGGGTGGATTTTGAGGTTTCACAAGCCCAAGCCAGGTCCAATGGCTCTCTCTTCTGGCTGCCTGTGGATCCAGATGTAGAAATCTCAAGCTACTTCTCCAGCACCACATCTGCCTGTATACCATCATGCTTCCTTCTATGCTGATAATGGACTAAACCTCTGGAGCTACAAGCCAGTCCCCAATTAAATGCTTTTCTTTATCCGAGTTTGCCATGGCCATGGTGTCTCTTTACAGCAATGGAACACTGACTAAGACAACCATGATGTCTCAGCCTTGCCTCTTATCGACAGCAATGGAGCCAACCAACCACTGGTTGGGAACCTTGCATCCGTGTACCATAAGAAATATTACTTTCTTCCTCTCAGACATTTGTCACAGACAGTTGTAAATCTCACACCTGAGGGAAATTTAACTTCTATAGTCAGCTTCCCAAATCCAGGAAATCTACCCTGATGTTCCTGACATTAAAATGTAAATTTTGACAGATTCTAGTGTGTTCACAAAGTTTTATAGCCAATATCAAAGTCTAATTTCAAAAAAATTTTCATCACCAACAAAACAAGACTGGTTCCTGTTAATAGTCATCCTGCTGCCCCTCTGCCCCCAGCTTCTCCTCATCACTGGTCTCCATGGCCCTGGAGTCTCCTGTTCTTGATATTTCATGTAAATTGATTGTATAAAACATGGCATTTTGTTGGTACCTAGCTTCTTTCACGTATTACCAAAGTTCATTTGTGCTATAGCCTGGATCAGTTTTATATTCCTTTTTAAATATTTAATTGTACCCATTTTGTTTACCTATTTGATAGCTGGTATAAATTCGATTTCTTCTATATTTTTCTTTTGTGTATATACTGCTTTCAGTTAATATAAAAAGTGTAAAGAGCATATGTTTTTGTTTCTCTTGTATATGTGTATTTACATGTATCTTGTTGAGTCTCGTAACAAGGAAATATGTTTAATATTTTGAGAAACTGACTAGCAGTTTGCAGAGCTGATAGAATTTTGCAATTTGATAGAATTTCACCACTAATATTTAAAGGTCCAGCTGTTTCTACAACCTCAACAACATTTGCTGTCCCATAAAGTGATATTTCATTGCTGTTATTTTTCTAATGACAAATGCATCCTACATATTTTTTCATAAAACAGTGGGTTACTGTATGACCTCCTCATGCACATTATTATTGTGCCTTGAATAATCTCCTTCACTACCTTTCTGCAAGTCAACATTGTTTCATTGTTTATTGTCCATTTGTATATCATCTTTGCAGAAATGCATATTTAAATCTTTTGTCATTTTTAGTTTTTTGTTTTTATAAGAGTTCTTTATATCTTCAGAATGCAAGTCTCTTTCAGTATACATGTCTTATATATACTTTACCTCATTCTCTTGGTTATCTGTTCTCTTTCTTGTTAGCATCCTTTGAAGTACATAGAATTTTGCTTTTATTTTTATGACATCTAAGTCATTGTTTCTTTTGTTGTTCATGCTTAATCAATCCTTACTTGAGTTGATTTTCGTGTCTTGTAAGAAAGTGATCCCAGTTCGCTCTTCTGTGTGTGAATGCTTCCTCAGGAATCCGATTTGTTCCTCTTACACCACAGCTCTAGCAGAAGCAAAGCCTTCCATTGCTCTCTCTGGCCATGTCTCGAGAACTTCTGCATCTCGGCACAGTTGTCTTCCTCTGGCTGCTTTAGCCTTCTATCTTGCCATGACTCTGCTGTGCCAAGATGCACATATCTTTTAATCCATCATGCTCAGATCTTATTGAGCTTACTGGATACACAGACTAATGCGTCTCCTCAAGTTTGGGGCATTCTGACCCTTCCTTCCTTGTCTCTTCTGAGATTCCTGTTATGAATACGTAACAGTACACTTGAATAGGTCTGACAGGTCTCTAAGGTGGTTTTTTTTTTTCAACATTTGATCTTAATTTTCTTCTTCATCAGGCTAGCTATAACTCAAAGAGCTGGGTTACACCTCAGCTTTATGATCGATTCTTCTGCCACCTCAGATGTGTTCTTCAGCTTGGAATCATATCAAGAGAATTTTTTATTTCTCTTACTACACTTTGCAATCCAAGCAGTTCCATGTTGAATTTGTATATGCTCATCTTTTTATTGGTATTCCCTCTCTAGTAAGTATTGCTCTCATCCTTTGCTTCAGTTGTTTATGTGTGGTTTTCTTTCATTATTTTAGCATTGCTTTAGTGTTAAGTTAAAATCTTTGTCTCATCGTCATAGCATTTGGAATTCTTGGAAACAGGTTATGTGGAGTGCTTTTTTTTTCTTTATACTGTACACAGTTTCCTCGGTTTTTTACATCTTATAATATAAAATGGACTCCAGATATTTGAAATGATATGAAGTTAACATCTGGAAAGTCTATGTGCCCCACCCAAAAGTGTGCAGTTATTGTGTATTTAGTGACTTTCTTCGGTGTAGTCTCCTGTTATTTCCATTTTCTTTGTCATATACATTTATATGACTATGTCTGCCCCATTACCCTAAGGTTTATCTAATATTGGACAGGGGGTTATTAACTATATGGGACTAGAATCCCCCTTTGCCCGTGTACCGGAAGGATGCAAGCCTTTCGTAGTCAGGCAGTTTATAATACATGTGAGTTTTCATTTCTCCCTTGTCAGGAGTCTTGGCACCAGCTACTGGTGAGAAATAGGCATTATTCTGGGTCTCTTTCCAGACATATACACAGTTTTCCTCATGTTTGTAAATTCCCAGGTCACCAGGAAATGCTTAGAACTTTAAGTAATTTTTTTTCCTTTTGTTACAGTCTCTTTCTCTCTCTTAGCTCTGCCTCCCACTGAATGATTTTTGTTTCAGATATCTTCTGTGTTAAACAATTATGGATAATTTTTCTAAACAATCATATGTGGATAATGCTTCCCTATTAAGTAGGGCAACCAATAAACCCTGTTAATGGTCTTTTTCCAGGGAAGCCACAGCATAGTTAAAAGGGGGCAGCCTTCTGCTACTTGTCTGCCTTGTTCTGTCTCTTTCTAGGTCTTACCACGCTATGACCCCCACCTCCACCACCAGTTATCCTTATTGCAAGACTGTGGGTCTCTAAGACTGCACAGAATTGAGGAGGGGATGAGGATAGTCCTACTCCAAATGTCACAAAGTGTTATGCTTGCTATGCTTAAGATGCTTGTAGAGATGATATTGTTTTTTCTGTAATAAGTGGTCCTCTGCTTTGATCCAGTTTCTGTATTTTAAAGAAGTATATATTGACATTTTTGTCAGTGCCCTTGTGGTTTGGGCTGTTTTGGAGATATTTGCTTTGTCATTCTGGAATTGCTTCTCGAGGCAAAGTTAATTTCTGAACCTGTATTTTAGTAAGTTTGTGGTAAGTTCTCGGAAAACCTGATTAAGAATGAAAGAAGGTTGGAAGTCATATGTCCATGATAATTTAAAGAACAGATATAGTTTTTTCTCCTTGTTCAAGATCATCTGAGGACATTGTAGCCAATTCTGTACACACCATGAACAGAAAATCATTTTTCCTTGAGTTCCCTTTGTAGTGATAAATTGTGATTTATTGCTAGAACACCATTGAGTTCATCTGTCATTCATGGCTGTTGACCATAGTCCAGATACATTATTAGACATATATCTTTGTAAATGTAAGTCAGGTGATCAGACCAATCTATTCAGCAGACTTACTAGCTAAAAAGCCTTGACAACTAAGGCAACACTTTTTGTTTCTTTAGTTCTTGAGGCCTTGTTACAGTCTCTGCAATGTGAGTGTTGTGGGCAGCTTTCTTATGATTCATCCTTTGAATCATCCTCATCTTTGTCATTCTTTGTTTTCAAAGATCTTCAATATTTAGAGAGAGTCTGAGAAGTGGGAAACAGCATAATTTCAAAATAAATTTTCTTTACGTTCTTGACATATTTTAAAATGTTTAGCTTTATTAGTGTCTATGTGTGTGTGTGTATATATATATATGCATGTGTGTCTGTCTGTGTAAATGTATGTGCACACCTGTATTAAGGTACCAGAAGAGGGTAACAGATTCCTTAGAAATGGAGTTACAAGTTGCCTTACATAGGGACGGGGAACTGAACTCAGGTCCTTCTAAAAAACAGGAAGTGCTCTTAACTGCTGAGCCATCTCTCCAACTCTCTTGGCATCTTTTTAGTTGAAATATCTTTATATTTAAAGCATTGGAGAATAATTGTAAGATGTGCATAGTTTCTGGACATGTACATTACATTATTGACCAGATGTTTTATTTTACTTAAACTTAAGATAGCTGTGCCAGTAAACAGCCTGAGTGGCTAAAACTTTCTTAGAATTGAAAGCTTGGAGTTTCGGCTATTTCTTGTGACTACTGTTTTCTTTCAAATATGCTTTAGAAGGACGCTGAACTCTATAGAGTAGTGTGACCCAAAGGAGTAGCCTATAGAATTCCATCTCCATGTTCTGCTGACTGTACTAGATGAAAGTTACAGAGTTGTAGAACTTGAGTGTTTGTAACACATTTTAAAAGATAAGAATCTTGATTTCTTGCTAGATAACCCAGGCTGGCCTGGAATTTGTGATTCTCCTGCCTGTTTCCAAGAACTAGCCTTACTGGCATTCTGAAGCACTCTACCTAGCCCTTGACAACAGCTCCCTCCCACTCCCCCAAATAGGGTTGGAGGTTTAGGTCAGTCAATCATAGACCACATTTAGAGTGTATGTTCAACGTGAGGCCTTGGGCTCAATTCCTAGCAGCAACTGCCCCTCCCAAAAATAAACAGTGTGAAAAACCAACAGTTTCAGACTGGCCTGGTCAGTAGAGCGCTTGCTGCACAGGTATGAGTTCAGACCATAACATTCATTTTAAACAAGTGGAACATCGTCATCTGTTCCTGTAACTCCAGGGTTGGGAGATAGAGACAGGAGGGTTCCTGGGACTTGTTGGCTGCATATTCTTGCCAAATTGGTGAGCAGGTTCAGTGAGAAGGCCTGTCTGAAAAGAAAGGGTGTAGGGTGATAAATATCAGACAGAAAGCTCTGGCCTGCACAAGCACACGTTTATGCACACATCTGCACATGCACACACTTACATACGGACACAAAAGTTTCAGGGTTTTCATTGCATACATAAAAGTTGGCAGAAATGATCTTTTTCTTGACAGCCTTTCTTCCCCTTACCTCAATGTTTATCTGTCTGTCTTTTGATAGTTTATTATCCATCCTGCTTTCTGACACAGAGTGTATAAAATGTGTTTTAGGCAGACCATGTTGAGGTGCTAATTGCCTCATTAGGAGAAAGCTGGTTCCTATGCCAGTATCCTCTGGCAATAGGGCTCAGGAGAGAAAACTGACCCTTTGGTAATTCTCAGTTAACTTATAGGCCAAATCCTTTAATACCAACATGGCAAAACCTTTGAGTAAAAATTGGACTTCCAGATCTCAAACAAACAATGGCCTGCTCATCACAAGCCATGAAATCCCAGGCCTATGTGAGTATTAGGACTTTTTCGTAATGGAATTTGGCCTGCAGTCATGCTCGGAAACAGAGTGAGGCTTTAGGAATGATTGTGTGTATGAATGGGAGAAGGAAAAGGCCTCATTTGTGTTTCTTTGAGACATGCTATCAGTGAACCGGAGCAGCCCTCTAAGAACAAGATGAATCCTTGCACGTATCCAAGAGATTAATAAAAGCTATTCATTGTAATACGAGCAGCCACCAGGGCTCCTAGAACAAACAGTGGCTGCTAGTCTCTGCCACTGGCACCTGAGATGCTTTTAGGAACTGTCTGTTGAGTGAAGAAGAGATTAGATGCGCCTGCAACTTACGTTTCCAAAGACTGGGAATGGAGAAGGTACACAGGGTGAATCTGACTTTCCAGAGAGGTAACTTTTAATTACAATATTAACAAGTCCAGTCTTCTCGGAATCTGCTGGCCAGGGTTCCGGTGGCTGCTGGAGGTTCTCTTGCCTTTGACTCTAGAGGTGTGTAGTTGAGGAAGGAAGCTGTGTTGTCACTATGAACTTCAGAGGTGGGTTTGTGCGGCCTAACTGAAGTTTTCTGAAAGAGGCCTTGGGGATTAGATAAGAACCTATAGAGAGTCCAGTTTTATCCCATGCTTTTTCAGTCACAGTCCAGCTGGCCTTGGTGAGCTCCCAATAGATCAGCTCCACTGTCTCAGTGAGTGGGTGCACCCC
>NW_004949099.1:6522599-6568104 GCF_000317375.1 Microtus ochrogaster | reverse complement strand
CAATTGTAGACTCCGTGACCCTTATTTATGGCTATAAATAAAACTGGACTCTCTGAACATGGCGAACAATGAGGGCTGATGAGAAGCCAAGGACAATGGCACGGGGTTTTGATCCTACGTAATGAGCTGGCTTTGTGGGAGCCTAGCCAGTTTGGATGGTCACCTTCCTAGACCAGGATGGAGGGGGGAGGACCTAGGACTGAACACAGGGCAAGGAACCCTGACTGCTCTTTGGACTGGAGATGGAGGGAGAGAGGAGTGGGGGGAGGGGGAGAAGGGTGGGAGGAGGGGAAGGGAAATGGGAGGCTGGGAGGAGGTGGAAACTTGTTTTTTTTTTTTCTCCTTTTCTCAATAAAAAAAATTTACCTCTAAAAAAAAAAAAAGAACCTATAGAGTGAGGAGTTGGATCCTTCAGCCACTTGTGTGGCTGTGGCAGGTTCCCTCTGTTGATATTAGTGGAGGAGATGACTCTGGGCCCTCAGCTATTGTTTAAACATAAAATTACCACAAGAACCAATTATAATTAATAATAATAATAATAATAATAATAATAATAATATCAGAAAACGCTTAAGGATCACTGGCACTAAATGTACTGTCTGATGGAAAAGTCAAGGGTTTATAATTTAGCCCTAGCACCAAATTAAGTCTGTAAATCATATTTTAATATTCTTTATAGATAAAGATTTGCTGAAAGTAGATACCTCTTTTTTCTGTCCTAAGTGGCAAATGAGGAAATTAGAGTGAAAAGAGTCCAGGTATTTCATCTGAAATAGCATCACTGCTAGAATTTGAACAAAGTCGATGTAACTCCATGAATCATGCGTGTGGATTGGGGAGATGGCTCAGTCAGTACAATGCTGGCCTTGTAAGCATGAAGACCTGAGACCTGAGTTGAACCCCCGAAACCTATGTGAAAATAAAACAACAAGGGCTCACAAATGGGAGAGACCACGTGGCACTTGTCTTTCTGGGTCTGGATGGATGACCTCACTCAGCAGAGTGTGGTCTAGATCCACCCATTTACCTGCAAATTCCATGATTTTATTTTGGGAATAGAATCCCCTTGTGTACCACTGATGTCCAAAGGTCCAGGTTCTATTTTTCTCTCCTGATCTTTGACCTTGCTGTACCTTCAACTCTTCATCCTGTTTTGGTGCTTTCTTCCCAACCCTGTGATGAAATTAAGGAGAGACAATCCTTGTGAAGACTTGACTATGTGGCATCTTATGCATTCTGCCAACCACTTACTACATGCCCCTCAGAACCACCTTTTCCCTAAGTGACCTGATTACCTTCACTCTTCATTTCATCTGTGTTTTCCTGAGGTCCCTCTCTCTTGTACCTTCTCAAGACCAGTTCCTCCACCTCTTTTCATAAATTACCTCACCAGGTTTTGGCAGCCTCTCTCCTCCTTGCTACAGAAAAGGGAGAGAGGAGGAAATAACACAGTAACTGTTTATCCTAAAGGTAGTATTCAAATTTGTGTGGTAATGTCTGGTGGAAAGTGAGATTTTGAAACCAACCTTTCCTCACAGTTGGGCAATAGATGAGGTGCTCCCAAGGCAAGACTGGGCTCGCCTGAGGAGCAACCCATCCCCTTTCAGAACTGCTGGCCAACGTATTTAGTCATTCTGTAGTAACTGGCCTAGGAATTCTTGAGTTTTTTAGGTATCCTGCTTTATTAATGGACTAAAAGAGGGTACGTTTATGTGATTTTATTGCTTAAACAGCACAGCCAAGTTTTTTACTTGAAGGAATTTAAGGAGTTTGAGCCCTTTGATTTGGTTTCGTACATTTTTTTCACAATATATTTATTGAACGTGGCACTGTGTTATATAAGGGCATTTTATACAACTATGTATATTTTAAGCACAATCCCCCTATGCCCTCATGCACTTTTACCCACCCCTCCTCCTGTTCATTCCCTTCGTCCCCCCTAGATAGTTTTGCTTCTGTTCGCATGTCATACATAATATTTGTCTTTCTCCAATTGCCTTAGTTTGCTTAACCTGCCTATCTCAAATTGCATCCAGTTGCAAACACCATAACTTCATTCTCTTTGTGGCTGAAAAAAATGCTACTGTGTATATATTCGGCATTTATCTGCTCCTCTGTTGTTAGACATCTATGCAGAGAGCCCTATTAAACACTGCTGTGAAAACATCCCTGATGTGTTGACTTGGGGTTCCTTGGGAAGATCCCCAGGAGTAGGATAGCTGGGTTGTACAGCAAATCTTTTTTGAGTTGTTTAAGGAACCTCAATCCTGACTTCCATAACAGTTACTAGAGTAGTTGGCATTGCCATCAACAACGTATAGGGATTCCATTTTGTCCTTTCTTCCTTGATTCTTAGTGACTGCTATCATGACACAGATAAGGTAGAGTCTCATTGTAGTTTTAATTTTTATTTTTCTGATGGATAGTGAAATAGAACATTGTCTTGTGTGTTTATTTGCTGTCTATGTCTTATTTTTAAGAACGGTCTGTTCACTGCAGGATGATGGTGTTTCATCCCTTTAATCCCAACATTCAAGAGGCAGAGGCAGGCAGATCTCTATGAGTTCAAGGCCAGCCTGGAATACAGAGCAGATTCCAGGGAAGCCAGGGCTATACACAGAGAAACCCTCTCTCTAAAAACAACAACAACAACAAAAAATGCTGTCATGTTCACTTCATTAGTCATTTATTCTTTACTGGGTTGCTTCACTTCGTATTTAGCTTTGAGCTGTTGGTATAGTCTATGTTCTGATTGTATGTAAGAGATGTAACCAGCATAGGTGTTCTCCATGTGGGGAGACAGTCTAATCTCTTCGCTTGATTCTTTCTTTTGATGTACAAAACCTTTAACTTTATGAAATCCCATTTGTCTATTGTTGGCATCATTTCCTTTGTAACTGGAGTTCTATTTGGAAGTCTTAGAAAGTCCTTGCCTGTGTCTACATATTGAGATGTTTTCCTCTTTTCAGTTGACTTACATGTGGGGCAAAAGATCAAAGATACAGGTCTAGTTCCATTTCCTTACACGTAGATGTCCAATTTTCCCTGCACCATTTGTTGATGAGGCTGCCCTTTCTCCAGTGTATGTTTCTGGCATCTTTGCACTGTCATCCTGTTACTATGGCTCTGCAGTATAGCTTGCGATCAAGTATGGTAAGACTTCCAGAACATTAATTTTCTTCAGCATTACTTTATCTGGAATCTTTTGTGTTTCCATATGAATTTTAGAGGACTTTTTTCCTTTTTCTATGATGAATTACACTGGAATTCTGATGGGAAGTGTGTTGACTCCATAGATGGCTTTTGGTAGGATGGCCATTTCACAATATTAATTCTACCAATCCATGAGTAGGGGAGGTCTTTCCATCTTTCAGGGTCTTCTTCAGATTCTTGACTGTTTTAACATTTTCACTATACATGTCTTTCACTTGCTTGATTTTGTTTTTTCCAAGGTGGGGTTATTTTGGTTGATTTTGTTTCAAGTGTGAATGGAATTAATGTCCCGATTTCTTTATCGGTGTTATTGGTATGACTTTTTATGTTAATTTTGTACCCTTCCACTTTGGTGAGCAGCCTAGGTTTAAAATACCCGTAGAGCTTAGGAAATTAGGAAGGGGCCATGGAGACGGGTAGTTTTCAACCAAGGGGAGATGAAACTCTGGAGGGGAATAAAGGGACAGAAGGGGACAAACTGGAGTGGACTAGGGAGGGAAGGCCAGAGGAAAGATAATGGGGAGGGATAATGAACACTGAAGGCCTTTTGAAAAAGCTCCATGGAAACCTACTACAATGGACACTTCCTACAACATACATGTATGTAAAAAGAGTTTTAATGGATCTACCCTACAGCAGGGTGGACAGTACCCCAACCAGACATCACATGCTAGTAAATAGAAATCCCAATGCCTGAAATTGGTGAGCTACAAGCATGGGGTCCCATAGACCAGCAAGCATTACAAGCTATTACCAATACTTATTTCTTCCTCACATTCAGCATTAGGCTTTTACTATTCTAGCATGTTTATAAATCTTTGATTCTCATCTATAAATGGAAATTAAGAACTTTATGGCTTTAAGATCCTTTTTCCTGGTTGATTTTTCAAGTATACAAGTTAGAGCTGTCTGGGAAGAGAACTCTATATTGAGAAAATACCTTGTAAGATTGGCATATAGGCAAGTCTGTCAGTAATTTTCTTGATTAACTACTGATATAGGTGAGCCCAGCCTACCTGGTGGTCCCACCCGGGGGCAGGTGATGAATAAGAGAACAGAACAGGCTGAGCAAAGCCAGGAGGAGCAAGCTAGTAAGTGGCATTTCATCATGGTCTCTGCTTCTATCCCTGCCTTCAGGTTCTTGCCTTGAGTTCCTCCCCTGCTTCTCCTTCTTGTGGACTAAACCGTAAGCTGAAGTCAGCCCTTTTCCTTCCCAAGCTGGTTTTGGTCACAATGTTTTATCATAGCAACAGAAACCTAAGACCCCCTAACTTTCTCCTCCTTTCTCAAGAAACAATTCTTTCCTTCTCCCTTTAATAATTCTTGTATTTTTTTAATAAATTAAGTACTTAACTAAGTAAGTATTGTTGATTTAAAACATCCTAAAACTGTATGTAAGTTTCATAAAAATAAATCTGTACCAATTACCAGCTAAATGTTTTCAATTAGAATCACAAGAACAATGTGTTTTTTCAAACAGGATGGATTTTCTTAAACATTAAAACATTTACTCAATATTTATGTTTCAAAGCACAAACAGTCAAGGCTTTTTTGTGGGTTTATGTCTTCTGAATGTCTCTGTATGTCACGGGAAATCTTACCAGAGTTATACTGAGCTGACCTGGTAAGGAAATGCTTGCCATTCCAACGCCTTCAGAAGGTACCTTGGCAACTGCCTGGGCTTCTGTGATTTCAGAATCCCTATGTGAGACATGGACTAAGTTGTTCCCTTTAATGCTTTTGGGTTGTCCTAACCATGTTCACGGCTAGTATGCCCTTGACATTGTAAATTTAAGAAGTGGCCAGCCTATCACTTCTCTTTCATAGACATTAACTGTGGAGCAATTCTCCTAGCTGCTCCGTGTTTACCACATGGGGTTTGTAATTGTTAATTTTTCATGGCCTCTAAATGTCTTGCCTGGTAACTGACCTTTTGGAGTTATTGGAAAGCAATCTGTTTGTGAAGGGAAGGAGGGAACAAGGCAGGGAAGAAGGGATCTAGGGAGGAAGAAAGAAGATGGGGGAGAGAGAGAGGAAGAAAGGAAGGTAGATTGCTGTCTCCCGGAGCAGTAACTTAGAGATGTGAAGATGAGGCCAGGTTTAACTTTAGACATCTTGACTGATGTGCATTTCCGACTTCGAGTTGTCCCAGGTCATTAGCTGCTTGAGGAAGGACTAAAGGCCATCATCTGTGCAGACTCTGGCCGGCTCAGTCATAGGAGGAACGGGTACAATAGCTGCAGCTGATTGAGACTGTCTGATCTCAGAGTCTAATACTTTCATTTGGAAGAGAAAGGATAGATGTTTGTGGTTCAGCGTCAGTGGGACATCCTAAGACATGTCTTACTGTGAGCTGGATTTAGTAGTTGGTCCCTTTGGAAGTCAGTGCTCACGCTTAAGGTTAAAGTTGCTGTGGTTTGGTACATCTCTGCATCTCGTCTTGAAATAAATTGATCAGTATTTCACAGTTTTGATTAAACTGGAAAATTATTTTAAAAATTGGAGATTTAAATACTATTAATTTAGCAAACATAAAAACCATCTAACACTCTGCAGTTTCTTTTCAGGGATGCAGGGATACAGGTTTTCCTCTTATTACTGCCACACAGTTAGCATGGCTTTCTCTGTATGACGTAATCATATAATGCAATTAGCACA
The DNA here is from genome assembly GCF_000317375.1 of Microtus ochrogaster. Classification (NCBI taxonomy): domain Eukaryota; kingdom Metazoa; phylum Chordata; class Mammalia; order Rodentia; family Cricetidae; genus Microtus; species Microtus ochrogaster. The sequence continues at coordinate 6,562,233 of NW_004949099.1, read as the reverse complement.
CATGTTTTCTACATGCATTGTTTATCCTCTGGTGGTTTTAGGCATTTATTCACCACCACTACCCTGATCTTATGTGTGTATTTGAAAGGTTTACTCTATCTCATACCGCTGACTGAGAGTGCCAAGTTCTAGTCTCGGAATTCAGTGGTGATGGGTAAAGAGAAATGTAGATCCCAGAAAGGATCAATAAAATGACCATATTAAAGAAAAGTAATGAACAACAAGATATATAATAGTAGTCATAAATAGAAGGGCCCAAGCCAGTTGTTCTTTTTTTCAGGAGCCATAATTCTAGTTATACATCATTACGTGGTCACAGACGATCATTCTCAAAAGTAATAATAGATCTTTTTTTTGCCACAGAAAGTGACAGACAAATCGGGCATCAAAAGCAGACATAAGTGACTTTTGTCAACTGATATTACAATGTTTACCAGTCCATTTTGTTCTATGTTGAGCTGCAGGTGGCAGGAATGTATTGTGAAGGATTTTGCCAATTCTAGAAACCTGAGCCATGAAATCAAACATTTCTGTGTCATCCACACAGACAGACATCATCCAAATGTAAAAATAGCTATGTGCCAGTGCACACAGTGATACTGCACGATGAAAAGATGCACACTCTGTCTGCCCGTGCCCACGCACACATGTGCTGACGAGCACATTCTGTCCAGGTGGAGTCCTCCCCCACTCCTGGCCAAGATCCTCATTCGAGAAGTGATTCCAGATGCTTTCAGGTGCTGACATCTGTCAGGGGAGGAGTGCTTCCTGGGCAGCACCGGGACTGCCATGGGATGTCCTGTGAGTGTGCAAATGTGCCCTTGCTATACTGCACATCCTTGCACAAGTGTTCTGCCATTTCTTCGGTGGGATGGACTAGAGTGCCACCTTGGAAGCTGTTTGGGCATTTGTCAACCAAGGGAATTTGGCAGCAGAAACCAATGTTGTTTGCCTGTGAGGCTCTAGGTTCTTTCTTGGTGCAAACAAAAGGCACCAATTTCTGTCATGTGAGTCGGCTCCCCCCAGGAAAATGTTGGGGGTGGGATTCTTATGTTTGTGATTTTTTTCAAACTCTAGGTCCAGAGTAGCAGACACAGTCGTGAAGTGGAGGATGGTGAATAGAGCCCAGGAGCAGGGGCTGAAAGTGAAGACCACAGGCTTCCACCTGCCTCTGACTGACTGACTGACCTTCATAGAATTAGGGCCTAGCTCAGCTGATTCTAAATTTCTCAATAGACCTCTAAACGTCTCTATCTCTGTCTCCCTCTCTGTCTCTCTGTGTGTGTTGTGTTATTCTGGTTTTTCAAAGTTGGCAACTGGTAGAATTTCCGTAGAACACAAGATGAGCTAAACATAGCCTATCTGTTGTTAAGCAGAACGGTCTTATGCACTGAGAGCAGCCATTCCAAATGTCTCCTTACCAGCAACCTCAGGATCATTTGGGATCTAGGTGAGAATTTAGACTCCCAGGCCCCACCCCATCTTTGCTCAAACATTTTAACAAGATTTTGAATAATCACTTTCATTCGAAAAACATTTGAATCATATCTAGAAATTTTGTTTGTTTGTTTGTTTTTTCATTTTGTGTTTTCGTTGTTATTGCTGTTGTCATTGTTTGTTACTGAGGTTTGTTATGGTTTGTTACATAGCCCAGGCTAGCCTTGAGCCTTGTGATCCTCCTAGCTTGCCTCCTCCCTGAGTCTTGTAATTCCTGGTGTGTACCACACCCAGTTCATTTTGGAAAAGAACAGTGTCTTCCTTAAGACACCGGTCTACCATGTTACACTCAAGCATGCTATTGGTTGGTGAGCTCATGGAAAAAGAGTTCTATCCTGCTGGACATACAGTACCTCTTGACCTCTAACACTGAGACAGTACCTGCTTTACAGGAGTGTTTAATGAACAAGCAAATGCCGTGAAACCTCATCACATGGTCTAAATAGACTTGAAACCTCAGCAACTGTGCAAGGGTTTTCAAATTGTCTAGTCTCTTGGCTTTATCTTCCATTCTGCTGTACCTTTTGTTTGCTTTGTATTCTTAGGATCTATTCCTTGATCAGGTATACAGTAGGCATACATTAACCGAACTAACTAGATAAATCAAAAGGCTCCAGGATGGCTCCTACATCAATGGTTCTTTTGCCATCATCCTTATTCCTTTAAGAAGAGACTGTGGCTTGTGACTTGAAGAAAACTCATAATGTATGTTAAACATATATGTGTGACTGTCATATATGTATGAATGCATATGTGTGTATGTTTCCATCTACTCACCAGCAATACCATGTGTTGTGATAGGGCTTTAGTGACCCTTCAGAAGTATAGAGTATTATCTGTAATGGTCAGGGAGGGTCACCTGCCCCTCCAGTGCTTACATTTACATCAATCACAGACTGTCTCTAAAATAGCATATAGATAAGAATGAGGAAAATGGAACAGCAGATGGGAGAAATATGTTTCCTGTACAAATGTTTACCTTTTTCAGCATTTATGTACAACTTTTAGGTATAGGATGCAAAATCTTTGGATTCTAATAAGAATCCTTGATGTAAAAAAAAGAAAAGAAAAAGAAATGACAACTGGACACACCTGCTTTTTATGAGAGATATGTTATCTCACTATGATCCTGCCCTTCAAACAGAAGTTGGTGTCCTGTAACCTTTGTGTAGTATATATGGTAGGGCCGTGCCAGAGTTTGTTCCATGTAGCTGCATTATCTCGTGTCTTACTTTGTGCTTGTGCAAGTGCTGGGCTTTCTGTTCTCATTTTGTTTGCTTGTGGCTTAAAACTCTTACTTTACATCTACCATGGACATTCTGAGCATTGGGTTTAGTTTTGAAAAATGCAGGAGAGCTTTTCACTATAGATAAGAATTAGATAAATGAGAATAATAAGAGTTCTATTTTAGGCCCCAAAGAGCTATAAAACTGGCTGCATAAATGTGCTGTGTAACTTATTGGTTTTTTTTCATTGTGAACAACTGAAGGAATAATTGTCACTTTTGAGAATTATAATTGGTATAGGTGTTTGATTATAATGAATTTAAGGCTTTTATACCTTTTGTTAAATGACAAGGATGGTGAACTATGCTGCTAAGTTTAGTCAACTGATGTTTTTCTGGCATTCAGTTTTCGAGCAGGGTATTTGAGCAGACCTTTAATAATGTCTGCATAATTAAAGGGCAATCATAAAAAGATGATGCACTTTAGACTGTTAATAGTTTGTTACATTGATGATAAACCAAAGATGCTGGTTGAAGGGAAAAGTGACTTTCACTTTATGTTCAATACACTTGGATTTTAAAAGCTTGTATGACTTTTGTGATTTAATTGAAATGAAATATATGATAAATAGAGGAATTTCATAAACCCCCTCTTAACAATAAAATCCATTTGAAGAAATTTTTTATCCTATATTTTCAAAGTTCATTCTAAAAGTGGTATGTGACAGAATTTTTGGATGGAATTTGGTGTATGGATGGTTGAGAATATTTTTATCTGCTTTTGGGGTGTTTTATGACATTTCTTTTAGGAAATAATATTTTGTGGTCTTGGTAATTGAAATAATTGTTCATATTATATAAGTTTTTTATAACTTTCATGGAAAATGAAAGTAAGTGGTACACACACACATACACACACACACACACACATACACAGATACACACACATGTGGAGGTAACAGGACAACCTTGGGTACCAGTTCCTTGAGACAAGAATGATCTCCTTGTTTACTACCACTGTGTGTGCTGGGCTAGCTGGCTTGTGAGTTTCCAGGGATTCTTCTTTTGTTGCACCTCCCATTTGGTGCTCAGTGCATCCGACTTAGACACATGCACTGCTTTGTCCTGCTTTGCTTATGTTCTGGAGACTCAACCTAAGGTCCTCACATATGCATGACAAACACTTTACCCACTGAGCAGTCTTCCCACTCCTCAAAATCAATGCCTTTTAAGACAAAAGTAAATGCATCTGAGAGTCAGAGTTGTCTAGTTTAAAATCAGAACTCCAGAACACAGACTGCCTGGAACTCAGAGTCTGTTACCTTGTAGCCATGTGACACTGGACAAAATTACAAGATCTCTGTGGATTTACATCCTCCCCCCCCTCCCCATTTGTGTGCTAAGTAACAGTATTATTCCCAAAGAACTGAGGTACAAGAATAAATAGGCTAACTTATGTAAACTTCTTTGAAGGCTATCTGACACAATGTAAAGACTGGATCAGTTAGCTGATGCTGTGTAACAAAACACCCTGAAATTTGGTTAATGGGTTTGATTGTCTGAAGAGTCCTGGGCTGCTTTGGCTAGAGATGGGTGGATAGGCGAGGGTGAGTTTGCTTGTTTGTGTTATGTGATAACAGGTCGAGCCTGTGGTTGTAGTCACATTAGCCTCAGCACCAAGACAGCAAAGCTCAAATGCAGAATGTTCTTTCAAATCTTTTTTGCTATCACATTTGCCAACACCCTATTGGTCAGAGCAAGTCATATGGTCAAATTCAGTTACCATGAGAAGGGACTACTGAGGAACTGAAGTGCAAAAAGGGAACCTGTGCAAAGTGTTTTGCAGACCTCTTCCTTCAACGTGTTAAAAGTATTAGCCACTATTGTTATTGTCATTATTATTGTTATCATCTCTCTAAACATAACGCCACTGAAATTAACTGCTCTTGAGGATGCCTTTGGTTAGTCATTAGTGTGGCTGTTTCCAAATATTGTGGGAGCCTCAAAAATTAATACTTGCAACAAGAGAGTTTTTAAGAGGAGCTTATTCTGCAGAGCTGAAATTATTATTTTTGTTACAAACTGTAGCTGTCCCTGTTGGTCTCCCTGGGAGCATTTTGCAAGCTATAAAATACAGCGATTACTATGGTAATCATATTGCAAGTATAAAATGGCTTTGACCTACTTGTTAAAATGCAGTGTGTATTAAAATAAAGACTGTGATCTTAAAGCTAAATGAACTCAGAATAAAAACAGAATGGCAAGTCCACAGAGCTACGAGATCTTCATTGGAAAGGAAGGTGTTGGATTTAGAGGTGCGCATTGCTTTACCACCCCATTTTCTCCCTGAAGCTATGTCCTCTGGGAAATGACACCCAGTCTCCACGTTCCCCACCCTAACTTGCAGAGGTGCTGGGACACTTTTCACATAACACCATGCTTGCTTTTCCAATCCATTCCTAGTTTCTTATCATAACAACACCGTGAAGCAGAACTTACCATTTTCCTTTTATCAGCGAGGAAACTGAGGCTCAGAGAGAATAAGCGATCTGCCCCAGGCATGGAAGTCCTGCCTTCAAAGTTAACTCAGTGAAGACACAGGAGGGAGATGCTGAGACTTCAAAGAAGAAATCAACACAGTTTCAAGAGTTGATTTGGTTCCATGGACTCCATTCATTAGACATTTTCATTGCCTTTGCAAATTTGACACTCCTTTATGCAAAAGATATTTATTGGCTACTTCCTGTGTGCTCGGCAGCATGCTGCAGTTGTGCTAGTCTGTAGATGGGGCTCTGTGGGTTTCAGAGTGAGTGAACACTCCCTAGATGGTCCAGATGAGAGTTGGAGGGTAAGCAGGCACTGTTGTGTTTCAGGTGGCTGTAGTAAGAAGGGAACAACCCAGAAGACCTGCACAAAGGACAGCTAAGCACAATGTGGAGATTGGGAACTGGGGACATTGGGAGCCAGCAAAGGTGTTGAGTAGGTGGTGATATATTCATATTCACAGGGGCCTCTTAATGCAGTCGCCATAGCCACAGTGTGTATGATTGGATTGGGATTAACTGAAGGGAGAAGAAACAAGACTTCCTGTGGGAATTCTGTTTGATGAGCTGGTACCAAAGTCTAGAAAAGAGGAGGGTGTGTGAAGAACAGGACTCAGCAGCAAGGACTGAGAAATAAACAGTGTTTGGGGTATCCTGAAGCTATTCAGCTGTGGAGAGGAGTAAAAGGAGGGGGAAATGGTGTCTGGTGTCTGTCTGTCTCTCTGGGAAGTCTCAGTAAACGACTCACCCGAAAGAAGAAACATGCACCAAGCTTCGAGTGGAAGATTAAACCTGGGTCTGTAAGATTTAAGGGTGGGCATTCCCAGTAGGGACACATGATATAACAAAACTTTGGGCAACTTTCTGGGCTGGGGGCAAGCTCTGAGGTCAGCCATGCCCTCCCCATTCCTTCCCCCTCCTTGTCCACTTCATGTGCTTATTACCCTTCTGCACCACTGCAGAAACTAAAGCCAGTACAGGCAAAGAATCCGTGTGCTTGATTTATGGAAAAGACCTGCGCGCAGAACAGAGTCTGGCAGAGGGGAAAAGATGCCTTGGAGCAGATGAGGTGGTGCATGCCTTTAAGCCCAGCACTCAAGAGGCAGAGGCAGGCAGATCTCTGAGTTCAAGGCCAGCCTGGTCTACAGGGTGAGTTCAGAACAACCAGGGCTACACAGAGAAACTCTGTCTTAAAAACATGAGAGAGAGAAAAAGAGATACATCTTAAAAAGGGGGAGAATGAAGTTGACCTTGCAAAGTAGAGGAGCTGAGAGGCACAGAGGTCCCAGATAAACTTGAGAAAGACAGACCTGGGAGTCTGCCACAGAGAAAACTGAGCTGGTGCCTCTCCTCTGAGCTCTGGGGGCATCTTCAGAGGGAGCTGTCATGTGCATGAATGGCAGAACATTTAGAACTTCCAAGAATGCAGGAAGAACAGCCCTGAAAATACGATGGTTTCTGAAAATGACCAACAGCATGCATTTCTTTTTCTCCCTCTCCCTTCCCCTTCCCTTCCTCCCTGCTTCCTCCTTTACTTCTTTCCTCTCTTCTTTGTTCTTTTATCTTTTCTGCATTCAAAAGTAATTTTGATCCAAAGGCAAGTTGGCCGTAAGCATAGGTGAAGAAAGATGATTCAGTCCCTTGAGTTGTACAGGAAACAAAAAGTTTTTTTTTCTTTTCGGGCCATTGGATCACTCGGCTTCCTTCCAGAGAAAGGTGCATTGGGAAATAATTCAGGGGCTTGTTCCAGGGCCTGCTTGTGAGTGCTGTGATCATTAGTGTCCTCTGCTGTGGACCTGGACATGGCTCTTGTCATCTCTGACAGGTATTCACTTCCTTCAAGAGAGTCAATTACTCTGAGACATAATTATCCAGAACCCCTCCTCCCGACACACACATGGAATATATCCTCTAAATGTGAATTCTGCTTCCCAAGTGTCTGATCTTCTGCTCGGCAGCTCCTGGCCCTCCCAATGGTCTCACTGGCATAATTTGCTAGGGGATTAAATCACGCCAGGGTGGAGATGGTCTTTTTTACAGCCTGATAATTTTCCTGCTGCCCAAGACAGTTGTTCCTCCAGAGCTTGTAAGTTCAGGCTATCAGTGTTGCCCATAATCATTTTTTCTTTTGATATAAATAATTCTGAGATATATAACACTCAACATTATAATTACCCAAGTCATAGTAATTGGAATTTGATAATTATAGGAGTGAAAAGAAACTACTCATAGATGGGCTAGTAAATTTAGGAGCATTGATTCTAGATTCAGTCCTAGGAAGAACCCTAAAGGCAAAGGCTTCATAATAGAAATAGTGGGTTGTTTTTTTTAAAAAAAAATGTGTTCTGCTATTAATGGTTTTCAATTCGTGGTATAGAATTATCAGAATTCTGCTTTGTTTGCTTCCTTTGTTCTGTTGTATAGCCATCTTCTCTCTCCCCACCCTTCCTCCTCCTTCCTAAGTATGCCAAAGCAAGCTTCAGGTGTCATGTTTCTTTAGCCTTTTGTGTCTCTGTATGTTTCTCTGAAAAGCTTGGGTGCTTTCTAACAGAATTACATCTCACCTAGCAGCAGCTCGGTTGGTCAGAGATCTGAACCCATGTCCCATAAGCAGTCTTCAGTAGACCTAGGCTGATCGAAGACAAAACTCGAGTTGTGAATAGAGAAGGGATGAACTTGAACACTAGCTCCAAACTGGGAGATGGGTAGCTGCCAGTTCTCAGCAGCGAAGAGCTAAAGGAAGGACCCAGCTGTCCCGGGACACACTGAACAGGCTTAGGCACGTTTGGCCTAGAGGATGAAGTTGAGTGCACTGTAGGGAGTTTTTGTTCGTGTTATGGGTGCTGTTTTGAAGTCCCTGCTGTGTTAAGTACTAGACATGCTATGGGTACTATTTCTTCCCCTCAAGAGCTTCCACTGTGTGCAGTACAGTATCCTAAAGTGTGAGGCGGTAATGGTAGGTAGGTGGTTCAGTACCAATTCATTCCGTAACTGGCATCATTATACATTGCTTAAGGAACAGCTTTTGGTCTTCTAAATCTTGTAATTATCTATCTCAAAGAGTAAATTTCACTGGAGACTGGGATTCCAAAATGTCATCATCTCCCTTTGAATTCGGGAGGAGCAACTTCACAGCCTTTGTCAGTCTGTGCTTCTTAATTAACTATTTGAGGTTTTTAATCATCTGCTTACATCGTCATCATTTTTAAAAGATCTTAGTAGAAATGAATGAGATAACAGAAAATATTCAATACAGAAAAAATGAAAGCCAAAATGACAACTGGAAATGGGTCTGTGTTTTGGGTTTTTTTTTAAGTTTTTGTTTATTAATATTTCATGCAGCAAAATTCACTCATAGGTTTCCAATTTCATTAGTTTTGACAAATGTAACCATCTTTACAATCAACATATTGATCAGTTCTAAGTCTCCCCCAGGTTTTCATGTTACTCAATATTACCTCTCATGCTCAGCTCTTGGCAACTATGGATCCACTTTTGGGTTGTTCCAGTAATTCTGCCTTTTCTGGAATATCATATAATAGAACCATCTAGAATGTAGCTTTCTGATCTGTCTGTTTTAGCTTGCATATTGCATTTGAAATTTACCTTTTGGTTGCATCTGAACTACTTGGTAGTAATTACTAGTAGTACTATAATATCTATATTATCACAATTTATTATGAATAACTTCAAGTAGATATAACATATATGCAACATGAACATGGCTCTTAGTAAAATCATATTTTGTAGACATCTTTAGAGTATTACGCAAATAGGGGTAGGTCTAGTCTTAAGCAATGTATGGACTGCAGAGTTGTTTACCACAGGCCATCTTTTATTGATTGTGTGTGTGTGTGTGTGTGTGTGTGTGTGTGTGTTCATGTGGTACACGTGGCACAGGTACATGTTAAAGTCAGGAGATAACTTGTGGGAGATTCTGGGGATCAAACTCACGGTGTCAGGCAAGTGCCTTTACCTACCAGGCCACCTCACCAGCTCACACAGGCCATTATCTACTTATTTATATCACTGACAGTGGATCTATCAAAATATGAATATGTTCCCCTCATGTTGTCTTAAACCGGAACACAGCTTCTGAAGTGTCACGCTGAACTCCGCAGTTCCCTAAGGCACCGTCTCCACATTCTCTTATCCATTCCTTTCCACCCATTTCCTCTCTGCTCCCCTTCACCCTTATCTTCCTCTTTTGCTCTCTAGCTCTCTCTACTCCCCCGCCCCATATTCCATCGGCATTTATATAACTGAATTAATTAGACCTGTTTCTCAAGGAGCTAGTTTTCCATAAAGTTCACTTTGCAGTTGGCATGACAGAAGAGCTGGCATATTAATCAAATGCTACAATTTGTTCTTTGTATCTGAACCAGTCTGGGGTCGGGCTCACTGCTTATCTGTTGTCATTTGTACCACTCTGTCCCCTGCAGTAGTGAACCTGGCTTCTTTGTGGTTGGGTGGGTGATGGTTGGGAGTGTTGATTGAGAGTGGAATGGCTTAACAGGGACAGGCCATATCTCTATAGATAGTGTTACAGAGCCCTGCGGATATAAAGTGTCTGTATGAAAATAAATAACAGCTTTTCTTTTCCTTGTTTGGCTGATAATATCTATAGTGTTTAATGGAATAACGTGATGAAAACCTTTGTCCTCCCTTAAATACCATGTTATCTGCTGTTTTGTGTATTCGTTTTGTGTTTCTGAAATATATTCACTTAATAGACATTCCTTCTCCCTGATGCATTTTAAATCCTCAAGCATACTCTGATTATATGTGTTTGATATAGTGTGTGTGTGTGTGTGTGTGTGTGTGTGTGTGTGTGTGTGTGTAATGAGGAGGAGATATTCTATGTAGCTCCTGGAGGGATCAGAATGGGTAGTTTTCCTTTAGTCGGTTTGTCACAGAATATAAAGTCTGGTGAAGGATTTCAGTTCATATTTTAAAGTCCATCAGAAAATTTCAAACTATATATTTCTCTCTCTCTCTCTCTCTCTCTCTCTCTCTCTCTCTCTCTCTCTCTGTCTCCCCCCTCACACACACAAACATCACACACACACACATACATTTTAGATATGGAAATTCTTGGTTGCCTCTGCTATTGCTGTTGAATTGAAAATGCTACAGTAAGAAAGAATAGTTTTGTTTTCTCATCTGAGGGTGTGATGTTTGGACTATTGGGAAGTATTGTTAGAGGGGCCAAGCGACTCCTAGCCAGTAACACGACAGACATTACTAATCAATCATAGTATACTTTTCTGCCAGAATATACCTTCCAACTTCTTGGTAAGTCAGCATTCCAGAAGCCACTACTGATCAGTGAGCGTTGTTACCTAAGAGATGAAATCTGATTGCCACCCTGAAACAAGTATTGTCTCAATCCTAAAAATAGCTGGGAAGGTTTACAAAAGTTGAAGAGCTATTGGGTAGTCCAGAAAGAATGTAGGAGGGTGTGGGTAAATTAAAGTGAAGAGCTGAGATTTCAGCATGTGATGCTCTCTGAAGGCAGGCACCATGTTTATTCATGTTTCCCTTTTTACCCATGCTCTGGGCAAATCCTTTCTCATGGTAGACATTGCAACATTGTGTATATATAGCCATTAGAGGCTGCATGAAAGAATGGATGGAAGAACATGTCCTTGCCAATCTTTGCTCTCTCTGTAAGACTTCAGAGTTCACTGCATCTTCTGAAGAGCAGGCAGACTTACTGCTTTGAATGTCACCAGCATTAATCCAGTGCATTCCTCCAGACTAGATGGCTTTATGTTCTAACATGGCACCATTGGCTGCATTTGAGAGTTTCCTTTCCACCCTATGTTCTTATCATTTGAGAACTTCCGGGGCCAATACTGTGGAGGATGCATTGAATCCTTTCCTGACTTGATTCTGAACACTTCCACATTGATCAGTAGTTGGAAATGGGAGATTTAATGACATAGAGAATTGCATTATGCATTCAGCTTCAGACAAAGCAGGAAAATCACTTCCTTGGAATTAAACATATGCAGACCTTGGTACTTGTTTGGAAGGGTAGTCATGGTTCTTCTATGGCAAGGACTCTGAGTGTTGATGCTATGATAACCTTGCCTCTGGAAGATTGATATTCGGGAAGCATTTTCCACGTCTTCACACAGTTTTGTGAAAATAGGCTGAAGTCACAGTCCTCTTTAGCTCTTAGGACAAAAAATATCTTTACCAACAGAAAACATTTTCTTTTCTACCCAGTCATTGTAGTTGGTACAATAATAATATTAAGTGTCCATTTTATAAAAGTAAGTTGTACAGGCCAGGTACTCCTAAATTAGTATACAGTCTTCTAAGTTTCAAAACAACCCTAAAACTAGTGCTATTGCATCCATTTCAAAGTAAGTGAAGCTTAGAGACGTTACATGACTCAGCAAAACTCAGAAAATAGTAAATGGCTATACTGGGGTCCCAAGCCAGGCCTAACCCTGAAGTGTTCCCCGAAGATACCAGCTTGGCATTTCCTTTAAGAAGCCTCCACAGAGCTGCCTTTTCTTGCGGGTCTTTACAGGGATGACCCTCCTGTGCACAGCTTCCCTTATGGCATGCTCTGCATTCTTAATGGACCTCTGGTGGGGAAGATTTTCAATGGCACGGAGTTCTGGCTTCATGGCTCTTTGCATTCTTTCTCTGTGTCCTTCTGCTGTTTTTCTGCAGTGACTGAATATATCCATCCTTCCTAGAGTATCTCTGCCACTTTGCCTGGTACCTGGACACCATCTATGAAGTGCAGGTATGAAAAGCAGCTGTCATTTGGTCTTCATTGTGTTTGCAGATGAAAGAGCAGGGAAATGCCTTCCAGCTGCACACGCGGAACATTGCTCCTGACTGCTGAGCCCTTCGCTCCCCTCTAACATTGCCTTATAGGACGGTTTCATTTTCCCCTATGACAGTTTTTTAAATTTACTGTAGCCATATGAATAATTAATCCATGACTGTTTTCTCTGTTTATTTTATTTGAGATACATCCTGATTCTCGAATGTGATTTGTACATTTTATGAATGCCTGGAAATTCTTAGCCATTATGTCCTTAGTTCTCACTTCTCTCCAGTTTCTTACATCCTTTTTTTTTTGAACCAACATGTATATTTTATTTTTTTTCCTTAAATTTTTTTTTAAATTTATTTATTTATTGAGGATTTCTGCCTCCTCCCCGCCACCGCCTCCCATTTCCCTCCCCCCTCCCCCGATTAAGTCCCTCTCCCTCATCAGCTTGAAGAGCCATCAGGGTTCCCTGACCTGTGGGAAGTCCAAGGACCGCCCACCTCCATCCAGGTTTAGTTCTTACATTCTTTTTATTGACTAGTCTGTGAGCTGACATGTGACTTTGCTAGGTCCTTAGATGCTCTGGGGTTTTCCAGTAGGAACTACTGCTTTCCTTATCTGCAAATAGCCTGGATTTGAGCATCAGATCCCTAAGGGCATTCAAAAAAAAATTTTTTTTTTGCTTGGGTAGGGCTTTCTTAGTGTTTCATGAACAAAACTAGATTTGATGTTAGTTTTCCTTCAGAAATCCCTGATTCAGCCTTTCGATTTTCACACTCCAAATTTCCTGAATGCTGCGGGCCTCAGGCTCCTAACTCTGGGGTAAATTTTCTCCTTTCACCAAGAACCCGTATGGAGATGCGGATTTCACTAACCTAGTTAACGGTCTTCTCATCTCTATATTCATTGCAGACTCACTCACCCTTAATGAGTCTTCCTGGAAGGCCTTGTCGAGCTCCTGCATGCATTAAAATCCAGGCCTGTGTTGGCTGCTTTTTCTATTTCTGTGATAAGGTGCCTGGGGGAAAAAAAAGCAAAAATCAAAACCAAAAACAAATAAATAAATAAAAAACCCTTTAGGGGATAGGATTTGTTTTGGCTTTTGGTTTATAGTTTGAGGATCTAGTCCATGATGATGTGGGAAGGGCATCCTGGTGCCAGGAGCTGGACACAGTGTGTAAGCAGAGACTGATGAATATTACTGCTCAGCCAGCTCTAGCAGGCTTTTTTGGACCACCAGCCCCCAAATCATGACACAGAGACTTATAACTAATTATGGAAGCTCAACCTTAGCTTAGGCTTGCTTTTAACTGAAGTTAACCCATTTCTATTCATCTATGTACTGTCACATGGCTCATGTCTTTTACCTCTCCTCCTGCTTCTCCTCCTTACACGTCCTGCTTCCTCTGCATCCAGCTGGACTTGTCTTTCTTCCTCAAGACCTCTCTGTCCCCAGAAGTCCCGCCTACCCTCTTCCTGCCTAGCTATTGGCCATTCAGCTCTTTATCAGACCAATCACAGTGACTCATCTTCACACGGTATAAAGAAATATCCCACAAGAGCTAGCTTTCTCCTCTGTATGCATTCCAGGACCGACACCCAGGTATAAACCCACCCTATGGAAGATGGGTCTTCTTACCCCAGCTAATCTAATTAAGATACACAGACAAGGACAAAATCTAATAGTCTAGATACTTCTTCACAGATGTGCCCAGTGTTATGCCCAGTCCGTTGGAATCCCAAAAGACCACCGGAGAGACCAACTCACTGAAACGCAAAGCCAGGTTTATTGAGTACACAATTACAAGCCGGCAGGGACCTCGTCAAAGCAACTGACACAGCAGTGGCAAGAGGAGGTACCCGCCCTTCTAGAGGGCCTAATTTAAAGGCAAACCCCAGAAAAGTTACATTCGCAGGATGTGGAGTGACGGGTTCAATCCTGATTGGCTCATGTCTAGGGACTTTTCAGAAATTTCAATTTTGAACCTTGCTGTTGCTTTTCAAGTTTCCTTAATATCTGACCTTTGGGTGGGGGCACTCTGCGGTTATCTGTACTTTCCAGATGGCCACCCTGTTACTTTTACCCCTAACCATTTCTGAGGACTGGAATATTTTACGGGAAATAGCTTACACAAGACAGAAGATGGAGGCGGAGGACAAAATGGAGAAATTTGGGGTTTTCACCCAGAAGCTGGTCTCCCAGTCTCCTAGTTTGTTCTAGATGATACTGAAAATGTTCTAGATACTGTGATGATAATGATCATCGCAGCCCACAGAGATCCAGGACAAACCTTATCCCAGCAGACTGTCACCCTGCCGTCTACCTCATAGCTGTAGGCTGAGTTGGCCTGCTTCTCACTTACTTCTTTCTGGTTATCTCACCATATAAGTGCTTCCCTGCCCTTATTATAAATTAGTTAAGAATTTAAAAGTTTTTGTTACCTAGTTGACAGGGATGCCCAACCCATGGTCCAGGGACTGCATGCACCCCAGGAAAGCTATGAATGGACCCAACCCAAAGTTATAAAAGTGTTGAAGGGATAAGAATTTGGGAGAGGGGCTTTCTTTATAATTTGATTGCAAGGTTCTTGAGCATGATTTTTGTAGGTGACAATGTTGAGTCACAATGTCAAAAGGCTGGGCATACCTGTGACATGTCTAGATATTTTGAAAGTTGGATTTTTTCAGCTGTCATTCTTATCATTTAACACAAGACTATGTATTAAAATATTAATCTTCTTTCCATCTGGAATCTGCTCAGCCCTTGAAACACTTTGCTAGAAATACTAATTTTTGTTATTTTCTTAAGCATATTTATAAAGCCATTTTGTGCATATATAATATGAGTCTACATGCATAAAACTTGGAGATTTGTTTATGCCAACAAGTATATATTTCATTCCCTGAACTATATACCTAACAGTTCATTTGAAGTTCATGTCACATGGATGCTTTTAGCTTTGCTTCTTTTTTCCTCATAGCTGTATAGTATCCCATTATATGAATGGATGTACTATGATTTATGTACCAAGTTCCCTATTCTGGAATAGTTGTTTTCAGTCACTTTCATATTAGAGCAAATTCACCTAGTCTGTCTGCCTTGCTTTGTTCATTTCATGTAATCCCCTTTATTTATCTGCCTATCTTTTTAAAATTAATCTATTTTTATTTTTATTTATTTATAGTTTTAGGTTTTCAAGACAGGGTTTCTCTGTGAACTAGTCCTGGAACTTGCTTTGTAGACCAGGCTGTCCTTGGACTCAGAGATCCTCCTGCTGCTGCCTCCCGAGTGCTGGGATTAAATCGTGCAGCACCACTGCCCGGCTCTATCTGTTTTTTACTCCACCCCTCCACATCATTCTCCCCTATGATGAGTGCCTTTGGGTTGAGGGCTTCATCTTTCATTGGTCATCCTGAGACCCGGCACAGCTGGCCGCCAGCAGTTGATTCTTAGTTCCTTTTTATCTTTTGAGTAACCATTTTCTAGGAAGTAAAACCAGCAGTCAGACCTACGTTCCCTGTTAGAGTCCCTATATAAGCCCAGTTATAAATTCTTGCTGCTTGAAGCATCTGTGGCTGCACCCACCGGTCTCCTCTGTAGCTGTGCTGGGAACTACTTCACAGTCCCCAGCGTATAGAAAGTGACTGTGCCTTGCTGAGAGGCAGCACGGGCTCAGGTTAACTATGAGAGACTGGGGTCAGACGTGAGCCCTGAAATAAACACTGCTTCTTAATTAACAGTTGTATCAGCATGCCCACTGCAGACATGCTTCGCTGTTATTCCTTGAATAAGTCAATCCTGTTGATTTATGCAGTCAATCAACAATTATTGCCTGGAAGCTCACTGTGTTACAGGCAGGGTGTGAGACGACTTGTTGATGGATGTTAAGACTTTTACCCTGGCACTGCTATGGCCAGGTTAAGAAAAAAGAAAGGGGGGGGGGGGGTGAAAGTATGTAGAGGGCCAGAAAGCACACTGAACAGAGACTGGGGAGCACTCTGCTTCCCCAAGGAAGGCCTTCAGCATGTGTAGTGTACCCGTGGGCCCGGAATGAGGAATTTAGTCCTGTGTGCCTGCCCCATTTCTTTCTTGCTTGCTCTTGATGCCTGTGTCCTGCTACAGTGAGGTGTTTGAGTGCTTCTCAGCCCTTTCTAATTTTAAAGCTGTAGCTCCCTAGATTTAAATCTCAATTTGGGAACAGACCTACGATTGGCCCGCGGCTGGGAAGTTTCACCAATGAACGTCTGTAGGAGGTGGGGCAGTGTCCCTTTAAGCAGCCCAGGAGCAGTCTGGAGAGCTTGCAGCTTCTCTCTCAGGCGCTGAAATTTTCCAGGACCCAGGGCTGCTCCAAGAGCAGCTCCTGCCCCGGGAATGTCCCCACTTTTGTCAGCAATCCCTGCAGGGCCCTCTCAGGCTCTGCACCCTTGGCGGCCAACATCCTGCAGAGACCCTTAACCGCTGCTCCTTTCGCTGGTCCCCAGCGGTTCCCCTGCCTCTCTGCAGTTTCCCAGGGGCGGAGTCGTAGTGGTGACCAGGCAAGCGGACCAAGGGAGACTGAGCCTGGTGAGTGGACCCCACCCAGCGCAGGGGAGTAAGGATGCGTGGACAGAGGAGAGTCGGGGCCCTCCCCTGGACAGAAAGGCGCCTGGCAATGAGAAAGTGACATGGGAATGTGGTGGAGGGGAGAGGAGAGGCTCTCTGCCCCAGAAGCTAAGTGGTGTTCATTGTGCTTCCACTAGCTTTCTTATAGCCACTTTGTGATCCCCAGAAAGGGTTAACCTTACCCCATTTAGGACTTGGTGGTGGTGGCTGCGGCAGTGGTAGGGTTAATGTCAGAATTTGTTTTTTAAATTAGTAATTTATCTTCTCATAATTCCTTTCATTTAAATATTTAAAATATATACTGCTGACGATTTACTTGTTCTGTTAAGCTGGCTAAAGTACTCTGAGTGTTTCCACGAAGGTCGCCTTTATGTATTGTTTATGCCTTTCCGCATACCTTATACCTTGAGCTTAGAGTCCCTAAAAGTTAAAGTGTTGCTGGGACTTTAAAAATTCTTTTCTTGGCACCTTGGTGTGGCTGTATAGCATTAATCAACCCTGGACCTGTACAGGTGTTTTCTCTGAATCCAGGTAGAAGGAGTCCCCTCTCCTCCTGCCCTTCCTAGCTGTCTGCTAGGAGTGTGTGTGTGTGTGTGTGTGTGTGTGTGTGTGTGTGTGTGTGACAGCTGGCAGGAATGAGGAGCCCAGTTCTGTTCGCCCAGAGCACCTCAGACACCCTCTTAGCTGACTGAGAGTCAGGGAATGGGGAAGCCTGCAGTGCTGCCGGCCTAGAGGGCTTGGGCAACTGCACCCTGGAAAGTTTCAATTCAAATTAATAGAGAGAGGTGGTGATTCTCCAGGTGGCTTAGATTTAAAAGATGCATTCAGGCAGCTCCCCAACCTGGATCTGTTTGCTTATTTGTACCTAAGCAATATGGTTGAAGGTAAAGCAGAGGATCAGAGTTTATTTATGTATTTTTATTTTTAAAGAGGAAGCAGCTGGAAGACATGCCTTCCAAAATTGGAGTAACGTCTGATGCATGGATTGCCAAACTCCATTTCCTCCCGTATTAAATTATTCTGGCTTCAGCAGCCTTCGTTTGCTGGGCTGGCTTGCGTTTGCAATTGTTTAGGTGGTGTGAATCATTTGTATACTTTGGGTTCCCTGCCTTTTGCACACAGATGCTTTTATCTGAGCAGCTAGTTGAATAATTAGACAGACACGGCCCAGTCTCTACAGACAGGAAGGGGGAAAAAGTGCTTGGGAAGGATGTGAGCCTTTCTTCTTTCAAATCAATTGCCAAATCGTCCTAGCCACTGAGCAGTTCAGATAAAGGTGTCGAATGGCCTGAGTAGTGAAGAATTTATGTCTCGCTAATTCTGGTCATCCTACCATCCACCATCTTCCTATGGGGCCAAGAAGGAGATAGGGGATGCGAAAACAAGCTTGCGTTCTTATTCGGTGACTGCCCAACTCTCAACGGATTTCTGAGGACTTGCCAGGAGAAACTGTTGACTGGAGGAAAGTTTCAAGAAATGCAGAGCAGAAAGCAGCACGGCCTTCCTGAGTGACTTATTTCTGTTTGAAGGAAAGGAACACTTTGTTAGAATAACAAATCATGGCTGCTTTTCAAGAGGAAAAAAAATTCTTGTTCCTAAGGCAGAGATAGATTTTAAAGTGTGAATCATTTGGTGTAGGCTGTGTGTGTGCATCTGTGTGTGTATGTGCATCTCTGTGTGCATCTGTGTGTGTGTGCATCTGTGCCTGTGTGTGTGTGTGCATCTGTGTGTGTGCATCTCTGTGTGCATCTGTGTGTGTGTGTGTGTGTGTGTGTGTGAGAGAGAGAGAGAGAGAGAGAGAGAGAGAGAGAGAGAGAGAGAGAGAAAGACTTGGAGATGATGAACGTCCTGTCTGCAGGAAATTACCAAGAGAGTTGAGCATTTTCCTGAATCAGCCTCAGATGGTCCGCAGCTTTGCACGTAACACAAGAAAGCTCTGTTACTGCACAGTCTTCTCACCGTTGATCTCTTTAGCCTCACTACATCTTTTCAGCTTCTCCATCAATAAGCCTTTTTAAATTTTATTTATTATGACTATTTTGAGTTGTACCTCCATTTAAGAAACTGAAATAGCTCTCACCCCCACATTCCCTTCCTGAGTCTCCCCCTTCCCCACCCTTAAACTCATGAGCCTCCTTCCTCCCTTTGCCTCTCAAGTGATAGGATTCCTTGCCTTGCTGTTTTGGATGGCTCCTTCCTGGGCTTTATAAGATGGAATTTATTCCTGAGACCATTGTATCTAGCCTGTTTCCCCACTAGCCTCCTCCCACCGTCTTCAGCAGGAAGGACTCTTGGCTTCTTTTCACAATATTTCCTTTCTGCAGCGATTGTTATCCTCCGGGACACAGATGTCTTCAGGAATGGGAGCAATGCAAAGGTTTGACCCAGTGTTCAGCAGCTTGGTGGTGGCGGTGTTTATGGTCTTTGTAGGGCTATTTGCAAAGCAGCAAAGTGCTTCTGTGTTGGGTTTACCCAGAAGAGCATCAACCATGAGAAGAACTGGCAATTAAAAGATTCCCAGGGATACGTGAGAGGCACAAGGCAGGGCTGTGTGGCTGTGTGTTCAGAGAGCTGTGCTTTTTAATGTGGAAAAACAAATCTCAGAGTTTCTTTATTCCCCAAGATATCTTTCTTAATCATTCCTAAAAATTACCCAGGCACATTAAGCCCTTCCTAGCTCTGTTATAAAATAGGACAAGCTGGAGATTATAAACACAGTGTGGTATTCGTATGTCAAAGCAGAGGGAACGGTGATTTTTACTATCAAATCACAGACTGGTAGTCCTAGTTAAATATGCTGATACTCAATGCAATGTTCTTAAAAAGATTTTTTTATATACTTTCCTTTTTCAAAATGTAGCTGGAAAGACATTTTTTTCTAAGATACTTAATATTTGGCTAAGATGCTGATCTTTTGGGTGGCTTTTGTGTTGTTTTATATCCTGCTACGGGACAAACAAGACTTTTTTCTTTTAATATTATAATCTAGATGACTGCCGTGTGAATGAAAGGTATAGGGGGTAGCACAGGGGGCAGACACATCAGCGTCAGGCAAAAGTCATGGGTGATTCTGTGAGCTGAGTCTTAGGGCCTTGGAGACGCACTTTACCTTTGACCTTAAGTAGTAAGGCCTGTGCGTGGCTGTCAGTTGACAGAAGAGTTTCCCAGCCTAGATGCCATTCCATCCCCAGTATTATATATGACACTGCTCATTATAACTTTGAAGTTTATTTGGCTTTGCGTTTTTAAAAGACTACTTAAGTCTGTAGTAGTCTTGGTACAAGATTATTCTGCATTCACCTGGGTTGTTGTCCGCAGTCATTCAAAGTTTTTATTTTATGTTTTGAAATGGACTGCTGCTCTGTATGTCATGATAGCCTTGTCCTATCTCTATTGCCCAAATGCTTTATTTATTAACAACTGAGGCATGTTCAAGTTTCCAGGGATGAGCAAATGTTTGTTGCACTGGATTTTGGATAAATCCTGTTTGACCATTAGAAAATCCAACCTGGGAAAAGAGACCTCCCCATGGCCTATTATAGATGATAATAGTAATACACAGTATGATAGCTGTGTGCTTGCCAAGCACAGACCAAATGTTTTAGCATGCTCCCTGACTCTCCCATGTATGAGAATGCCCTTTGAAGTCTCTGCCTCCACAAGTCTATGGTATGATTCGGAAGTCTGCCTTTTAAGACACATCCAGTATAGAGCCTTGGACTCTTCTCTTTACAATCATGTTGTTCATTACCATTTTAAAACCATAACAAGAACAAGAATTCCCAAAGGCCCATTCTATTAATATGTCATTTCTCAGGGAAATCCAGTCACTTCCCTAGGTTACCAGTCTACTAAATGGCCTTCCTGAGCCTGGGACCGTCCATACTCACAAGTATAGCTTTCAGGTCTTTAATTCTCAGATGCTATCTAAACTCTGCCCCCTTACAAAAGTATCCTCTCTAAAATGCCCACCTTCTGTAGACATAGTCCTTGAGGACCCCATGACTGCAATGAGCTATGAAATTTAGGGAGACTAAAAAGAGGTAAATTCATACCTTCCTGGTCATGGAGCCTTCAAGTGCTGAATGGAGCCAACTCAAGATAGGCTGGGTGGCCATGTATATATTTTTCAGTCTTCCAACTTGAGACTTTTCTTTCCAGCATTCTCTTTCCTTCTACAGACCTTTCCACAAATGCCACTTCCTCTCCACCAAGCCAGGACAACTCCTTACCAACCCAGCAAGGCTGAACCTCTTTTGCTGACCATGACAGGATCCCAGTGTAGCCTCTTGTTCTTCCTCTGTCTGTATGCTCTTCCATTCTGGGAAGAATCCTGCAGACATACAAAGGCTTATTGCCAAAAAAGAAAAAGACAGGCATAGAGAGGCAAGGAGACACCTCCTTCCAGTCTGCTGACTGATTTCTTTCTTGGCTTTCCCTCTTTCCTTTTACCTTTCGGCCAGAGGACTGGTACTTTTTGGGGTTTTGTTTGTTTGTTTATTTTGTTTTTTTGTTTTCTTTAATTGCTGTAAGATTTTGATACATGTAGACCTCTTACCCCCAAGGGCTTCGTTTTCACTGTCTGAGAAGTAGCCCACATCACCCCTGTCCTGGCTGTAGAAGTTACAGCATATCTGTGAAAGTTGTTCCAACACAGTTTGAAGAGGTGCCCATGCTGCCTTATGGCTTCGGTTTCCTTCCTGTGGTGCAGAGGGTGTCTTCTTGATGAATTGTTTCTACAGCAGAAGACAGAGAAGGTTTCATGGAATCTTGACACATGTGGTCTTCCATGTGTCTGTCTGGAAGCCTCCGCGTTTGTACTAGCATCTGAAACCTGAGAGGCCTTGGAAGATAGAAATGTCTTTAACCTTGGCTTTGCGTGTTATGGGCTAGTATGGCCCTGGATCCATTTCCAGTCTCACCTTCGGATGTGCTGCAGAGCACACAGAGGGAGAAGCTACCGAGCTAAGTGGCATTTTGACTTGCCTTGCTGTTGAACCTCACTTTCGTTGTCTGTGATGGGGAAATCAAGTTGAGGAGTGGAGAGATGGGCCTCTGCCTGAGAGCAGTATACTTCCAGATGGGTCACCCCCTCCTGCTTCTCTGTAGATGGCAGTGTCCCCACTTACTTTACCTACCTTTCATCTGGGATACCTTGCTGCTCTTGCCTCTAAGTTCTGCAGAAGTTGGACTGCCCTGTTCTTATCCTTCTGAAAAGAGGTGACTCTTCTTCTTTTAATGCCCCTTTGCTGGTGTCATTTCCCCCGTGGCTTCATGTTGTCATATAGAAATGTCCAGCAGGTTCCTATCTTCAGCCTGGACCTCGGTCCTCTGAGCTCCAGATGTGTGTTGTTGTCCCTTAGTATCAGCAGGGGACTGGTACTCCTATGGATGCCAGAATCAGAATTCTCAATCCCTGTAAACCAAGTGCTGTGTTTGCATATAACCTGCGTGCATCTCTAGATAACCTAATCTTCTATAGCAGGGTAAATACTAATTAAACGACTATCGTGCTGTCCTGTTTAGATAATAATGGAAACAGGGAACGTGTGTACCTGTTTGGAATGACACATTGAAAAAACTCCTTTGAATCTGGTGTTTGTTTGTTTGTTTGTTTTGTTGAATTTGTAGATATGTAACTTAAGAATTCAGAGGGCTGACTATAAGCACATGTCTATTTTAAACTTTTTTTTAAAATAAGTATTCAGTAGGCTTCTCAAGCTTGTACACTATAGCCCTGGATTTGCTCCTATCTCCAGATCCTTATCATGTCAGCCTATGGCGTCTCCAGCTACTTGGGTACTCGTCTGAAAATGTCTTCTCCAAACATGCATTCCAAACTGGGGCAGACTGGGTGAGAGGGTATCATGTGAAAACCGAGTGAAAATGAGTTTGAGGTACCTTTCTGGGGTGCTACGACTGTATTATGTCTTAATAAGAACTGAGTTTCATGGATTTGGGCATTTGTCAAATTTTTTCGAATGCTACACATATGAGTCATGCATTTAGCTGTATGCAGATCCCATTAGGATGGAAAGGATATGTGTCTCAATGGACACTGCTCACTGCCTCCACACTTGATCACAGCCCCAGGCCAGGAAGTAGTGTCTATCTGTGTGTCCACCTTCAGCCACGTCACCATCATATCTCACCTTGGTTACGTAGTTCCATTCCTTCACACGTGTCAACGTTTAACACAGACTTTAACATTCCTCCTCTTTATAGCTTCAGGCAGCTCCCCACTGCAGTAAGAACAAAGTCCAAACTCTCTTCCATGACTCTTACTCTCCGACTCCGTCAAGAGAAGGTCCTTGTCTACTAGAAGACATCTCTCTCAAGCCACTAGCGCCTAGGCTCCAGCCACATGGGCTTGTGATCACCCATTTCCTCCCCACACTGGGCCTTCTGCCTTCTTGGAAAGATCTCTTAACTCACAGTTTATCACCTCTGAGGTCTTAAATTCCATCATGTCAGGAGAACCTCTTTTATGGTGCTAGTTCATTTCCCCCTGTTAGGGCTCACATGTTTCTTGTCTGCCTTCTCCAATTAACCTTTCTCCAAGGTACTCCTCAAGATCTGAAACATTTGCTTTTGAGATCATGACCCTTTCTGCCCATCCTTCCTAGTCCTTGAAGTCCAGCGGCTCTGTCCTGTGAGTCTCATCACTGTTGGCAGTACTTATTAGTAGCTCCCTGAATTGATTCTGACTGTTCCCTTGCCTACTGCCTGACATAGCAACTGCAAGAAAGTTGTTGGCTAATTAAAACCTTTATTATTTACTCCCTTCTCTTTCCTCCACTTCCTGAGATATGGAAAAATTAATGTGTTTCTTGACCCTGCTAAGTTTCTATTATACTTAACATTGCTGAGCCTCAAGTTTTTTTAATTGCAAAGTGAGGTCAGCGATCATCACCTTGGATGGAGGTCTATAACCCCTTGGAGGAAGGTGTCCTTGCAGTGGGGGTATATGTTTCATCACCTTTGAAAAAAAGGCACTCTGGCTAATGGCTTTCTTTGAAGCCTTGGCTTTTGAGCTTTCTTGTCTAGGAAGTTTTTCATCAGATGCAGCTGTTCGGGGGAATTCACGCGGAATTCCAAAGTCTTTAGCACCAACTGCAACTCCCTCACATGCCTTTGGAACTTAGAGTGCAGTAAACATATTTATGTTTGGATCTGTCAGACAAAGCCCTTCCCTAAAAACAAAAGTTGAACTGTACACACAGTACTGCGGACGTCCTGTCCATACTGACTCCGGAGTCTGCTTCCAGCTCTTACCCAGTATCACTGCTGGAGTGCTTGCAAAGTCTGAGGACGGAATAAATAAAACCCAGCAGATACTGGTGTGAATACCCTTCCCTGGGAAAGAGGAAATAATAGTGTTTCTGGAAACCCACAAGCTTAGCTTACTGTTTTTGCACTGTTCCTTGTGTTACCAGGATTGGAATGGTCCTGAGGCTTTACTTGCTTAGGGCTGTGGGTAAAAAGAAGGGGTCTTTCTCATGATGCCGTGAAACTGGCAATGTCTAGACTAATGGAAACCACTATTGTTCATATAAGAGAATGTGAGAAGGCTGAAGAGTTGGCTTAGCAGTGAAGAGCACTTGCTGCTCTTGCAGATCAGGTTGAATTTCCAGCACCCACATCAGAGCCATCCCTAACTCTAGTCCTAGGAATCCAAACCTCTTCTGACTTTCATGGGCACCAGACACACATGGTGCACGAACAAGCATGCAGACAAAGCATTCATACATATGAGGTCATATAATAAATATTTTTTTAAAGAGTGGGAATGTGAGAATTGGATGGGTCCATGGACATCATCCAGGCTGACTCTTGCTATAGAACTACTGTTACTGCACAATAAGAAGGCTTTAGAAAAAATACTTACAAGCTTGACAGATGGTTACTCTTAATCTTTTTCTTTTGATTGCTGGGGATTAAACCTAGGGCTTCAGTTATGTTAATCCCATGCTCTACTAATGAGCTCTAACCCCAGGCTCTCGACCTTATAGGCCATTGTTCCTCTTGGGTTATCTCATGGGCATAGCATGGTCTACTGCAACACTTTCTCACCATGTTCATAGATCCTCATGAGGCAATCCTGAGACAGTTAACACTGAAGAGAGCTATATTATTATTCTCCATTCTCAATGAAGAGTGAGGCCCGAAATTATAGTAGAGACTTTGTGTGGCTTCTCTAATCTCTGGAGTCCCCGGATCTTCCTTTAGATGATGCTGGAGGAGGTGGAGTTAATGGGGAGCATATTGATTTCCTCTTCCAAAGGGTCAGGAAAAATCACAGATAAGTATTCTCTCAGGGTTTGGGAGCTAGAACTTTGGAGGTCAGGGTGCTAGCAGGGATGTACCTCCTTCAGACGCTCTGGGAGAGACTTCTTCCTTGTCTCTATCGCTGCAGGCAGCCCTTGGTTTGTGATCATATCACTCCCATATGGGCCTCAATCTGTACACTGACTTCTCTGCCACGTGACACATGTGAAGTACTTCCTCATGTGAAGTACTCGTGATGACGCTTAGGACCCATTTGGGTAATTCACCATGATATCCTCATCGCAATCCCTTTATCTCCAAAGACTTTTTTTTACAAATAAGGTTATGTTTGCAGGTTCCAGGGATTAAGACCTAGACAAACCTTTGAAAAATAATTTTCTCAATCTACCGCAGTAATTCAAATCAGGAAACCTGGGCCAAGTTCCCAATTTGTCATGAATTCCCGTGGTCACAGATAGGTACATACATCACAAGTCAGACCCATTTTTTTTATCCCCTTGGAGTCCCTGTATCCTCAAATTTAAAAATGAAATATAATTACAGACGCTTCAGTAATTCACATGTGTGTGTATGTGTGTGCACGCATGCGTGAGTGCCTGCCTTTGTGGAAGTTGGAGGACAACCTTGGGTATTGTTCCTTAGGCACGTGTGTGTGTGTGTGTGTGTGTGTGTGTGTGTGTGTGTGTGTGTGTGTGCGTGTGTGTGTGAGACAAGGTCCCTTACTGTTGAGCTCCCCGGGCTAGGTTGACTGGACAGTAACCCCCGGGTACCCACCTATCTCTGACCTCCCAACGTTAGCATTCTAAGCAAACCACCATGTCTAGATTTTTCACGTGTGCTTTAGAGCTTGAAGTCAAGTCATCATGCTTGAAAGGAAAGTACTGCCTGAGCTCTTTCCTCAGGCCCAGAAAAATAATAAATGTAGTGCAGGTGGATACGGAATCAATACTGCTGTATTATGCTTATTCATTCAATGGAATACGGTGGCTCAGATCTGTGATCCCAGCACTTGGCGGGGCAGACAGTATGATGGACACATGTTTTAGTGCAGCCCGGGCTACCAAGTAAGAACTTATCTCCAAAGCACTATGATTTTACTAGCTGTGCCATTGTCACCACCATCACTTTCCTTCTCTTAACCTTATTGTTAAGAGAGGTCTGGTGGGCTTGTCTAGCCCAAGAATACCCAGGGACCCTTTCAAAACCAGCCTACTAAGTTTCTAGATCACTGGAAGACCATGTGTTATTTTTTAAATTGTTGCACTGATACACAGCATGTACCTATAGAAGAGTAAACATATTGTCGTACTTTTCTTGTTGCTGGTACAAACACATCTAAAAGAAAAGGGTTTCTTTGGTTCATAGTTCCTGGGTCTGGCCCATCGTGGTGTGGAAGCCACGGCAGCAGGTGCTTGAGAAGGCTGGTTGGTCTCTCTGCATCCTGTGTCAGGAGAAAGAGGGTGATGAACGCTTGTGCTTATGGCACTTGGGTTTTTTTTTATGACTTTTACAGTTCCCACCTGTGACATGGAGCCACCCACTATTAGGGTGTGTCTTTCCACCCCAATTAACCTAATCTAGATAATCCTTTCCAGACATGACTAGAGGCTAACCTAATCTAGATAATCCTTTCCAGACATGACTAGAGGCTAACCTAATCTAGATAATGCCTCCCAGATGTGCCTAGAGGCTGGTAGCCTGAGTGATTTTCTGACCCTGTTGACAGTCAATATTAAAAACCATAAATATCATAGTTGCATGACTCACCAAATATTCATAGATACGCTGGTTTTGATCCACATATAAGTCAAAAAAAGTTTCAGTGTGTCATATGCCCCCTTTTGACCTCGCTCCATAGCCTTTACCAATATTCTTTGTTAGCATAGATTTTGTCTGTTTTGTACTTTATAAAAGTACTCTTTCTGTGCCCATTTTGATCAGTATTTTGTTTGTGAGTTTCCACTATTTTGTTATATATACAGATAAATCATTCATTTTAATTGGTATGTATACTATTTAAAGTATTCCATCCATCTCTGTGTGTGTGTATTATACCACTTGATATAATAATGCTACCCACCACTACCAAGACAAACTCTATAGACTAACAAAATCCCCAGTGCCAGGCATGGAGAATCTCCCTTTGAGTTATTGGTCATGGAAATTCGGGAGACTCCCAAAACAATACAATTTATTGCCATTATCCTTGGTTGCCTCCCAACCTATCCTTGGTTGTAATGTCTATTGCTGAAATCACCATGTACTTTGGGCACAGGACTTGGAGGAATTGAACTGGCTCTGACCTGGAAGGCTCTTCCCCAAAGACTCACAGTACCAGAAGGTGCTTGCTACACAACCTACCAAGGAAAAAAAAAAAGGAATTAATAGTCCCACCCAGTTGTAAAGCCACCAACCATAACAATGACTAGAATGACAAGATATCCCAAACTGTGCAGTAGTGGCACTTACATCTTGGGGTTAACCAACCACTGTCTAACTATACTTAAGTCTTGCCCAATAGGAAGGATCCTTGCTTGGTGTCATAAACCAAGCCTATTACCCATGGCTGGTGAGGCCATGGACCCTAGGGAAGAGCCTTCTAATGCCACTTTCCTAAACCAACCTAATTTCTAACTGTATCCTAAACACTTATCCTTATAGCCACAGGTAAGTGTAGCTCTCATCTCTCATAAAAGAACCTTTTTGAAGCAGACAGAGGCCACTGCAGAAGTCCACAACTTGTCAAAATATAGGGAACAACCAACTGTGGGGTGGCCAGCCCTACTTGATATATCTACAATACAGCTCCTACACCTAAGGCTCAGGGGACATCATGGGAGGCGGAGTGGAAGAGCAAGCATAAGAGCCAGAGCACCAGGATGTCTCCTGTGATATCATGTTTTCTGTATGTGGCAGATAAGCTGAACTCATGACACCTGAACCATATGGTTGCCTAAACAGCACATGAAAAAATGGCAGCAATAGTTCCAATGTCGATGGAGGAAATCACAGAAAGCCACAGCCCTGGATGAAGATCTAGAGACAGTTAAAGACTGCTGAGACATGGAGATTCAATCTTTGCCAGAGATGAGCCCCCTGGTTACCCTTCCATTCCCAAGTGGTCGTCCCGAAAACACACACACACAAACCATTCAAGGCACTTAGCAGATTATACTTAAATCTGTGTATGTATAACAATAATACTTAATAAAGAGGTTATGAATTTGAGAGGGAGTGTGTGGCAGGGGACATGTGAGGACTTGGAGGGGATAATATAGATATATCATACATGCATTCTCAAAATAAAAACTGTTTAAAAAAGAAAGAAAGAGAAAATGTACCACAGTTTTATATTTAGCTGTGTGTGAGAATTTGGTTCACTTCTAGTTAGATGCCCTTACAGATAGTGCTGATGCCAGTTAATTTTAGCTGCCAACTTGGTATGGTTTAGAATCACTAGAAAGAGATCCTTAAGGAGGAATTATCTAGATCAGGTTAGTCTTATCTTGCTTGTTAATTGAGGTGAAGACCACCCAGAATGTGGGCAGTACCATTCCATGAGCTGTGCCCTGGGCTAGGTAAGAGTGGGAAAAACAGCTAGCTCTCTAGCCAGCAAAGCTGTGTTCGTCTTCTCACCACGCTCGGCTGTAGGTGTGGCTCTTTAAGCTCTTGATTCGCTTTACGGAAGTGATGGGCTGTGATCTGGAAATGGGAGCCAGATAAACCTACCCAGAGTTGCCTTGTGTCGGGGTGTTTATCAGAGCTGCAGGCACGAGCGTAGGCCGCGGCTGCCACAGACATTCTAACACGCAGCTTCCAAGGGAATGTATAATGTCGGCGCACAACCCCCCAGCGCTTTTAACCAATAATTTCCCCCATAATCAATTGTTCCAGCTACTGCATCACATGGAGAACTTTTAAAAGCCGAAGTGTTTCAGCTGAATAATTTATAAAAAAAAAAAAACAGAATCTTCACAGTTCTGGGAGCTGGGAGATCTAGCACGTTCGCTGCTGCTGTCGTAATCCCTTCTGTCCGTGTCTGGCTGATGGGACGGGAGAGCTAGCTAGCTCCTTGAGAGAGCGTTCGTTCTCATCCTTTCCCTCTTCCTCCCACTCTCTCCCCATTCTCCCCCCCCCCCGTTCCAATCCTGTCTTCCTCCCCCCCTCCTCATGCATGAGTCAGGGTCTCACTTTGTAGTGCAGGTTCGCCTGGCATTGACTGTGTACCCCAAGCTGTCCTTGAACTCAACAGAGCTCCTACAGCTTCGGCCTCTGGAATGCTGAGGTTATAAGGGAACCACCATACCTAGCATTGGGGATTCCTTCTCATAGGGCACCAGTTCAATCCAGAGAGCTCTGTCCTTAGGACCTGGTTGCTTCCAGCTCCTAGTAACTGTCACCTCAGGTTAAGATGTCAACATATGACCTTGGGAGTGTAGGGGCCTGGGTGATTCAAAGGAACAATTCTCTTTCCAGGGATTTCCCGTCCCCCACCCTCCCAATCTCTTGGCGACTTTTTTGTGTTCTTGATGCTCCAAGCTCTTTTGGACAGCCACTCTTTTCAGAATATGCAAAGACTGAGGAGACTGGGTGAGAGATACTGCTCTGCCTCCCTGTGTCCCACTCGGTGCTGTTCACCTACCCACCCCTTCTTCTTTGGCTGCTCTGAGGAAAGAGAAGATGGCCATCGTGAACAGCTTTTACCCTCCCGTCTGAAATTCTCAAAGACTGGATTTGGAGCAGCCCAGACTGTGGTGCAGATGCTAGCTGAAGGCTGGGGCCGAGGCAGAAGTTAGTGGGAGGAGTTGGCACAGGCTGCCAGAATGCTATGGCCATGCGCCAGAAGCGTGGTGCCACTTTCCAAAGGCTTGGGAGCTGCCAATTTAGCTCAGCCGTATGATTTTTCTTTTACTGAGGAGGCCGAAAACCATGTTTCCTCAACTCCTGCTGTCAGTTCGAGACAACTGGATTCTTGTGTTGATTCTGGTCATAGAATAACAAATGAAGTGTTGCTGAGATGTGCCAACTGGTTAATAACACATGTGAGTGTCTCTGCCCAGGATTCATTCATTTGTGTCAGGTTGGCAATTGTTGAATTAGTTGGGAAAACATTACATGTTGGGCTCAGTTACCAAAACACTCCAAAGAGATCTAAATAATATGGGCTCGGTGCCCCAAACTCCTAACCTCTTTTTCATTTTTTTTATTAGGTGGCCTTAAAATCACTTCTGTGATAGGTTAATGAGGAGGGAGGCATTGGAGGAAAATGTGTTTTAAATATCTGTTAGGCTCTTGTGTCAGATTTTCTTGCACAATGACCAGGAAATGAGGAAGAAAAAAACAAAGGAGTAGAGATGTTTAGGACAGATATAGAAAAGACACTGGGAAATTTGTTGCCTCTCCAAATCAATAAACATTTATGCTATGCTTTTCTTTGGTACTGTAATAACTCACAAAAGTTCACCAATGATGAAGGTATTCTGTCTTTTGGGAGTATAATTATAACCATAGCTGTCCTTTATTGAGCATTTTCTTTGTAACCAGCACTGTGACAGGGATTTTTTTCTACAGCATGGGTCAATGGATGTTTTATAAAAATCCACATGGCAAATATTTTAGGTTTAGCAAATTATGAGGGAAAAATCAAGGGTGTACCTATTTAAAGAGAAGACAAGTTCCCACAGAATTCTGTTGATTAAGTTAAAAATACAAAGAGGCTCGTTGTATTCCTTTGGGGGAGGAAGGGATAAAGGGCTCGGAGTTACTGTCCCCTGTCATTAAGTTGATGGCAAATGTTCACCTATAAAAGTTTCTCTTAGCTCAAGAGCCACAAAAGCAGGTGGGGGTATGTCCTGCAGACCACAGTTTTATTTACATTATTGCCTGAGAGCAGCTGTACAGATCTGGTCTCACTGCTTCGCTGTCCTGGAGACCCAGATTTGTTTTGTCCTGCCCTGCCAAAGTAGCATATGGCTTCTTTCTTCAAAGTCACTCCATGGTCACAGTCTTCCCGACTGCTGCCACCACACCTGCAGTCCAGGCAAGCAGAAATAAAATGGAGGGAGATAAATTCACGTCTCCTACCTTGTAAGGAGATGTCTCAAAGCTCCATCAAGTGCTAACACACTTGCCTTGCTGGGACAGGGACGTAGGAGCGTCCGTGTGTTAAATGAGGCTGAGAACGCATGGTTCGCTAACAGCTGCTACTGTGCTTGGATAAAAACCCTGAACTGAAGTAGAAAAGGAAATACCGGGGTAATAAAACAGTCCACTCCTATCTGGAGTTTCATTTTCCATGGTTTAAGTTACCTTGGCCAACTGTGATCTAAAAATATTCAAGGGCAAATGCAGAACTAAGTAGTTTAAGTGTTCGGAGCTGTGACTGCCTTGGCAGCTCTTGGGCTGTGACTTGGGACCTGCTGTGTATTACCCCTTTGTCCTCTGTGTCCACTCTGTATATGACACCTGCCTGCCACTCACTCAGTCACCATTTTAGTGATCAGATTGCCATAATAATACATTTGTAACCAAGGAATATATGGTTTCAGGGATGGGGGAATGATTAAAGTGCCGGCCTGGCTAGCATGGGAACCTGAGTATGTTCTCCAGAATCCACTTGAAAAAAACAAAACCAAAAAAAACATCTGAGCGTGATGGTAACATCCTTATAACACTGGTTCGGGGAACCGGAAGACAGACATGGCGCCCCAGCCAGCCACCCTATCATACTTGGCAAGTTCCAGGCCACTGAGAGATCCTGACTCAAAGAAAAGTGGCTAGTGTTTGAGGAAAGACTCACACAAGCACACACATGACCATGAATGCACCCCATACACGCGCGTACGCGAACACACACACACACACACCATGAACAGTACTGTCTTAGTCAGTGTTTCTATTGCTGTGATAAAACACCATGACCAAAAGCAATTTGGAGAGGAATGAGTTAATTTCATTTTACAACTTGTAGTCCAGCATCCGGAGAAGTCAGACCAGGGACTCAAGGCAGAAGCCTGGAGGCAGGAATGGATGAAGAGCCAGAGAGGAATGTTGCTTACAGCTTGATCCTTTTGGGTTATCCGGCTTGTTTTCTTATATACCCTAGGACCACAACCCAGGAGTGATACAACCCATAGTGGGCTGGGCTATCCCACACCAATCACCAATCAAGAAAATGCATGACAAACTTGCCTACAGGCCTATCTTATGGAAACATTTTTTTTTCAATTGAGAGTCCTCTTTTGACACAAGTAACTCTAACTTGTGTCAAGGTAACAAAAGACTAGCCAGCACAAATAGCATCCACAGTTTCAGACATCCGCTGGTGGTCCTGAGGCTTAGGCCCGGCACATAAAGAGGAAATGCTATAGCTAGGGTCTTCAGCATGTATAATGCAGTTAGAACATGAACCCCACATTGATAACCACCTTCCCCAAGGTCTTATGCTACAGAGCAGTGTTTAACCAAAGTCTCCCCAACTCAATCTTCTCTCTTCTCTTCCTCTCCTGCCTTCAGGCCTAGTGAGCAGGTACCCATGCCTATTCTTGGGAATGAGCTGCTAGCTTGATTTGCGTATACCCTGCTCCTTCCAAAAACATTCCCAAGGAACCTGTGAGGGAGGTTGAGACCCATCATCCTTTTGTGGACAGCCCTGGAAAAGCTAGAGCTGAGTACAGCTAGAGCTGCCTGAGGGTAAACCCAAAATGGGGCCCTCCCAATTTCCCTAAACACAAAAGTACTTGAGATCATACCAAACCCTTTTTCTATGCACAGGGAACAGAGACAAGTGCAGATATCAGCAAGCTAGGGCATGCAAGGTGAGAAAGCTGGCAGATCCTTGTCTGCCCAGAGACCAAACTGCATGGAAGAAGAGCCTGAGAGTGAGAAAGTAGTGACCAGACAGGTGACCTTCCCCAGTGACCCAACTTGCTACTGTGACTTAGGATTAGTCCCATAAAGTGCACATCTTATCAGACACGGAAAGCTGAAGACCGTCCGTGGTTTTTCTCCGTGCGCATGTGTTTCTGGCCCTCAGGGAGAGTGTTAGGTGCTTGCCAGGTAGCACTGAGTTCATCTTGCACCATCTCAGTCCTGTGGGGTACCATCAGCATTCCATCAGAGGATAAGTAAATATAGTGCAAATTAGGAAACTTGCCCAAGACCACACAATTCATAATTGGACTCAGGGTCAGATCTTATATTTTTTTTCAACTGTACAGTTTATGGCTATAATACTTAAGTCACCCTGTGAGATAAAAGCTGTAATAGTATTATCAAGAAACATGGGATTATGGTGGTTAATTTTTGGCTTAGGAAGAAGGATGGGCGAAGATTGTAAGAGGTAATAGCTTTGGAGCTGGGCTCAAGGAACAATAAAGGCTGTGTGGGAGGGGAAAATAAAAGCCCATTGAGATAAATCATGGCTAGTTTCCTCTGATATACCATAATCATCAGGAAGTAGGCATGGCAGTTAAGAGATACGAAGTGGATCTCAGGCCCCCTGTGGTTTTTTTCTGACCTTCCTCTGAGTTATCACTATCGACACTGCTGTTTTCAATCTAGAGGCCTCTCCTCATTTAGCTCTGCAGCATCTGTCTGCCATGCCAAGATGCAGACACAAAGTTCTAGTCAGAAGATGACTCGCACTGAGTTCTAAAGGCCTTCCACGGAATTGTCTGCCCCTCTTCCCACCATACTCATGACGCAAAACATGGCCTGGCTATGTTTCTGTGTGAAGGAATAAGCTCATAAATAAAGAGAGGAGGCCAAAGTAGGTTTTAGTAATGAGGCTCTTGCTTAATCACACCAGCAAGCCAAGAGAAGAGCCAAAGAATATTTATCAAATGGTTGCATTAACATCTCCACCATGCTTGCTGCAAACACCGGGGCTCCCTACGAAATGCAGCTCCCCAGAACCAAGCAAGAGAAGCAATCGTTTTTTGAGGCGCAGCATACATCTGTGTGATCATGAACTTGCTTCCAGCTGAAGCACTTTGTGAGTCTGTATTACGACCACCTGTTGCATAAAAGGGAGTGTTGTGGTTTAAGCGCAGCTCTCCACAGTCACCAGTAGAGACCCTGCAGGCACCTCACCTTGAGATGACTCTTGTGGGGTGGCCCACAGATCCCCTGCACATTCCTCCAAGCAGCTCTGATTTTTCCCAAGGCCACTGGGTCTTGAGAGGTTTGTTTATGATTAGATTAATGGTGACAAACTGCGTTGATATACAAGTCCTTGATTTTTTTTTTCCTCTCTTAGTTTAAAGAATTCTTCAAATAGCTGGGTTTGCCCTCCCCGGAGACGGCAGATTGCATCAGCAGATCTAACAGTTGTCCCATGGCCACCTCCAAATAAGGCATGCCATACATATTCCAGCAGCTGCGAGGTCTCAAGCTGGTCAAGAAATCAATTATTGTGTACTAAAATGCAATTCCTCATCTGGAGTCATGAACTCCTGTGTTATTTTTAGGCCAGCCTTTAATTTATGTGGTACACAGAACCAGGTTTTTCAAATGAACTTCTAGAAGGTTCATGGGAGAGAAGTAAGAGAGGAGGTAAGTTGGGGGGCGGGCTGAAATGTCTGAACCACTCTGGGAGAGTTTGAACAAGGGCTCCAGGGTTCACCCAGCAGCTGCTCCCACACTGCCATGCTGTAACGCTGAGCGGGTTATTTATGCTGTTATCTCCCTGCCTTTACCTATAAGATGTTTTCGTCACTTTTCATAATGCTCTGAGGATTAAATGAGAGCCTAGTCATAAAGCCATTAGTAGAGTATTTGGTATACCGTTATAATTTAACAAATGATCACTCTTACTGCTATTTTATAAACTTTGAATTTCGAGCCAGAGGATTTTCCACATGGCTAGATAGAAGGCGGCTGATGGATGATCGAGTCGTAGACACTCAGAACTAGGAGGTGATATGCCAGGAGTCCCTAATTCAGGAGGCTGTCAACAGTGGCTGCCTGGCTGGAACCTGTCTAATTTTTTGAAAAGTAAAGTCTTATTGGAACACCTCCCTCCTCATGTGTCCTGTCTTTGACTGTTGTTCTGTCGGGGTAGAACAGAATACTCATGATGGAATCAACATGACCCATCAAGCCTAATATTTTTACTGATCCGTACAGAAAAAAGTCGATTGGTCCCTGATCTTATCCAACCTAAATACCCTTGAGCAAAGCAAGGCTGTGGATGAGGGAAATGACCTGCCAAGAAACCCAGAAGGACTTTAATAAATGCTTCCGGTCCTAGGGTGGCTTCCCGCTGTTGTGCCTGCTCTGTCCTGGTTCTCTTAGGAAGGATTTTCCTGAACCTAGGGGAAAGCCCAAGTCACTTGTGTGTAGGAAACCATAGCAACAGTGTTCTCCAGCCAGCAGATGTGAAGGGTCAGTACGGGGTAAGCAGCAATGGTATCCATCCCTGTTGCTGTGCCAACTCAAGTTCCATCCTCATGGCCACTGTTTCTCTAGCCTGGCTTCCAATCAATGGTGAGGCTGTATACTTCTAGCTGGCCCCTCAAGCATGTGATGGGTGTATTTGATGGTGACTGAGTTTAGATTTTCCTAAGACATAGGTTATCTTAGAAAGTAATTTGCAAAGGGCCTTTTTCCTTACAAGCAGCTAGTCACGCTGATTATCTCAACATTTTCATTTTGTTGTTTCCTATTTGAAACACTTCATTTAATTCTCCCGGGAGCTTTATGTGAGGTAGAAAACTAAGGGTGTAGGTTCTTTCTGCTTTTTAATTGTTTTGGACTATTTTGGGTTGATTGAAATGCATTTTTAAACATATTGCTCTAATACCTCCATTGTGTAGTATTAAACTGTGGATTCACCCATAAAAGAGTCTCAGGAGACAAGCTATAAATCACATCTGTGTGCAGAGTGGCAAGAGACCCCTCCCCTTAGATGGCGAATCAGGGCAGAGGGCAATGGATCTCATGCTTGCATGCCTCCAATGCCTAGGACAGACTATGCCGTAGTAGCTTAGTATATACGGAAATGGTGACCAAGCAGGAACTGACAGGCTGTTGGGATTCTTTTTGGCTCTTCTCATTCAAAACAGTCCCTCAAAGGACTCTATTTAGCAGAGATAGTTCAAATTTATCTTAAATGTTTGAAATTGCCACCACCTGCAAGTCTCAGTCAGGGACATGGAAATGACCAGCTGCTTTCAGATTGGGTCCCACATCTTGGATTGTTTATTCCTTCATCAAAGGATCATGTGTGTGTGAGTGAGTGAGTGAGTGTGTGTGTGTGTGTGTGTGTGTGTGTGTGTGTGTGTGTGTGTGGTGTGTTAAGGCCCAAACATCAGTCTTAGGTACTATCTCTCAGAAGTGCTCCATCTTTGGTTTATTGATTGATTGTTTTTGTTGTTGTTTGTTTTTAAGACAACATCTTTCTTTGGTCTGGAATTTGTGGATTAGGCTAGTCTGAATGGCCAGTAAACCCTGGGATCTGCCTGTATCTGTCTCCCCTAGGACTATAAGCATGAGCCACCACATCTGGCTTTTTTACATAGGTTTTCTGAATCAGATTCAGCTACTACAAAAGTGATTTGTGTGGCGCTGGCTGCACTCTCTCTCTCCAGCCTTATTAAAGGATCTTTATTGTGTTTCTATTGAATATGAACAATAGATAGGGGAGTGACATGTTTAACAGATCACAAAAAGTAAATACAGGGCATTTCAGATGCTGACTTCTGGGGTGCTCTTAAGCAGAGGGTGACCACAAAGACCATGCTGCCTGTAGATCTGTTGGTATCTCAGCATGATGACAGGGAAAGAGTGTCTTGCCTGGAGGTCAATATGTATGACAAGTGCCCAAGAACAAAATGGAGGACCCTGGGACCTAGAACAAAGGAAGTAGATTAGAAAAGAGGGAGACTCCAGATTTGCGTATGGGTCCTGACTGGCTTCCCAGGGCACTTGATTCTGAGGGCGTCTCCTAGCTGTGCTTTAGGAGTACCATGGGCAGATTGCTTGGGTGTCACTAGATGACAAATGAAACCATGATCAGCCTCAACAGACTGTATAGACATGTGTGTGGCCATTCTGTGCTATGGACCTAGTTCCTGACACTTTGATGAGCATCCTCACACAGCATTAAAGAGCTCTCCTGTCTTTACATCAGCACACCTTCCAATTGGCTTCCTTTTTAGGCAAGCTCTCACCACCTACCCCCCAAAGTGACCCTCTGTTGTGGGATATTTGAACATTGTGTGAAAAATGTATTGTTGTGATTGATGTAATAAAAGACTGAATGGCCAATAGCTAGGCAGGCGGTACAGGCGGGATTTCTGGGGAGAAAAAAGGAAGAGGAGAAGGAGGAATCTGGGCAAATGAGAGAGACACAAGGAGACACAGAGAAAACAGGATGGCTGGTAGGTGGTTAACAGAAATTGGTAAATTTAAGTTATAAGAACTAGTTAAAAACAAGCCTAAGCTGTAGACTGAGCTTTCAAAACTAATAAGAAGTCTCCCTGTCATTATTTGGGAGCTGGCTAGCAGAATAGAAGAAGACTTGTTATAGCCCTTGGCAACTCTGATTGGCAGAGGGTCATGAACTCTTATTTTCCCAGTGCTATTCTCAAGCCTCCTTCCCAATAATACTGTTTGACCTTACCTTGATATTACTCACACTGACAGACTAATAAAGGAGGAAGGAGCAGCATAGGAATTGCTGGTTTGTCTATTTCTATCATGTGCCTTTCTCTAGGCCAGGTGGAGTTGACCTCTATATGACTCAGTGACACTTCTCTGTCCCCAGGAACATTTCAAATATCTAGAGACATTTTTGTTTGTTGCAGCTTGGGGAAGGAAGAGTTCTGTTTAGGTTCTGCAGAATGTCTCCTGATGCACAGGCCTGATACACAGGCCCTTCCACTGAACAAGCAACTATCTCCCTGTAACTAGAGTTTTCTCTCCTACCTGCCAGTTCCCAAATAACCTTACTCTGTGGCTTAATATTAATTGCAAACTGTTTGGTCTGTTAGCTCAGGCTTATTATTAACTAGCTCTTAAGACTTAAATTGACCCATTTCTATTAGTTTGTATTTTACCACAAGGCTCGTGGCTTGTTGCCTCCCATCTAGCTTCTCTGGCAGCTGGAGGCATCTCCCTGACTCTGCCTTCTTTTTCCCTGTATCTTTGCCTGGATTTCCTGCCTGACTCTATGCCACCTGGCTATTGGCCAAATCAGCTTCTTTATTAACCAATGGTAATAAAAAAAATTCACAGCATACAGAAGAGCATCCCACATCATCTTCCCATCATGTCAGAAATGTTGAGGTTGAGAATCTAATTCTATAGCTCTGTGAGGAGAACCATTGGTCAGACCCCAGTATAAGAAGCTTTCTTTCCCAGTTTCCATAACATTTGCCAATTGGTAACAATGTGGTAGAAAGCCAAATCAGTCTTTGGTAAGGTAAGGTAAGCAGTGTGGTGTTAGATGTTCTAGGTTTAATTCTACTGATGCTCAAGAATTTTGAGATTTGGAGTAAATTTTTAACCTTCTGTTAAACCATCTTACCCAATCAGCGCCAAAGTTGATAGAAGTTCCATGTGGAAGCAATTTAGGAACTGGCACATGAAATAAGAAATAGTTTCTAGTGTACGGTCTGGTGTATGGAAGGTGTTAGGTGAGGCACCATGCTTTCTGTAGAACAGTGTCCACCCTCAGAGTATCTCCAGAGAAACTGGACACTGTTGTAGGAGGCTGCTTTTTTGTTTCCTGATTGCTCAGCCCTGACATAATCACACAGAAATTATATTATTTGCGATACTGTTTGGCCAATAGCTTCAGCATATTTCTGGTTAACTCACATCCTAAATTAACCCATCTCCATTAATCTGTGTATTGCCACAAGGCTATGGCTTACTGAATAAAGTTTCAGAGTCTGTCTTTGGCTACATGGCTTCTCTTTGACTCTGCCTTTTTTTTTTTCTCTCAGCATTCAGTTTAGTTTTTCCTTGCCTAGCTCTGTTCTGCCCTGCTTTGCTATAGGCTCAGAGGAGTTTCTTTATTAAACAATGGTATTCACAGTATACAGAGAGGAATCCTACATCAGGACACCCAAGAATGGAGACCAGCAAAGAAGTATTCTCAAAAGGTAGAAAAAGACCTCATGGTTACATTTAAGCACTTCTGCAAGCTACAGGCCAGAGTTAGAACCCCCAGAAGCCATGCAAATGCTGAGCACATGTGATAAATCACTTGTAATTCCAGTCTTGGAAGACAGTGGCCAGTGGAGAGGCAAGCTGGATAGTGACATTGTGTGTGTGTGTGTGTAAATGTATATATATACACACATATATGTATATATACTGTCTAATTTTAATATGATTAAAATACATTGCCTCAAAAAAGTGTGATGGCAAAGAAAAATGGAAGAAGATTTCTGCCATCAATTTTGGGCCCACACTCATGTGAACACAGAATATACATGTGCATACACATGCACATGAAAAGAAGAAGAAATAGCATAGGAGACTGAGATGTGGACAGCAAAACACTCTAGTTACGTGATAGAACATACATAGGTTCCAGATAGAAGTGTGTGTGGTATATGAAGATGTATTTACCAGGTGATTGTCCTCTGTTGGGGATGGAGTCATGCAGTAAGAAGGAGCGGTGTGTGTGTGTGTGTGTGTGTGTGTGTGTGTGTGTGTGTGTGTGT